>NC_063351.1:3559680-3592247 GCF_021869965.1 Rhincodon typus
AGTGTTGTACACTGTTTCAGTGTTGCACATTGTTTCAGTGTTGTACACTGTTTCAGTGTTGTACATTGTTTCAGTGTTGTACATTGTTTCCAACTTGTACATTGCTTCAGTGTGATAGATTGTTTCACTTTTGTACATTTTGTCAGTGTTGTACATTGTTTCAGTTTTGTGAATTGTTTTTTGAACTGTTTCAGTGTTGTACACTGTTTTAGTTTTGTACATGGCTTTAGTCTTGTACATGGTTTCCATGCTGTATATTCTTTCAATATTGTACATGGTTTCAGTATTGTGTATTTTTTCAGTTTTGGGTGTTGTTACAGTGTTGCGCATTGTTTCTATATTGTACACTATTTCAGTGTTGTACACTGTTTCAGTGTTAAACATTGTTTCCAACTTGTACATTGCTTCAGTGTTGTACACTGACTCAGTATTGCACATTGTTTGACTGTTGTACGCTGCTTCTGTGTTGTACATTGTTTCAGTATTGTACATGGTTTCAGTATTTCATATTCTTTCAGTGTTGTACATTGTTTCAATGTTGTGCAATGTTTCACTTTTGTACGTTGTTGCAGTGTTGTATATTCTTTCAGTGTTGTGCATTGCTTCAGCGTTGAAAACTGTTTTAATATTGTGTATTATTTCAGTGTCGCACATTGTTTCAGTGTTTTGCACTGTTTCAGTGTTCTGCATTATTTCACTGTTGTACATTGTTTCAGTATTTTACATTGTCTTCGTGTTGTGCTTTGCTTCAGTGTTCTACACTGCTTCAGTGCTGTACATTGTTTCAGTGTTCAACACTGTATGAGTGTTGCACATTGTTTCAAATATAGTGCATCGTTTCAGTGTTGAACATTGATTTCAGTTTTGTACACAGTCTCAGTGTTGTGCAGTGTTCCAGAATTGTATATTGTTTCAGTGTTGTATACTTTTTCAGTGTTGTACATTGTTCCAATTGTTGCACACTGTTTCAGTATTGTTCATTTTTTCAGTGTTGCACACTCTTCAGTATTGTGCACTGTTTCAGTGTCATGCATTGTTTCAGTGTCGTTCATTGTTTCACTATTGTACATTGTTTCAAAGATGCACATTGGCTCAGTGTTGTACACTGTTTCAGTGTTAGTACATTGATTGTAATTGTTTCAGTGTTGTACATTGTTTCACTTTTGTACATTTTGTGAGTGTTATGCACTGTTTCTGTGTTGTACAGTATGTAAAATGCTGAATTTTAAATTTGTGTATTGTTTCAATGTTTTGTACAATATTTCAATGTTGTAATCTCTTTCAGTTTTGTATGTTGTATGTTGTTTCAGTCTTGTCCTACCCTTCAGTCTTGTCTGCCACTTCAGTGTTGTACATTGTTTAACTTCTGTACACTGTTTCATCTTGTACACTGTTTTGGTATTATAGTGTTATAGAGTTATGGAGTCATAGAGTCCTACAGCATGGAAACAGGCCCTTTGGCCCAAACTGGTCCATGCCAACCAAAATGTCCATCCATGCTAAGCCCATTTCCCTGCTCTTGGCCCATATCCTTCTATAACTTTCCTATCCATGTATTTGTCCAAATGCCTTTGAAATGTTGTTAATGTATGCGGCTCAACCACTTCCGCTGGCAGCTTAATCCATATGCGTACCACTCCCTGTGTAAAAATGTTGCCCCTCCGGTTCCCATGTGTTCTTTGCCCTCTTACCTTAAACTAATGCCTTCTAGTCCTCAGTTCCCCAATTTCCCAACTCTGGGAAAAAGACTGAGTGCATTTACCTTATGCATGCCTCTCATGATCTTATTCACTACTTTAAGATCCCCACTCAGTGTCCTATGCTCTAAAAAGGTCCTAGTTCGTCCAACGTCACCCTATAATTCAGTCACTTGAATCCTGGCAACATCCTTGTAAATTTCCTGTGCACTCTTTCCAGTTTCTTAATATCCTTCCTACAGCAAGGTGACCAAAACTGAACACAATACTCCAAATACAGCCTCACCAACATCCTGTACAACTGCAATATAACTTTCCAACTTCTGTACTCAATGCTTTGACAAATGAAGGCCAGTGTGCCAAAAGCCTTCTTCACTGCTCTGTCTACCTGTGACTCCACTTTCAGAGATCAGTGCACCTGAACTCCAAGGTCCCTCTGTTTCACTACATTCCTTAAGGTTCCACCATTCACCATGAAACTCCTACCTTGATTTGACTTTCCAAAATGCAACACCTCACACTTATCTATATTCAACTCCACTTGCCATTTCTTAGCCCACTGCCCCAGCTGATCAAGATCCTGATGTAATTTCTGATAACCTTCCTCACTGTCCACGATAACTGCCTATTTTAGTGTCATCTGCAAATTTACTAATCATGCCTTGTACATTCTCATCCAAATCATTGATATAGATAACAAACAGCAATGGCCCAGCACTAATCCCTGAGACACAGCACTAGTCACAGGCCTCCAGTCCAACAAGTATCCTTCCATGATTACTCTCTGTTTCCTACCATCAGGCTAATTGTGTATCCAAATTACCAGCTCTCCTTCGATTCCATGCGATCAAACCTTCCAGAGCAGCCTACCACGTGGAACCTTATCAAAGGCCTTACTGAAATCCATACAGACTCCGTCTACCGCCCTGCCCTCATCACCCTTCCTGGTCACTTCATCAAAGAACTCTAACAAATTTGTGAGGCATGATCTCCCACGTACAAAGCCATGCTGGACACTCATAATCATCCTCTGTCTTTCAAAATGCAAGTATATCTTATCCGTCAGAATCTTCTCAAGTAACTTATCTATTACAGATGTTACACTTACTGGTCTATAATTCCGAGGTTTTTCTTTGCAGCCCTTCTTGAATAAATTCACTACATTCGCTACCCTCCAGTCTTCTGGGACTTCACCTGTGGCTAACAATGATATAGGGGTGGTACGGTTGCTCAGTCGTTAGCACTGCTGCCTCACAGTGCCAGGGACCCGGGTTCGATTCTACCCTCGGGCGACTGTCTGTGTGGAGCTTGCACATTCTCCCTGTGTCTGCATGCGTTTCCTTCGGGTGCTCCGGTTTCCTCCCACAGTCCAAAGATGTGCAGGTTAGGTGGATTGGCCATGCTAAATTGCCTGTAGTGTTCAGGGATGTGTAGATTAGGTGGATTATAGGGGATGGGTCTGGGTGGGATGCTCGGAGCGTTGGTGTGGACTTGTTGGGCCAAAGGGCCTGTCTCCACACTGTAGGGATTCTAAGATAGTTTCCAGCATTCTGAATATATCATCCAGGGCCCCTGCAATTTCTTCTCTAGCCTCTTGCAGGGTTCTTGGATATATCTGATCAGGACCAAGAGATTTATCCACCTTCATACATTCTAATACATCCAACAACTCCTCTAGTGTGATATAGACTGTCTACAAGATATCGCCATTAGCTTCCGCAAGTTCCCAAATCTTCCTGTCTTTCTCCATGGTAAGCACAGAGGAGAAATATTCATTGAGGCCCTCGCCCATCTCCTGCAGTTCCAAACATGCATGTCCACTTTCATCCTTGAGGGGTCCTGTTGTCTCTTTAGTTATTCTTTTGTCTTTAATATACTTAAAGGATCTCTTTGGATTCAACCTAATCTTCTCAGCCAAAGCTATCTCATACCCTTTTTCTGCCTTTCTGATTTCCTTCTTCAGTAAATTCCTGTATCCCCTATATACCTCCAGGGATTGCCTTGATCCCAGCTGCCTGTACCTGAGCCATGCCTCCTCCATTTTTCTGGTCAAAGCCTCACTATCTCATCATCCAGGGTTCCCTACTCCTGCCAACCTTGCCCTTCACTCTCGCAGGAACATATAGACCTTAAACTCTAGCTCTCACACTTTTAAAGGCCTCCCAGTTGCCGGAGGTCCCTTTGCCTGCAAACAAACTATTCCAATCAACCCCGGTAAGGTCCTATATAATTCCATCAAAATTAGCCTTGTCCCAACTTGGAAGTTGGACCTGTGGACCAGTTTAGTCCCTCTCCATAACTATTTTAAAATTAATAGAACTGTGATCACTGGTCCCAAAGTGCTCCCAGCTGTCAACTCAGTCCTGCCCTATTTCCCAAAAGTAGGTCGTGTATTGCTTCTTCCCAAGTAGGACCCTCTATACACTGCTTGAGGAAACTTTCCTGAACACATTTAATAAATTTCACCTCATCTAAACCCTTAACATTATGGCAGTCCCAGTCTATGTTAGGAAGCCCAATATCCTACACTGTGCAATCTCCCTGTATATTTGTTCCTCTAATTCCTATTTGGGAGCCTATAGTACCACCCCAATAACGTCACCATCACGTTCTTATTTCTTAGTTCCACCCACAAAGCCTCACTGGATGATCCCTCAATTATTTCATCTCTAATATGTGATACTGTGATACTCCACTTAATCATAAATGCAAAACCCCCTCCCCTCTTTCCTCCCCCTCTGTCCCACCTAAAGCTTTTGTACCCTGGCACATTAAGCTGCCAATCCTGTCCTTCCCTTTGCCATGTTTCTGTAATGGCTATAATATCCCAGTCCCACTTACCTATCCACACTCTGAGTTCATCAGCCTTACCTGTCAGTCCTCTTGCATTGAATTGGATGCCATTTAATCCAACAGGCATTCCTTGCTTCCTGTCCTGTTCCAGCCTGACCTGACTCTTGAGCTTGTTATTTCCGATTACTGCATCTCCTTCCAGCCTCACACTTGCCTCCCTGCTGTTGATGATCCCACCTCCTGCCAATCTAGTTTAAACCCTCCCTTGCAGAACTAGCCAATCTGCCTGCCAGGATATTGGAACCCTCCAGTTCAGGTCTCTCTTGAACAGGTCACTTCTGCCCCAGAAAAGATCCCAATGAGCCAGGAGTCTGAATCCCTGCACCCCCGTCAATTCTTTAGCCATGCATTCATCTGCCATATCCTCCTATTCTTCCTTTATTCATTCACGGGATGAGGGCATCACTGGCCAGGTAGCATTTATTGCTCAGAAGGCAAGTCAGAGTCAACCACATTGCTTTGGGTCTGGAGTCACATATAGGCCAGACCATGTAAGGATGGCAGTTTCCTTTCCTAAAGGACATTTGTGAACCAAATGGGTTTTTCCAAAAATCAGCCATATATTCACAGTCATCATTAGATTCTTAATTCCAGATATTTATTGAATTCAAATTCCACCATGTGCCATGGTGGGATTTGAACCTGGGTCCCCAGAACATTATCTGGGTCTCTGGATTAACAGTCCAGTGATAATGCCACTCGGCCATTTCCTCCCCTGTGTACTTAATGTTCTCATCCTCACTAGCACATGGCACTGGAAGTAGTCTGGAGATTACTACCGGTGAGATCCTGGTCTTTAACATTTTCCTAGCTGTCCATAATCACTCCACAGGAACTCATCCCTATATCTATCTATTTCATTTGTGCCAATGTGCACAATGACTTCTGGCTGCGCACCCTCTCTCTGGAGAACGTTCTGCAGCTGTTCCGAGACATCCTGGACCCTGGAACCTGGGAAGCAACACACCATCCTGGATTCCCGTCTGCAGCCACAGAAGTTCCTGTCTGTCCCCCCGAACTACCGAGTCCCCTATCACTAAGGTCCTGTTTACCTTTACCCTTTCCCGTTGTGCCCCAGAGCCAGTCACAGTGCCACTGACCTGGCTACTGGTGCTTTCCCCCTGATTGGTCATCCCCCCCTCCCCGCAACAGTATCCAAAACGGTATACTTGTTTTCCAGGGGAATGGCCACAGGGGATTCCTGCAGTCTCTGCCTACTCCCTTTGCCTTTCCTGGTGGTTACCCAGCCATTCTCCGCCTGCACCTTAGGTGTGACCACCTCACTAAAACTCTTATCTATGATGTGCTCAGCATCTTGGATGATCCTGAGTGCATCTGGCTCCGGCTCCAGCTCCCAAACTCAGTCTCCCAGGAGCTGCAGCTGGGTGCACCTCCCACAGGGGTAGTCATCAGGGATGATGGAGCTCCCACATCCCGCAGGAGGAGCATACCACTGGCCGAACTATCATCCCAAATGCTCTAAGACGAAAGAGGAAAGTTAAAAGGACTTTACCTGAGTTAACCTGCACTTGTTGCTGAGCCGCTGCTCACCAAAGCCTGTCGAATCATTGCCCTACTTCACACGCTCGTACCAAAAATTTTCAATGGCACATCTCTCTCCCCCTTTATTTTTGGTTACAGGCAGAGGGAGGGAGGGAAACATCTCAGTGGTGTAATGTTTGGGGATTAAGTACTCCTTGATACCAGGCCCATGACAATCCTTTCCTCAGTGCGGGTGACTGCTTCCAGGCTCTAATGTACACACCAAAGTGATACCTCTCCTTTTCAGTCATCCTCTGCTGAACAATCTTCCTCCTGTTGATCAATGTTGTGCTTTGTTTCGGTGTTGTACGCTGTTTTAGTCTTCTACATTGTTTCAGTATTTTACACTGTTTAAATGTTGTAAACTGTTTCAGTTTTGTACACAGTCTCGGTGTTGTACATTGTTTCAGTGCTTTATTTTGTTTCAATGTTGTACACTGCTTCAGTTTTATACATAGTATCAGTGTTGTACATTGTTTCGGTGTTGTACCTTGTTACAGTGTTTTACATTGTTTCAGTGTTGTACATTGTTTCAGTCATAGAGTCAGAGTCATAGAGTAATACAGCATGGAAACAGGATCTTCCGCACAAACTGGTCTATTTTGACCGTAGTGCCCACTCAGCTAGTTCCAATTGCCCACATTTGGTCCACATCCCTCTAAACCCTTTCCATCCATGTACCTATGCAAACGTTTTATAATGTTGCTATTGTACCTTCCTCAACCACCTTCTCTGGCAGCCCGTTCCATATACGCACCACTCTCCGTGTGAAGAAGTTGCTCCTCATATCATTCTTAAATCTTTCCGCTCTCACCTTAACCCTACGCTCTTTAGTCTTCAATTCACCACCCCTGGGAAAAAGATTATGTGCATTCATCCTATCTGAGCCCGTCATGATTTTCTACACCTCAGTAAGGTCACCCCTCATTCTCCTATGGTATAAGGAATACAGAGCTATCCTAGCTAACATCTCCCTATACCTCAGGCCTACTAGTCCTGGCAACATCCTTGTAAATCTTCTTTGCACACTTTCCAGTTTTACTAAGTCTTTCCTATAAAAGGGTGACCAAAACTGTACACAATACTCCAAGTGCGGCCTCATCAATGACTTGTACAACTGTAACATAACGTCCCAACTCCTTTACTTAATGCCTTGACTGATGAAGGCCAGCATGCTAAATGCCTTCTTCACCACCCTGTCTACCTATGACACCGCTTTCAACAAACTATGTACTTGTACTCCTAGGTCCCTCTGTTCTACAACACTCCTCAGGATCTTATAATTTTACTGTATAAGTCCTACCTTGGTTTGACTTTCCAAAGTGCAACACCTCACACTTATCTGTATTGAATTGCATTTGCCAATCCTCAACCCACTTTCCTATCTGATCAAGATCCCTGTGTAATTTTTGATAACATTCCTTGCTATCAATGATACCCCCTAATTTTGTATCATCTGCAAACTTACTGATCATACGTTGCACATTCACATCCAGATCATTTATGTAAATAACAAATTACAAAGGTCCCAGCACTGACCCCTGTGGCACACCACAGGTCACAGGCCTCCAATCTGAGAAACAACCTTCAGCCATCACCCTCTGCTTCCTACTATCGAGCCATTTTTGAATCTGATTAGCTAGCTCACCCTGGATCCCATCTGATCTAACCGTCATGACTAACCTGCCGTGCAGGACCTTGTCAAAGGCCTTACTAAAGTCCATATAGACAACATCCACTGCCCTACCCTCATCTATCCTCTTGGTTACCTCTTCGAAAAACGCTAAAAGATTTGTCAGATGTGATTTCCCACACACAAATCCATGCTGGCCATTCCTAACCAGACCTTGACTATCCAAATGTTGGTTGATCCTGTCCCTCAGTATCTTCTTCAATAACTTGCCTACGATTGATATCAGGTTCACTGGCCTGTAGTTCCCTGGCTTGTCTTTGCTACTTTTCTTAAACAATGGAACAACATTTGCCATCCTCTAGTCTTCTGGAACTTCACCAGTGGCTAAAGATGAAGCAAAAATCTTTGCAAGGCCTTCTGCAATTTCTTCTCTAGCCTCCCTCAGCATCCAAGGATGGACTTGATCAGGCCCAAGGGATTTATCCACCTTAATGTGGTTTAGGGCTGCAAACACCTCCTCTCTAGTAATGTGTAAGCCGCCCAAAACATTTTCACTTGTTTCTCTTATTTCCTTAGCATCCATGATTCTCTCCTCAGTCAACACTGAGGAGAAATATTCATTAAAAATCTCCCCCATCTCCTGTGGCTCCACAAATAGATGGCAATGCTGATCAGTGCTGTACAATGTTTCAGTGTTGTACATTGTTTCAGTGTTGTACATTGTTTCAGTGATGTACATTGTTTCATGATCTTCCTCGTTAACCTGTTCGTGATGTTTTGTAAGGAGGAAGGTGCTTTATGAATAGTAGTAATGGGTTTTGTTGCTGCCCTTGAGGTTTTTCTCTTTTCTTTGGCCACTCCCAGGAGATGACATGGATGAATTGATCTGAGGCAGGAGTTGGGTAGCGTAATGGAGGATGGTAACGTTTCGTTTTGTCTCTCTACCTGCTATGAATGAAGGGCAGCTGTTGTTTTCCTGTAAAACCATTTCACATGATCTCTGGTTTTCCGCAGCCATGTGAGGGAATGTTTGATGGCAAGCCTGTGGTGCAGCTTCACGTGAGAGGATGCAGGATGAACCCAAGGGGCATCCAGCTTAAACAGATCATGCTACAATTCTGCAAGCTATCAGAAACCTTTCACTTTGCAACTCCAGCTAATGTGCAGGTTGGGTGTACTGGCTATGCTAAATTGCCGTGGTGTCCAGGGATGTGCAGGCTGGGTGGATTGACCAGGGAAAATGCAGGGTTACAGGGATAGGATAGGGACTGCCTCTGGGTGGGATGCTCTTCAGAGGTTCAGTGTGAACTCGATGGGCCGAGTGTCCTGTTTCCACACTGTAAGGATTCTATGATTCGATGCTTGTACCTGAACAAGCTGGGGAGCAAGTGATGAGTTGAGAATTGACTGATCTAGGAAGCATGACAAATGAAAGATCTGCAAAGAACTTGAGAAGTTGTTCAGCAAATAGGCAACTTGGGATGGATTACTGGGTGGTTAGCAGCGCCCAGCTGTTTGCAGCCAAACCCAGCACTGTGATTTACCAATTCACTTTGACCCACTTATTATGGGGGTTTTGACTCAGGTCAGTCCACAATCATTACCAGCCTTTTGTTTCTTTTAGATACTCTCACCCCCTGCATCAGAAAACAGTGCAAATCAGTTGATCATTATCACAGCTCACATTTCCAGTGATAGTGCTCTCTATTCCTCACAGTCTATTGATCATTCTTGAATCAAATTGGAGTCTCCAAATGTTCTCTCATATGTTGAAATGTCAGGAGTACTGGTGGAAATGAGAAAGAAAGGTTATTCTTTCAAGCTGTGCTCTTTCCCTTCACAATTTAAGATATCTTTCAATCTGCAGACTTCCTTCCCAGTGTAACTGAACTACTTTTGACTCAAAGCTGTGTTCACCTATTAGACAATGTGAATTTAAAGAGATAGACCACTAAAGACACCTCCATCTTAGCAGCAAAATAATGGCCTGTCTGGCACTTGCACAACCTTCCTGTTATTATAGAATGATATATTATCTGCTTGCTATTCACAACATGTATTACTAATACCTGCCTTAATGCTTCTCCATGCTCTCTATATTTCCACTCGTACAAATTACAATCTGAACAAAATTAGAACTAAAGAGACAAAGAGAAAATTGCCTACTCTGCAAACTTTCTTTTAAAGAAAATGCCATTACTAATCTTGAGAGCACAATCATTTTGCAATGGAGGTCACATTAATAAGCTCCAAACTGAAGCCATTAAGCTGCACTTTAATGCATTGATTCTAATCCCTCAGAAAAGGGAATGGAGTAATCAGAGGGTGAATCACTCAGAAATGTGGTGAGACTATTCTCACTCCCCTGCTCACACACTTTAATACTCAGTTTTCAAACTGTTTCAAGAGAACTTACGGACTGTGTTAGAGATAAAATTACACAGAAGTGGATAATTAGATACAAACTTTGCACTATTATTAAACTCTGTAATCTTGGAAAGCACAAATGTATTACTCATCCATGAGGATTTGAGTGTCAGATTAAGGATGACTTGCTGCAATTATACAGGGCCTTGGTGAGGATACATCTTGAGCACTGTGTGCAGTTTTGGTCTCCTAGTCTGAGGAAGGACATTCTTGTTTTTGAGGGAGTCCAGCAAAGGTTCACCAAAACTAATTCCTGGGATGGCAGGATTGACATATGAGGAAAGACTGATCGAATGGGCTTGTGCTCGCTGCAATTTACAAGAATTCTCATAGAAACATGTATAATCCTGATGCGGGAAGAATGTTCCCGATGTCGGGCAAGGCAAGAACAAGGGGGTCACAGGGTAAGAATAAGGGGTATGCCATTCAGGACTGAGATGAGGAGGAATTTCTTCACTCAGAGAGTTGTGAACCTGTGAAATTCTCTCCCACAGGAAGCTGTATGGGGGCCAGTTCAATAGATATATTCAAGAGGGAGCTGAACATGGCCCTGGTAGCTGAAGGGATCAAGGGATACGGAGAGATAGCGGGAATGGGATACTGAAATTGCATGATCAGTCATGGGCACGTTGAACGGTGGTGCAGGTGCAAAGGGCTGAATGGCCTACTCCTGCACCGATTTTCTCTGTTTCTATGTTTCCAACATCGGCAAGCACAGGTAAACATGTCTCCATCTTCCAGCTTATGTTCACTTAAACTCTGACCTCTGGTGTGGTTGTGGATTAACTGGATCAAAAATGCCTTTTACATATCAACAAGTAAAATCAAGATACTGTTAAAACTCTGTGCTATTCACTTCAATTCACTGAGGAAGCCCTCAGACCGGAGAATTCTCAAACCGGTTATGATTGTCTAAGTGAAGTAGATTCACTGTGACAAGGCTTTCATGCAATGGATCTGCCTCCTTTGTCTGGTTTGGTCACATAACAATATGGGGAGGACAGTTATCTATCCTCCAAAGTGAAATAGCAAAACCTGCAGTTGAGACAACAATTGGGTACATTGACATGGGTAATGACTGCCAGCCTCGCCCACAGTGTCCAAAATACATCTGCCTGGCAAAATTGCTTGCTCTATTATGCAAATATGGCTTGAGTGATTGGAACTGTTTCATTCATGAATATCGATGTGTGTCTTGGAAACTAACAAAGTAGGAAAAGCAGTGAAAATCCCTACAAGGGAAATACTAGAGGGGCTGAAGCAAGGATGGGATCCTGGAATGAAAGGTTTTGCATTTGCATGTTATAAATAAAGAGGGGTTGTTCAGAATCAATGCATCTTATTATAGCATTATAATCAAAGAGGCAACACTGACAGTTAGTGCAGCGTCTCCTTCAGGTTTGCAGTACAAAGTCCCAATGTAAAAATACGCCTTCACTCTCAATAAAACAGTCTACTTGGTTATGATTCATAGGTCAGGTTCTCTGAAAATAGTAGAATTTGTATTAATTTCATTCAGGTTATATTGTCTAAACGTGTCGGAATCACAGTAAGAACACGAAGGAGGATTATATCACAGCTGTGGCTCTCGCTTTGCTAAGGCAATTCTGTGTCCTTTGCCTGTTTCTGATTTGTGTTGATGTGATCAACTCAAATGATATCAGTTCAGTGACAAAATAATTTTAACCACTTTGCTGACCGATGAGTCATTAAGATAGAGAGGGAGAGGGAGAGCAAGGAATGTAGACGGTACGCTGCAAGTGGGCAGAATCAGATTGACAAGTCAAAGTAGCTGAATCCTCCTGCAATGTTGGATATTAAAACACCATTTCTAATCAATACTTTATCGTTCTCACAGTTTGATATTTTCATTTGGAAATCAGATCGACAACTCAAATACGAGAAGTATAAAATCATGAGGGGGTGAATAGTCAAAGTGTTTTCCCTGGGGTACAGGAGTCCAAAACGAGAGGGCATAAGTTTAAGGTGAGAGGAGAAAGATATAAAAGGGACCTAAGGGGCAACTTTTTCACACAGAGGGTGGTGCATATATGGAACGAACTGCCAGAGGAAGTGTTGGAGGCTGGTATAATTACAGCATTTAAAAGGCATCTGGATGGGTATATGAATGGAAAGGGTTTAGAGGGATATGGGCCAAATGCTGGGAAATGTGACTCGGCCAGTTTGGGATGTCTGGTTGGTGCAAATAAGTTGGACCAAAGGGTCTATTTCTGTGCTGTATAACTCTCTGACACTATGGCAAGTCCTCTGTTCCTTTCTCCATGCCAGGGGGTCTTGCGCTAATATCAAGACATATCATTAAGCAGTACTTCACAATGTTGTTGTATGTGTAGTTTGCCTTTATGAACTCAATGAGCAGTGTATATACAATATTGTGACTCTGCCTGACTGTTGTGAGGCTGCAAGATACACACGCACATAAATCAGTTGGTTGCTATGATGTTGGGTTTGATAGCAATAAATGTGCTTTATTGTTTCAAATAAAATAAAATTTAAACAAAAAAAAAACACCCTGCAGAGTCCATTAATGCCTGATGAGCATTTGGTTATTAGACCATAATCATTAGCATGACATGGTGTGATCCCAATTTTCGTGCTTTACGTGAGCCCAGAGTGAGAATGTGAGATTGGGATGTGAGCAGGTGAAGTATAGGCTTGTTCCCTGTGGGGTGGGGTGGGGAGGATGTTGGCTTTAGCTGCTGACTGAGGTTAGAGTGGGCTGTGAGGTTGAGTGATGTGAAGTGCTTAAACTCCAGGGAAAACTTTTTTTTTGCGGCAGCAATCAGGCTTCATAGTTCTGTCCAATTAGCCACACCCACCATTAGGAATTTATAGGGACCTCGCAGATATTGGTGCTCCGTTCAAGCTCTGTCACTTTCTCAGATCTTGCGACCTCAAACTTTCAGCTTATGATCTCACTTGGGGTCTGGGCCCTCTGAAATAACTGCACAGAGACTGGTATCCCATCACCAAGTCGCTCTTTATTTACTTATGCACAGTACAATGGCTGTGACCAGCCAGTTCAGAGTCAGTCCCCGAACTGAAGAGATTCTAAACCTCCTGCTTCTCTTTGTCAGCCAGGACTCCCTGACTGGCCCAGGTTAACAGCTCCAGTCAAGGATCTCGTAGTCAATAAGACCAAACTGGTTCCAATCACCACACTCTCCCTCTGGGAGTATTGAGATAAAGCCCCTGCAGTATTCAAAACCATTGCAATAGCAATTAGTCACAATAAGAAAAGGTTAAATGCATCCAACTTATACTGATTTAGAAACTATGTGCTCGAGTTAACAAAAGATTTACAGCAACAATTCTGACTCATGGAGGAGGCTACAGCTAATAACACGAGGTGGGAGGTGAATTACACCAATGCTCTAATAGATTTGTTAACAGTTCACATGCTTTCAATGTCAGTTGAAAGCATATGGCTTTCTAGTTGTTGAACAACTGGACAAACAATCCACTCGTTGCTAAAACACTGCTTATCTCCAACTTATCCTATTTTGAGGAAAGGTCATTGAGCTGAAATGTTAACTCTCTCTCCCCCTTCATCATCACTAACTTAGTCACTGTGTGTCTGCAGTACTTTCTGTTTTTATTTCTGATTTCGGGCATCTGCTGTACTTCACCTATGTTCTCATGATCCAAAGACGTCAGCTTTTATTTGACAATAAAACAAAACAAAAGGTTATTAACAACAGAATGAAGATAAACAAGAAAACTGCTTCATCTCCTTAGAACACAGACTCAAAGATTTTTAAACAAACAGCAGAAATAACCCAGGCACTCTTTATAGAAACACCAGCTTTGCTTCAGAATCAGTACACACCGATACATCTGACAAAAGTTTTTGCAATTCTAAACTTTCCTGTACCTCTAGCGAGACCCAGTCCAGCTCATTTCCAAGGGAGAGAAAGATACTGCTTTCCTTTTTCCAATACTTTGACAAAATTCAACAAAATACCTCACAAAAATGTTCCGTCATAAGGTAAGAGCTCACAGTGTTGGAGGAGGTGTGTTGACATGGCTAATAGGCAGGAAACAGTGAATGGGGAGAAGATGTTCTTCTTCTGGTTGGTAATCTGTAACCAGTAGAGTTCCAAGTGGATTAGTGCTGGGACCACATCTGTTTACAATATATCATTTAATTTCTTGCAGGAAGGAAGAGAATGTACTGTAACAAATTTGCAGACAACACAAAAATAGGTGGAAAAACAAGTTGGGAGAATGAAGTTCATTTTGGAATGGAGAACACAAGAACAGAATATTATTTAAATAAAGAAAAAAAAACTGCAGAAAGGTGCAACACTAAGGGACTTGGGGAGACTTGTGCATGAAACATAGAAAACTAGCACACACGGTGTAGCAGGCAACTGGGGAGGCTAATGTTAACATTATTTGAAGGTGGTTGAAGTATAAAAGTTGTGAGGTCTTAATGCAACTGTACAAGGTGCTGGGGATACCACATCTGGATACTATGAGCAGTTTTGGTCCCTGTATTTAAGAAAAGAAATCATTTCACTGGAGGCAGCTCAGAGAAGATTCACCAGGATGATTTCATGTTACAGTTGTATAGGACTTTGGTTCGACCACATTTGAAATACTGCGTACAGTTCTGGTCGCCACATTACCAAAAGGATGTGGATGCTTTGGAGAGGGTGCAGAGGAGGTTCACCAGGATGTTGCCTGGTATGGAGGACGCTAGCTACGAAAAGAGGTTGAGTAGATTAGGATTATTTATGATAGAAAGATGGAGATTGAGGGGGGACCTGACTGAGGTCTACAAAATCATGAGAGGTATAGACAGGGTGGATAGCAAGAAGCTTTTTCCAAGAGTGGGGGATTCAATTACTAGGGGTCATGATTTCAAGGTGAGAGTGGAAAAGTTTAAGGGAGATATGTGTGGAAAGTTCTTTACGCAGAGGGTGGTGGGTGCCTGGAATGCGTTGCCAGCGGAGGTGGTAGAGGCGGGCACGATAGGGTCACTTAAGATGTATCTAGACAGATACATGAATGGGCAGGGAGCAGAGGGATACAGATCCTTGGAAAACAGGTGACAGGTTTAGATAGAGGATCTGGATTGGCACAGGCTTGGAGGGCTGAAGGGTCTGTTCCTGTGCTGTAATTTTCTTTGTTCTTTGTTCTATCCCTGTGATGGAGGGACTGGTTTATCTGCAAAAATTAAACAGGCTGTGACTCTACTCACTGGAGTTTAGAAGAATGAGAGGTGATCTCATTGAAACAACTAGGATTCTTGGCTTGACAGGGAAAATACTGAGAGGATGTTTCTTGTGATGAGAAAAGTCTAGGACCAGAGGAGGTAATCTTAGAATAAAGGGGCACAATTTAAGACTGAGATAAGGGGGAATTTCTTCTCTTAGTTTGAGTCTTTGGAACGGATTGCCACGAAGAGCTCTGAGGGCAGTGTCCTTGTGTATATTTCAGCTTGAGATAAATTCTTGATCAGTCAGGGAATCAAGGGTTACAGGGAAAATGCAGAAAGTAGATGTAAGGTATGCTCAAATCAGCCATGATCCTATTGAATGGCAAAGTAGACTCCAGTGGCCAAAAGGACCACTCCTCTTCCTATTTCTTATGGTCTATTGGTCTATGGTTTTATGTGCTTGAAATAATTAAAATTTCAACTCCTTTGTTGGAACTGTAGATTTTTTTTCCTCTGCCATTATGCTTCAGCTTATAATTCACTCCTTTTCTACCAACTGTGTCCTAACATCCAGTCTAGGTTAGTGGTAAATTCTTATTGTGAGCTAATTTAATTACTTCATCTTGTTTTCTTTAGAATGCTGTTTAGCACATGTTGCACCATTCGTAGTACTTCTCAGCACTTTGAAACTTGATACATGCTTTTCTCTCGAATGAGTTCCCAGCATTGACATGAAAGGAAAGTCAGAGTGTGGGAAAATCTCCCCCTAAGCCTGCTGGGCAGTTCCCTGGGAACTCTGGGTAACTTCCTTCACTTGGAATTATGGGTATTGCAGTTTTTAAAATCTAATTGTTAATTCCAAACACACCAAGAAGGGTCTGGACCCAAAACATCAGCTTTCCTGCTCCTCTGATGCTGCTTGGCCTGCTGTGTTCATCCAGCTCTACACCTTGTTATCTCAACAAAACCATACATTCAACTTAGAATTCCAAGAATCCATACTTGCAGTAAATGATATTAAAATACATATATCCCACAGTTTCATCACAGAAGGCCAGATAGAAGTTGACCATTAGGGTCTGGAGTCACACAAAGGATTTTATTATTCATTCATGGGATGAGGGTGTTGCTAGCTAGACAGCATTTATTGCCCATTCCTAATTGCCCATAGGGCAGTTAAGAGACAACCACATTGCTGTGGGTCTGGAGTTACATGTAAGCCAGAACAGGTAAGTTTAGCAGTTTCCTTCCCTGAAGGACATTAGTGAACGAGATGGGTTCTTTTTCTGACAATTGGTAATGGGTTCTTGGTCATCATTAGACTTTTAATTCTGGATATTTATTGAATTCAAATTTCACCATCTGCTGTGGTGAGATTCTAACGTAGGTCTTCAGAACATCAGCTGGGTTTCCGATACAACAGTCCAGTGATAATTCCGATATAACAGTCCAGTGATAATTCTGATATAACAGTCCACTAGGCCACCACCTCCCCTAAGGATCAACTCAGTAAAGATGACAGATTTCCTTCCTTAAAGGACATTAGTGGACCAGATGGGCTTTTAATAACAATTAATGAAAGGATACACTTACTGGAGCAAGCTTCCAGTTTTATTCTCCAAAATTCTACTTCTTGGCACAAAGGGATTTGAAGTTATATTGCCAGGGGACTAGTTTGAACTATCAGCCCAGTGACATTGCCAAACCCCACCACTGCTTGCCTTCAGCCACCTTGAAGAACAGTTTGATAGCAATGAGTCGAGGCCATCCATCACAAGTAATTCTGTTCTCATTCATTCGCATTGCCTTGTGAGGGAAGCCATGGGGATCGATGGCTCATGTTGCTTAGGTCTGTGAATAGCACAAGTTTCACTGTCAACTCTGACGACTTTGATCCCCCCAGAGATCCATGGCCACAATATTGGCATCCGAGCCCTGGTAATCTCTATGTATTCCTGGGGCATCTTGTCCAGGAGGCAGTTCCACAGAAACAGGAATGATCGAATCTAATCTTTCATCAGATACCAGAAGGTTGTCTGCAATTGTGAAATTCTGTCATTGCTCAAACTAGACCTACATGGAGGACACATTCGGCTTTTGATCTGTCCAGCCTTCAACACAAAACAATGAATGGTAACACATTTGTGGTCTTTCTTTTGATAGCTCCAGCAGAGTTGCTAATCAGGAGAAGAATCTGCATCAGGTTAAATCTGATCTTCACGGACCTTGGCGCCATGCTGCGGAGGTATTAAGTGCACGTCCTCAGTCACTAGCTGGAACTCAAGGTGCTAGAAAGTCTGATTGAAACTTCTCCTTGGGCTGATTGTAACTGGTTTCCCCTAAACTTCACAGCGCCAGGGACCTGGGTTTGATTCTAGCCTCAGGCAACTCTCTGTGTGGAGTTTGCACATTCTCCCTGTGTCTGCGTGGGTTACCTCCGGGTGCTCCATTCTCCTCCACAGTCCAAAGGTGTGCAGGTTGGGGTAGATTGGCCATGGGAAATTTCCAATAGCGTCCAAGGATGTGCAAGCTAGCTGGGTTAGCCGTGCCAGGTTAGAGGGATAGGGTAGGGGGTGGGTCTGGATGGGATTATCTTTGGAGGATCAGTATGGACTCGAAGGGCCGAGTGGCCTGCTTCCTCACTGTAGAGATTCTCTGACAAACCTCTTTGAACTTAACTACCACTGTTCCCTGTCACCATAGTTGCTGGCGGCTGTGTAACTTACTTTGGCCAATTTTCTGTCAGGCCTGATTTTACCATCTGTGTGTCAATTTAGAATGTCCGATTTGGGGTCACACAGTTAACAAAATGGAAATCAAAGAAACACCATGTTGTCTCAGCCTCTCACAATGGCAGAGACCATGTTGTTGGCAAATGAGTGTGCATTGGTACAGCTCCTTTCATAATCTGAGAACTGTTTCAAAACGCTTCCCATCTAACAAGATGCTTTTTGAAACGTGGTTACTATTGTGACAGTGGATACATTTGCAAACAAATTGCCCACAGCTAGTTCCCTTAAACAGCAATGTAAGAATGAGCGCATAATTGCTTTGGAGTGACACACATTAGTGGGACACTGAGGACAACGTCTATCTTCTTCAAGTAGTGCCCTGGAATTTTTAACATTGACCTGAGAGAGGCAGATGGAGTGTCAGGTTAATATCTCACCTAAAAGACAGGACCTGTGTTGGTGCAGTACTCCTTCAGGACAGCGCCACAGTGTCAACATGGATTACATACTTCTGTCTGTGGGTTGGGACTCCAGCCAAGCACCATTTGACTCATTGATGAGCGTGTTGCTAACTGAGCTGTGGCAGACACTATGCTGTGGGCAATAGATTGATATCTACAGGGTGATAGTGAAAAGGTGGATTAAAGATGGTGCTGGACGCTTCAACAGGGGCCAGCGCAGAGGAACTGTCATCCCTCAGGCTACAGATCTCATTAAGTTCCAGTGATCTTTGGAACACTGACTGGGGAACAAGATACCAGAACTATTAGGCACAGCCCCACAATACTGAACTTCCTTTGGCATGATTCCCTTCCCAGATGGGACAGCTAATGACCCCAGTTATCCAGAGCAAGTGCTGTCATAGAGCGACACCAAGGAAAAGACTTGCTGGCATTCAGCACACACTAACAATACAGAGGGATACCTGTGCCCACACATCAAAGAATAACCTTTTTGATCAGAAAGAACCTACAGGAAGTTACAATCCTATTCAGAAGAGGTATGAACTCTGAAACTGGGCCCATAGGTTAATACCCGCATCAGGCAGAAGGACAGCCCCACTGGAGTAGGATCAGCTCAAAATTATACTGTCAGGATCAAATAACTAAGGTCTTTAACATCGCAGAGTTTGGGAATTTCTTTTATTATTACTTATTCATGGCATGAGGGTATCGCAGACGAAGTCAGCATTTATTGCTCATTGGGAATGAACTGATCCCTTTGACATGGCTCACTGGGAACACATGGTGAATTCAGGTGTTTGCCTATTCAAAATAACCCATGGGACACGGTGTTTCGATCCAAAATCCTCGCCACATTGAGAAGTCCCGCCATTTCCTTGCCTCACTCTTCAACAGCTATCCCCCCTTTCCCCTCTCATCTCTGACTCCCGCTTTCCCTTACCCATTTCCCTCCCTTTAACTAACCAGTGGTTGTACGCCTTCAGCTGCCTCAGATTCCCTTACATTCTCCTTGTCTGTGTCCATCAATGTCTGGCTGTTGTAAATTCATTTGGGAAACCTTATCTCCTTGCCCTAGCCTGTAGTCACCTCCCTAATCTCAAACCAGCTCAATCTCATGCTGTCTCATTTGGGAAAGCTTTGGGATGTTTATTGACCCTTCTCCTTAGGAAAATCCTTCATATCTACTTTATCCAGGTCCCTTATAGTTTAACACGTCAATTAGATACCTCCCCAGCCTCCACAGTTCAGAGGAAACAAACCCAGCTCATCAATTTTCCCTCATGGTTAAAATTCTTCATCTCTGCCAACATCTTCATAAATCTAGTCTGCACTCCCTCTAGTGTGAAAACATCCCTCCTGCAATGCGATGAGATTTATGTTGTATTCCAGCTGTAGGCTTATCTGGTAATTTATACTAGAATAAAGAAAAGGGAGTGCTGGAGAAATTCAACAGTTCTAGCAGCATTTGTGGAGAGAGAAACAGAATTAACAACTCTTGTTTGTGAAGGAAGAAGGGTCTAGGCCCAAAACGTCAGCCTTCCTGCTCTTCTGATGCTGCTTGGCCTGCTGTGTTCATCCAGCTCTACACCTTGTTATCTCTTGTTTGTGATTTATGTTATTTTAGTGTAACTTTCCTGCTCCTATATTCTAGGTCACACCTAATGAAATATCCAATTTGTCTCCCCAGTCATTTCATCTAAGTAACAATGTCTATCGTAGTGGTGTTACTTCCTTCAAGGATATGGGAACATGCACCCTTTTAACTTCTTCTGTTCCTCCACACTTTTCAAAGTCCTTCCCTTTATTGTGCATTCCCTTATTTTGTCTGTCTTCATTGCCTTACGTTTGCTTATTCTGACCTCCGGTTCCCTGTGTTCCTGCTTTACTGACCAATCCATCACTAACATTTGATTTGATTAGATTTATTATTGTCACATGTACTGAGGTACAGTAAAAAGTGTTGTCTTATGTGCTTTCCAGGCAGATCATACTATGCAAGTGTATCAGGGATACAAGTGCATCAGTAACATCCTGCAGTCTGTAGCTTTCTTCATCGTTATCAACTACACCATCAAAATTCGGATCAACTACAAACTTCATAATCATAGTCCTTGCATTTAAGCCTCAAAAATCATTGATAGGTGCTATGAAGTCAAAAGACAAGGCAGAAATCTATAAACTCTTGTGGTTCTTGTTGTGGTTAGATCTGAAAGGGTTAAACACTGCAGTTTGTCAGACATACCACTCACCTTGACACACGGACTTGTGGATGAAACAGATTTGGACATCTGAAGTACTCCTCATAGTCTAAGTAACAATGTCAATCATAGTGGTGTAAACTGCAGCTAACCTGCAATAAACCTGTACATATTTTCTAATCAACTCATTCAGAGATGTTATTACACAGCTCTGGAGCAGGTGAGATGTGAACCCAGAATGCCTGGCTCAGAATCAAAAATTGTGGAGCTGGAAAAGCACAGCAGGTCAGACAGCATCCACGAGCCCAAATATCTGTCAGCATGTATGGCAAGTTAATTCAAAGCCCTTCGAAATATTAGGCTCCTTTGAGCTTGAAACTCACAATCTCCTGTTTACGAGGCAGATACTTTAATCCACATAGCCATGGTGACACTTCCAATAAACTATACTTGATTAATCCCAACAGTTCCTCGCCAGGACTAGGCCAAGCATGAGACAGGATGGTGCCAGTAAATCCCAGATAGTGAGGTACATGAAAAAAATAAACAGAAATTGTTGGAGAAACTCAGCAGGTTTGGCAGCATCTGTAGACAGAAAACTGAGTTAGTATTTCAGATCCAGTGACCCTTCTTCAGAACTACTTTGTCAGAACTAACGAGGTGCACATTTGGTTTAGCTGCACAAACATCAAAAAAACCTCAAACTGCAAAATTGCCCATCAACCATCCCTATTTGCCTTCAATCAGATCTGTATTCACTTTGACACATGCTCTTAGATCCCATGGGCTTTTACTTCACTGATTCCTCTGCCATGTGGGACTTGTCAAAAGCCTTTTAAAATCCATGTAAGTGACATCAAGCTTGTTCTTTTGTTGACACTCCTTATTTGCTCCTTAGTAAACAGGGAGTCATTACAGCAATGGGAGAATTCAGCAGGAAGGCAAGATTTTAATGTGGCTCAAATACCAAAAAATGTGAAGAAAATTCAGGTCAGATCATTGGAATATACTGTAAGTGAGAAGTAGCCTGGTTACTGACCTGGTCAGAACAAGTGAGAGCTCAGTAGTGCTCAGTGAACGACTTTAATTGATTGTTTCCTGTTGCTCCCGGGACAAATCATGACAAGTTTAAAGAGAACAGTGTTATAACTGCGTAAGTAACCTGAGCAATTTGAGCGAGTAGTCACAAACTGCTTAACAATTTGTGCCACTCCACAGTTATAGATGTTGGTGTGTTCGCTGAGCTGGGAGGTTTGATAGCAGAAGTTTCATCCCCTTACAAAGTGACATCCTCAGTGCTGTGGAGCCTCCTGTGAAGCGCTAATGTCTTGTCCTGAGTCGAATTTATATGGTTCGGCTTTTGCTGCTTCCGGTAGGTGCCAGTTCTAGTTGTGTGTTGTAATAGTTGGTATATCGGGTCTAATTCAATGAGTTTGTTGATGGAGTCCGTGGATGAATGCCAAGCCTCCAAGAATTCCCAGGCTGTCCTCTGTTTGGCTTGTCCAATGAAAGTACTGTTGTCCCACCAGCTAGCAACTAAACAATACGACCAGATATCCTTGGTTTCAATACACACAGATGAGAAAAACGACACTTTCAACTGGGACAACACTACTAACATCTACAACCAACACCTGAGCTACAAGTCTTCACTCAAACCCTGAACTCCACAGTTAACTCTGCAAACACCAAAGTTTGCTGTCAACCGTCCTGTGTGTTTCAAAGAAATGGGTGTTGAGGCAAATTCTCTTTTGAAAAGGGGTTCTGCCATCCTGGCCTACATGTGACTCCAAACCTACAGCAGTAAGGTTGACTCTTAACTACCCTCTGGGCAATTAGGGATGGGCAATAAATGCTGGCCTGGCCAGTGACGCCCACATCCCCATGAATGGATATAAAGAAAAAGTAAAACTATACACTGACAGGCAATGCTACTGAAGGTACAATTTCCCATTTATGAATTAATTCACAGGATATGGGCACCACAATTGTCTGGACCATTCCTAACTGGCCTGGAGGAGGTGGTAGTGAGTTGCTGTTAGGGGGTGGATTCTCTGGGTTTGAGCCCTGCGACAGTGGTTTAGCAAGGAATTTAATGAAATCTTAATGGCTTAAGAATTCCTTTAATTACAAAATTTATGTTCCAACAATGCCACTCAATCTTGAAACCTATAATGAAGTGATTACAACTGTGGCATTTCAATCCTCAGGTAATAATTGCTCTAGTGCTTTTAAAAGTTTTTTTTTAAGAATACTTATGCTCTCTGACACTTTTATCCTCCTCTTACTTGGTTTAGCATTTCCATCTCTCGATTTCCATCTCTGAAACAGATTCAGTTCTTAGTTCCCCTCATTTCCTGTGCTGCTGTCATGACCCCTTTATCCTTCTGGGATTGAATACTGCACCTGAACTCCAGCACTGGTAGAAAGTGCCCATTCCCAATTTACCTGGGCTGGACATTCCCATACCGTGTGAAAAGTTGCATTTAGGATGAGGAAGGTTTAGTAATCAGAAATCTACACACCAGTACTAAACAATAAGAATGGGATAACCATTATCGCTCAACCAATGAACAAAATCACACTTCATGTGGGCAAGCTAAATAAACCAATTACCCCATTATTAATTGAAAATAAAAAATGCTGGAAAACACAGCTGGTCAGGCAGCATCAGTGGAGAAAGAGAAAGCTAACGTTTCGAGTCTAGATGATTCTCCATCAGAGCGCTTTTCCCCACAAGAGTGATAAAGACTCTGATGAAGAGTCACCTAGATTCAAAACATTAGTTTGCTCTCTCTCCATGGATGCTGCCTGGTCCCTTATGATTTCCAGCATTTCTTTACTTTCAGTGCAGATTCCAGCATCTGCAGTAATTTGCTCCTACACCCTATCATCAAATTTCAATTCTGAAATGATATCTATCTCTCATAACTTAAGGTCATTACAGATTTCTGAGCTAAATCAGAACGAGCAAACAGATGTAAATGTTTTGAGAGCACAGTAATGTGATGCATAAATAGCCTGCCCATTACCCTCAGTAACCCACTGAATGCATTAACATACAAATTCCTCCAATCTTCAAATTATTCAATGAACTCCTTCTCACCTGTTTTGCAGAAAATCTCTTCCACTTGTTTATTTTATCTGACAGGATTGGCACTGAAAATTGAGTATCAGGGGAACAACTCCAATTATCGTTTAGCCGTTCACATTAGCCACATCTCATTAAATCCGGTGCATCAGAAATGATCTTCATTTAAGTGAGCAAATCCCAGTCCACGTTCCAAGGCTGGAGATACTCTCTTATCCTCATCATTAAGTAGGGTCAAAACTGTACATCGTAGAAAGTGCTGGAAACCCCCACTAACCTACACAAGCAGCAAACAGAGTACTCTTGCAAAAAGTCATTTCTGCATTATAGAGTCATAGAGATGCGCTGCACAGGAACAGATCTTTCGGTCCAACTCGTCCATGCCAACCAGATATTCTAAATTAATCCAGTCCCATTTGCCAGCATTTGGCCCATATCCTTCTAAACCTTTCCTATTCATATATCCATCCAGATGCCTTTTAATTATTGTAATTGTACCAGCCTCCACCAGTTCCTCTGGCAGCTTATTCCATACACGCACCACCCTCTGTGTGAAAAAGTTACCGCTTAGGTCCCTTTTCTATCTTTCCCCTCCCACCTTAAATCAACATCCTCGAGTTTTGGACTCCCCTACCCTGGGGACAAAAACCTTGTCTATTCATCCTATCTATGCCCCTCATGATTTTATAAACCTCTATAAGGTTGCCCCTCAGCCTCTGACACTCCAGGGAAAATAGCTCCAGCCTATTCAGCCTCTCCCTGTAGCTCAAACCCTTCAACCCCAGCAACATCCTTGTAAATCATTTCTGCGCCCACTCAAGTTTCACAACACCCCTCCTATTGCAAGGAAACCAGAACTGCATGCAATATTCTAATGATAGTAGGAACTGCGGATGCTGGAGAGTCTGAGATAACAAGGTGTAGAGCTGGATGAACACAGCAGGCCAAGCAGCATCAGAGGAGCAGGAAAGCTGATGTTTCGGGCCTAGACCCTTCTTCAGGAATGGGGGAGGGGAAGGGGGTTCTGAAATAAATAGGAAGAGAGGGGGAGCCGGATAGAAAATGGATAAAGGAGAAGATAGGTGGAGAGGAGACAGACAGGTCAAAGAGGGTAACAGTGGCCTAACCAATGTCCTGTACAGCCACAACATGACCTCCCAGCTCCTATACTCAATGCTAGTTCCTTCCACTGCACTTAAACCTTTACAGGTGATCTATAAAACAGTTTTAACACAGGGCAGCATATTCTCCTTTTGGAAATGACTAACAGACAATGTATCCATTGGAGTTGAGAAAAATGAGAGATGATCTTCTTAAAATGTTTAAGATCCTGGGGGAGGATCTGATAGAGTAGGGACTGAGAGCATGTTTCCCTTTAAAGGCGAATCTAGATCTAAGGAACTTAGTTTAAAAATTAGGTTTTCCTTTTAAGATAGAGATGAGGAGGAACTTTTTAATCTCAGAGATTTGCAAGTCTTCAGAACTGTCTTTCCCATGAGAGTGGTAAAGGCGGAAGTGGAAGGGACATTGAATATTTTTAACTGAATCGATTCTTGACTAACAAGGGTATCAGGGGTTATTAGGAGTAGGCAGGAAAGTGGAGTTGATCATAGTGAATAGCAGAGCAGAGTCCTCTCACCTCTTATTCCTCTCAAATTCAATATGTTCATGACACATCAGCAGTTCCCAGAGGAGCAGGTTCGTGTGTAGATTAATAACCCTCTAGATCTGGGAGTCTGTAGGTTTGAAGGATTAATCTTCAGGAAACTGTCACAAGGAGAAAAAGAGCAGAGCGCAGGGACAGCAAACATTAGTTCTCAAAATAATCAAAATGAGAAAAATGTCAGTTTGACAGGCAAGACAAAGTTTTCCCTAACTGACGATGAGTTACATTGTCTTCCAGTTTGTGTTGGAAGACAGGATACCATGAGGAAGGGTCTTTTAGATGCTCAGAATCAAGGTGTGAGAGAGGGCTTGGCAGGAGGTTATATAGCAAAGCTTCCATGGCCAAGCAAGTCAGCAGCCCGATACAGAGAAATACTTCATCAGAGGGCCTTTTGGCATATGTATTAGTCAGGACTCATTTTCAGAAATGACACGATACAAGCAGAGCACACATGAACAGGGAGCTCCAAGGACAACTCAAAATGATGTCTCGCATTCCCTCCATCTCCTCACCAGGGAGGGTGGGTCAGGCATGTACCACACATCCACATGGATCTTGAGCAATGGCCTTCAACTTAATGTGTGAAAGGGGAGGGGCGGGGCATCTGGAATGGGTGGTGAAGGGGTGGGCAGTTGATCACCAGGACTGTGGAATTATGGGAACAAACTTTTTTGAAGGAAGATTATTGTCTTACAAAGCTGAAACTGAGTTCATCTGTCATCATTACAGCCATTTAAGTATCAGTTCACAAGATCCTTCAACAGGCATTATAGCCCTCATTGACACATTTATAGGACTATTGCCCCTTTGAAGTTCTGTCTGTGACACTGAAGCAGTGATGGTGAAGTCAATACTGACCAAGTACATGAAAAGTGAATTTTCCCCTTGTGGGGTATTCCAGAAGGAGAGTATAGTGATTGTAACAAAGTCGGCCAGGTGGACCTCATAGAATATGAGTTCCCTGATTGGGGCTGTTAATCTGTTCCAATCAGGGAGCCCTGACTGACAGATAAGAACAGGAGTGTCAGATAACTTGTTCATTCTGAGAGGGAGCTGGATCAGTGTCAAGGACTGTCTGCATGTAAATAAAGGGTGACTTGGTACGGGATACTGGCTTCTGTGGAGTTATTTCGGAGAGATCAGAGTTTTAGACTGAGGGGTGGCAGATTTAAAACAGAGATAAGGAGGAATGTTTTGTTTCATTGGTTGACAGGATGAGGGCATGCTAGCTAGGTCTACATTTATTGCCCATCCTTAATTGCACAGAGGACAGTTAAGAGTCAACTATATTGCTGTGGGTATGGAGTCACATGTAGGCAAGACCAGGTAAGGATGGCAATTTTCTTCCCTGGGTGGGTTTTCCCCTAACAATCAACAATGGATTCATGGTCATCATTAGATGCTTAATTCCAGATTCTTTATTGAATCCAAATTCTACCATTTGCCGTGATGGGATTCAAGCCAGGCCCCCAGAACATTACAGTTAGCGTTTTGGAACTGAAACGTTATCTCTGATTTCTTGTCACAGATGCTGCCGGACCTGCTGAGCTTTTCCAGTAACTTCTGTTTTTGTTTCTGATTACAGCATTCATAGTTCTTTTGGTTTCTCCAGAACATTAACTGGGTCTCCATTTAACAGTCCAGCGACAGCACCAGTAGACCATCCCCTCCCTCTTAAATTACTTCTCTCAATGGCTCATGAATTCACTCTCCCAGAATGCAGTGGACATCAGGACAGAGTAAATTCAGGGAGGAGATAGAGTTTTAATTAGTAATGCATTGAAGAGTGTGCAGGAAAGAGGAATTGAGGCATGCAGGTCCAAAGGATGGCATGCAGGTCCATTTCTCCCCTTTGATGTCGAAGTAAAAGCTGGAAGTCGCGAACAAAGATTGGACTTTGTATTTGACAGGACTTTTATTGACAGCTGGAGGGTGTGCGGTAAATCACAGTCTGCTGTGAATTGACAGCAAGCTGAACTGCAAATATTGACCCTGGGTTAATATGACAGCACATATTTTACATAGATGGGATAAAAACAGCAACATAATTAGTTACTGTGAGAGTGCCGATCCAGTTTACTGTTCACATAGTGCAAGAGCCAAATAGTTAAGCTGCTTGTGCAAAAGGAGGAATTGTCACACTGAGGCTAAGCCTTAATTTATCAGAGTATATCTAACACATTGTACTTCTTAGATCCCTGTCAGAGTACGCATTATTTTGAGCACGTATTAAGTGTGGATATAGGTATAGTATTTACAAGGCTTAAAGTCTGTCCAAGGCTACTCACAGAATACCCTCTGCACATGTAAATTATTCAAATACTCAGCAAAGGGGGAGGCAGTGACATAGTATTAATGCCACTGGACTAGTAATCCAGATACTCAGAATAATGTTTCAGGGACAGAGATTCGCATCCATAGCAACCAGGCGGAATTTGAATTCAATTTTCCCATAAATCTGGAATTAAAAGCTAGGCTCAGTAATTGTGAAAACTTGATGAAATGCATGAAACTTATCAACTGTTCCAAAACGCATCTGGTTCACTAACATCCTTAAGGGAAGGAAATCTGCCATCCTTACCTGGTCTGGCCGACATGTGACTCTAGGCCCACAGCAATGTGGTTCATGCTTAACTGCCCTCTGAAAAGGCCTAGCAAGCCACTCACAGAGTGGGCAACAAAATGCTGACCTTACAGTGATGCTCACATCCCATCAAAGGAATAGATAAACCTATTGTGTGACTCAACAGTCAAAAAACTTGCATTTGGATAGCAGCCTTCCAAGCCTCTTTGCAGCAAATGAACTTTTTCTTTTGAAGTGTAGTCTCATGTGGGAAATGTGTATTCAGCAGGGCTTCATAAACACCAAGAAGGTAAATATTGAGCAGATCATCTGTTTCAGTGACATTAGTCACTAAGGGAAAGATATCATCAGGGATACTCCGAAAACATTCCCACATTGTTTTGAAAGTGTGCCCTAATTGGGATTTTAATACCCCCCTGAGGTTGTAAAAAGGAGCTCTAGTCTAATCCTTTATCTTAAACACTCCTGCTGAGCTCACAGGTCTCACTCTCTCCCACTGTACTTTCCTCAGTTACAAGCTCAAGACAGCCTCTGACCAATGTCTTTCTCCCTGCGAGGTGACTGCTCCCCCTGACTCAAGACAAACACTGCTTCGACCAACGAAGTAAGAAAGTGATGTGTGAAATCTCGTGCACCCCCTCTCAAACTTGCTGGAGTTTGGAGGCAGCAGAGGATCCAAGGATGCTGGGGAGAGCGATATTGGACGATAGTGTGTGGGAGACATGGGATACTGCAGGACGAGGTTTAGCTGGTGCACAGCACCTCTAGATGGGGAGTGTTGGAGCACAAAGTTAATGTAAGATCTCACCAGCTGCAAAACAACACAAAATTGATTCTCTCTCTCTATAAACTGTAACTATTCTGCAACTTATATGCCTTGCTGCCTTTTTGTGGGTAACGTAGGGCCAGGAGGGCAAGGTCTCTGTACTCACACAGCATTCACCACCCTCTACTTGCGAAGCATTCATCAGGACCCAAGGTCCCAATGTCAAACATCATTGTGATGGCATCCCATGGCCCATTCTGTTAGTGTCCTCCATGTTCCACTCTATTGAGGACAATGCTAAACTGTTATTACTGACATCAGAAATCACATGACACCAGGTTATAGTCCAACAGGTTTATTTGAAAACAAAAGCTTGCGTTTTCAAATAAACCTGTTGGACTATAACCTGGTGTTGTGTGATTTCTGACCTTTTCCACCCCAACCCAACACCGGCATCTCCACATAGTTATTGCTGAGGGTTGTGAATGCTGACTGGGAAGGACCTGTCCTGTTTCTCATATACCCAGCTCCGTTGGGACAGTGACAAATGGATCCAGCCCACAGCAGGACTTACTGTCACTGTGGCTGTGCTGATATAAAAGCCCAGACAGAGTAAGGATGACCAGGTACTCACTAGAGTACCTGGCTCACTAGCACCCAGGACCATACAATTAAAAGTAAGACACGATAATGTTATAGAACAGAGAGACCTGGGGATTCAGGTACATAATTCTCTGAAGTTTGTGTCACATGGAGACAGGGTGGTTAAAAAGATGTTTGCACGTTTGCCTTCATTGCTCAGACCTTTGAGTAAAGGAGTTTGGATGTCATGTTGAGGTTGTGCAGGAAGTTGGTGAGGCCTCTTCTGGAGCATTAGTCATTGGGGACTCCATAGTTAGGGGGACAGATAGGAGATTCTGTGGGAACGAGAGAGACTCACGGTTAGTGTGTTGCCTCCCAGGTGCCAGGGTCCGTGATGTCTCGGATCATGTTTTCGGGATCCTTAAGGGGGAGGGGGAGCAGCCCCAAGTCGTGGTCCACATAGGCACCAACGACATAGGTAGGAAAAGGGATGGGGACGTAAGGCAGAAATTCAAGGAGCTAGGGTGGAAGCTTAGAGCTAGAACAAACAGAGTTGTTATCTCTGGTTTGTTACCCGTGCCACGTGCTAGCGAGGCGAGGAATAGGGAGAGAGAGCAGTTGAACACGTGGCTACAGGGATGGTGCAGGAGGGAGGGATTCAGATACCTGGATAATTGGGGCTCATTCTGGGGTAGGTGGGACCTCTACAAACGGGATGGTCTACACCTGAACCAGAGGGGTACCAATATCCTGGGGGGGAAATTTGCTAATGCTCTTCAGGAGGGTTTACACTAATTCAACAGGGGGGTGGGAACCTGAATTGTAGCTCCAGTGTACAGGAGGTTGAGAGTAGTGAGGTCATAAATAAGGTTTCAAGGTCGCAGGAGTGTACCGGCAGGCAGGAAGGTGGTTTGAAGTGTGTCTACTTCAATGCCAGGAGCATTCGGAATAAGGTGGGTGAACTTGCAGCATGGGTTGGTGGGACTTCGATGTTGTGGCCATTTCGGAGACATGGCTAGAGCAGGGACAGGAATGGTTGTTGCAGGTTCCGGGGTTTAGATGTTTCAGTAAGATCAGGGAAGGTGGTAAAAGAGGGGGAGGTGTGGCATTGTTAGTCAAGGACAGTATTACGGTGGCAGAAAGGACATTTGATGACAACTCGTCTACTGAGGTAGTATGGGCTGAGGTTAGAACCAGGAAAGGAGAGGTCACCCTGTTGGGAGTTTTCTATAGGCCTCCGAAAAGTTCCAGAGATGTAGAGGAAAAGATTGCAAAGATGATTCTGGATAGGAGTGAAAGTAACAAGGTAGTTGTTATGGGGGACTTTAACTTTCTAAATATTGACTGGAAACGCTATAGTTCGAGTACTTCAGATGGGTCAGTTTTTGTCCAATGTGTGCAGGAGGGTTTCCTGACACAGTATGTAGATAGGCCAACAAGAGGCGAGGCCACATTGGATGTGGTACTGGGTAATGAACCCGGCCAGGTGTTAGATTTGGAGGTAGGTGAGCACTTTGGTGATAGTGACCACAATTCGGTTACGTTTACCTTAGCGATGGAAAGGGATCGGTATATAACGCAGGGCAAGAGTTATAGCTGGGGGAAAGGCAATTATGAGGCGATGAGGCAAGATTTAGGATGCATAGGATGGAGAAGGAAACTGCAGGGGCTGGGCACAATTGAAATGTGGAGCTTGTTCAAGGAACAGCTACTGCGTGTCCTTGAGAAGTATGTACCTGTCAGGCAGGGAGGAAGTGGTCAAGCGAGGGAACCGTGGTTTACTAAAGAAGTTGAATCTCTTGTCAAGAGGAAGAAGGAGGCTTATGTAGAGATGAGGCATGAAGGCTCAGTGAGGGCGCTTGAGAGTTACAAGTTAGCCAGGAAGGACCTAAAGAGAGAGCTAAGGAGAGCCAGGAGGGGACATGAGAAGTCTTTAGCAGGTAGGATCAAGGAAAACCCTCAAGCTTTCTATAGGTATGTCAGGAATAAAAGAATGACTAGAGTAAGATTGGGGCCGGTCAAGGACAGTAGTGGGAAGTTGTGCGTGGAGTCCGAAGAGATAGGAGAGGTGCTAAATGAATATTTTTCGTCAGTATTCACACAGGAAAAAGACAATGTAGTCAAGGAGAATACTGAGATACAGTCTATTAGACTAGACGGGATTGAGGTTCATAAGGAGGAGGTGTTAGCAATTCTGGAAGGTGTGAAAATAGATAAGTCCCCTGGGCCGGATGGGATTTATCCTAGGATTCTCTGGGAAGCTAGAGAGGAGATTGCAGAGCCTTTGGCTTTGATCTTTATGTCATCATTGTCTTCAGGAATAGTGCCAGAAGACTGGAGACTAGCAAATGTTGTCCCCTTGTTCAAGAAGGGGAGTGGAGACAACCCTGGTAATTATAGACCAGTGAGCCTTACTTCGGTTGTGGGTAAAGTGTTGGAAAGGATTATAAGAGATAGGATTTATAATCATCTAGAAAGGAATAATTTGATTAGGGATAGTCAACACGGTTTTGTGAAGGGTAGGTCGTGCCTCACAAACCTTATTGAGTTCTTCGAGAAGGTGACCAAACAGGTGGATGAGGGTAAAGCGGTTGATGTGGTGTATTTGGATTTCAGTAAAGCGTTTGATAAGGTTCCCCATGGTAGGCTATTGCAGAAAATACGGAGGCATGGGATTGAGGGTGATTTAGCGGTTTGGATCAGAAATTGGCTAGCTGTAAGAAGACAGAGGGTGGTGGTTGATGGGAAATGTTCATCCTGGAGTTCAGTTACTAGTGGTGTACCTCAAGGATCTGTTTTGGGACCACTGCTGTTTGTCATTTTTATAAATGACCTGGATGAGGGCGTAGAAGGATGGGTTAGTAAATTTGCGGATGACACCAAAGTCGGTGGAGTTGTGAATAGTGCGGAAGGATGTTGCAGGTTACAGAGGGACATAGATAAGCTGCAGAGCTGGGCTGAGAGGTGGCAAATGGAGTTTAATGCGGAAAAGTGTGAGGTGATTCACTTTGGAAGGAGTAACAGGAATACAGAGTACTGGGCTAATGGTAAGATTCTTGGTAGTGTGGATGAGCAGAAAGATCTCGGTGTCCATGTACATAGATCACTGAAAGTTGCCACCCAGGTTGATAGCGTTGTTAAGAAGGC
>NC_063351.1:3592257-3615985 GCF_021869965.1 Rhincodon typus
ACAAGATGATCAGAGGATTAGATAGGGTGGACAGTGGGAGCCTTTTTCCTCGGATGGTGATGGCTAGCACGAGGGGACATAGCTTTAAATTGAGGGGTGATAGATATAGGACAGATGTCAGAGGTAGGTTCTTTACTCAGAGAGTAGTAAGGGCGTGGAATGCCCTGCCTGCAAAAATAGTAGACTCGCCCAATTTAAGGGCATTTAAATGGTCATTGGATAAACATATGGATGATAATGGAATAGTTTAGGTTAGATGGGCTTCAGATTGGTTTCACAGGTCGGCGCAACATCAAGGGCCGAAGGGCCTGTACTGCGCTGTAATGTTCTATGTTCTATGTTCTAAGTTCTACCGTATCGAGTTCTGGTCTCCCAGTTACTGGAAGGAGATTATTAAGTCAGAAAGGGTTCAGAAGAGATTTACTTGGGTGTTGCCAGGAATGGAGTGTTTGAGTTATAAGGAGAGGCTGGATAGTCTGGGACTTTTTTCATTGGAGTACAGGGGGTTGAGAGGTGACCTGATAGAGGTTTATAACATAATGAGGGGCATAGATAAGGTGAATGAAAGGTATCTTTTCCCTAGGGTGAGGATTTCAAGACTAGGGAGCATATTTTCAAGGTGGGAGGAGAAAGATTTAAAAAGGACATGAAGGGCAACTTTTTTACACAGAGAGTGGCTCGTGTGTGGAATGAACTTCCAGAGGTAGTGGTGGATGTGGGGACAGTTACAATTTTGGATACGTACATGAATAGGAAAGCTTTGGAGGGATGTGGCCCAAGCACTTGTAAATGGGACTAGTTTAGTTTGGAAACATGGTCAGTGTGAACTGGTTTGATCAAAAGGCGTGTTTCTGTGCTCTATGACTCAGTGACTCTCTGACCAGCAGCAACCTCCAGCCTCCATAGTAAAACATGGCAGCAAAAGGCTCACTCAGGAGGCAGAGAAGGTGCAGGAGGACCAGGTTTGATTATCCTCAATGCCATTTCCTCCTCCGGGTGAGGCACAGTCTCACTGTAGACTGAGAATACGCAAGGACCCCATCACAGAGTAATACATAGAACATAGAACATAGAACATAGAACATAGAACAGTACAGCACAGTACAGCCCTTCGGCCCACTATGTTGTGCCGACCTATTACCCTACTAAGACCAATCTCCCCTGCATACCCTACATGTTACTATCCTCCATGTGCTGATCCAAGAGTCGCTTAAATGTCTCTAATGTATCTGACTCCACTACCACTGCCGGCAGCGCATTCCACACACCCACCACTCTCTGTGTAAAGAACCTACCTCTGACATCTCCCCTATACCTTCCTCCAATCACCTTAAAATTATGCCCCCTCGTAACAGTCATTTCCACTCCGGGAAAAGTCTCTGACTATCCACTCTATCTATGCCTCTCATCATCTTGTACACCTCTATCAAGTCACCTCTCATCCTTCTGCACTCCAATGAAAAAAGCCCTAGCTCCCTCAACCTTTCCTCATAAGACCTGCCCTTCAGTCTAGGCAGCATCCTGGTAAATCTCCTCTGCACCTTCTCTAAAGTTTCCACATCCTTCCCATAATGAGGCGACCAGAACTGAACACAATATTCCAAGTGTGGTTTAACTAGGGTTTTATAGAGCTGCAGCATAACCTCACGCCTCTTAAACTCACTCTCCCTGCCAATGAAAGCCAACACATCATACGCCTTCTTTACAACCCTATCAACTTGGGTAGCAACTTTGAGGGACCTATGAACGTGGACCCCAAGATCCCTCTGTTCCTCCACGCTACCGAGAATCCTGCCATTAACCTTGTATTCTGCATTCAAATTAGACCTTCCATAACGAATCACTTCACACTTTTCTGGGTTGAATTCCATCTGCCACTTCTTTGCCCAGCTCTGCATCCTGTCAATATCCCGTTGCAACCTACAACAGCCCTCCACGCTATCCACAACTCCACCAACCTTCATGTCATCGGCAAACGTACTAACCCACCCTTCCACTTCCTCATCCAAGTCATTTATAAAGATCACAAAGAGCAGAGGTCCCAGAACAGATCCCTGCGGATCACCACTGGTCACTGAGCTCCAGGCTGAATACTTTCCATCTACTACCACCTTCTGTCTTCTATTGGACAGCCAGTTTTGTATCCAGACAGCCAAATTTCCCTGAATCCCATGCCTCCTTACTTTCTGAATGAGCCTACCATGTGGAACCTTATCAAATGCCTTGTTAAAATCCATGTACACCACATCCACTGCTCCACCTTCATCAATGTGTTTTGTCACGTCCTCAAAGAATTCAATAAGGCTTGTGAGGCATGACCTGTCCCTCACAAAACCATGCTGACTATTTCTAATCAAACTGTGCTTTTCCAAATAATGTTGGTTGCTGGAGTGGATCCCGGGACCTGGAGCCTGAAGCTGGCTGTGAATGTGACAACTGCACTGATAGTTTATGGAACTGGCTGTTTCCAAAGATCCCCTGGAGACTGTGTGGGATCGCACCATCTTCGACGCACATGTGCCAGATCACACCATGTCATCTCATTTTCCTGTGATGAGGTCAGTGATGCCAACACAGCTGGCATCCCCTAGGGGCAGCGTGCAGTAGACTATGACATGTTGGGACTGAGAGCACCATATCAAAACAACAAACTTCATCAATGGAATAGGGTTAGGGAAAATGTGAGGCTGCGCAATTTGGCAAGAAGACTAGACGAGCTAAATATTACTTAAACGGAGAAAGACTGCAAACAGTTGTGGAACAGAGGGATCTAGGAGCCCATGTTCATGAATGACAAAAAGTTGCCATCCACGTTTAGCAGGTCATAGGGAAGGCAAATGGCCTGATGGCCTTTATTTCAAAGGGAATGCAGTACAAAAATATAGAGGCCTTGCTAAAACAATACAAGACACTAGTTAGACCACAGCTGGAAATGTGCGAACAGTTTTGGGTATCTTATTTAAGGAGAGATATTACTTGAAGGCAGTCCAGAGAAGGTTCATGAGGCTGACACAATGAATGGATGATCTGATTTATGAGGAGAGGATAAGTAGATTGGGCCTGTACTCATTCAGTTTTGAAAAGATGAGACACAACCTTTTTGAAACATAAGATTCTCAGGGAACTTGACAGAATAGATGTGGAAAGGTTTTTTTCCCCTTGTGGGAGAGTCTAGGGGACCAGAGGACATAATTTCTAATTTAAGACAGAGATGAGGAGGAATGTCTTCTCTCAGAGGTTGTGAATATGTACAATTCTTTGCCACAGAGAGCTGTTGAGTCTGGGCCATTCAGTATGTTCAAGGCTGAGATAGACAGATGCTTAATCAATGAGGGAATTGAGGGTTATAGGAACAGGCAGGAAATTGGAATTGAGGATAATCAGATCAGTCATTATCTCAGTGAATGGCGGAGCTAACTTGATGGGCAGAATGGCTTACTTCTGCTCCTACAGCCTTGTGGTTTCATTCCAACAATGTACAAGCCATCTGTGATCATCAATCCCGCATCTTAGATATCCGCACCAGATACCCTGGGAGCTCCCATGCCTCTATATGAGAACTCTTGTGTTAATGTTTTGTTTCAAAGACTGAATGTCTTCTTGGGATGGTGATTAGCAGGTGAGGGCTACCCTCAGTGACCAGGGCAGATGTCTTTGTAAGCACGAACCTGACCGATGCCGAGCATAGACACAATGCAGTCCATTCGTCCAGCAGGGCTGTGGTGGAGCGGACAATTAGCCTTCCTGACGATGGAACTCTGATGAGACTTGAATCAGTCTGGGTGGGGAAACAGTGTGGGGGGGAAGTGTGCTGCATAATTTTAGCACTTTGTGTCCTGTACAACAGATTTGACTGATTTATTTATTGACATGTGTATCTTGTTACAAAATGCAGAAAAATGTTGTATAGTGTCGCCAATCTCTAGCGCCATCTTAAAACACAGAGAAATGAACCAAAATATAGAATATAAGATATGTCAGTGCAGGGTTGGAAGGCCAAAGGGCCCGTTCCTGTGCTGTACTGTTCTTTGTTCTTGTTCTGACAAAGGCAGAAAAATGAAGAAATAAAGAAAGTGTCCAATTTTACAGTCCTTCTTGTTCAGTGCTCCGCCATGGGCTGCGGGCCTAGTGGCCAGGCACAAGTGCCCTTCTCCACACTGTCGGCACTGGAACGAAAGTCGTTCTTCGGCCATGCCAACTCGCCTCCACCGACGCCCTCACCACTTACGAGTCCTTGCCAATGCAGGCATCACCAATGCTGCTGGGTACTGAACCGGACCAAACTCGGCTCCACTGCCACCTTGAGTCTATCTTACTGATGCAGCCACCGCTGATGTCACCATGAATTGGAGCGGGGAAAGTGGTCATGTGACGGACTCTGAAGAGCTGGGAGACCACAAGCAGTCTTCTGAGGAAGATGAGGAGGACATTAAACTCTTCACCATGATGCAGCGGTGCAGTGTCAGGCGTAATTAGCCAAGCAGGGCTTGACTGATACCCTTACCCAGTGGGCGTGGTGATCACTGACTGACTGTAAATCTGCTGCTGCTTGAAAGGTAAGCAGTGAGGCAAATATAGCTTTGGTTTGATCATAGCTGGCTACACTGCGCACTGGGGTAAGAGAAACGCTGACTTAGACAGGGCTGTACGATGGGATGTGTTAAAGGATGGGAAGCTGTGTGGCTTGGTGCTTAAACAGCAACAGGTTTAAGAATATGCAGTTGCTTGTGCAATGAAATGTCAGACATGACACGGGTGTACCTTGACTGGCCTTGGTTTGAGGTTGCTATCCCACCAAGTGCCAGTGAAAGGCATCTGTGGACTGCCAACTCTTGAAAGGGTGCCCACCTGGGCTTGAAAGATGGCTTGGGTGCTAGGGATCCCAGGATATTCCAGCAGTGTGGTATGAGCTTCCATCTATGGTGAATGTGAAGATTGGGAGAATAACAAATGGGACAGCATAGCGGCATCATGCCAAAATAATAAGGTATTATTTCTTATAGCAGGGAGCTCTGATAAAGAGGTCTCCCAAGGTCAGCAGTTAAATTTCACCGCACAGTTTGCTTTTGTTTGACAGACATGTTTGTAATTTCACAGTCTGTCAGCTGTGAAAGTTCACTGCTTGATTCTTTGGGCATATTCTTGTTGATCTCCAGAGCAGTTCTCTGATCTCTCCATGTGGTCACTCCCCTGAAACTTCGTCTCCTGCTCCCTCTCTTTCTTCCTTTTAAAGTTTCGTGGTTTTTGATTTTTTTTAAGGTACAAAAACAATGCAAAATTTATCCACACAGTAATTACTGCTCCAAGAAAATTAAACTTGAAAGAGTTCAGAAAATATTTACAAGGATGTTCCTGGGATTGGAGGGTTTGAGCTGTAGTGATACGCTGAACAGGCTGGGGCTATTTTCCCTGGAACATTGGAGACTGAGGGGTGACCTTATAGAGGTTTATAAAATCATGAGGGGCATGGATAAGGTGAATAGCCAAGGTCTTTTTTTTCCCAGGGTAGGTGATTCTTAAACTAGAGTTTTAAGATGAAACTTTTAAAAGGCATCTGAATGGATACGAGTAGGAAGGGTTTAGAAGGATATGGGCCTAACACTGGCAAATGGCGCTGGATCAGTTTAGGATATCTGGTCAGCATGGATGAGTTGGACCAAAGGGTCTGTTTCCATGCTGTATGATTCTATGTTTGGGACAACATAAAGAAACCCACCAGCCCTTGTGGAGAGAAATCCCACATGAAACTTGCCTAAACTTAGCCAATTTCTAGTAAGGTTTAGTCCTACATTCATCAGGTATTCATTCATTCATTTACGGTCCCTGGCAGATGAGGATGAGTCTCTTCCACTCTCCGTTTGTGGCTGTACAGACCAATGCAGCTACCACAGGCTCTGTTACAGAAGGGGTTGGCAGGGCGTTGGTGTGGGCAACGTTTTCCTTATGCTGTTTTCACCTGGCTTCCGCTATGTCTCAAAGTGCTCAATGTCTTCCCAGATGCTCCTCCTCCACTTTGGGCAGGCTTGGGCCAGTGATTCCCAGGTGTCTGTGGGAATGCCGCCCTTAGCCAGTGAGGCCTTGTGGGTATCACTGAAGCGGTTCCTCTGTCAGCCGGGGGCTAGCCTGCCCTATTGAAGCTGGGAGCATTGTCTGCACTCACATTAAGCTATTAGATTACACAGAGCAGTATGCTTCTTGTAGTTAGTTGTGGGGCCCGAGTTAAGTTGGGGTATGAGATCTGTACACCCTCAGGTCACATACTAAGATAAAGTGATGTCATGAGTATGACTTTCAGATGTGTAACATTCTGACACTGATTCATAGCACAGAAGACCCCTCATTCCAACTCAAAGCCACCTCTTCCATCCCAAAATGTTCCCCTTCACAGGGTGCTGCACACTGAGCTCCCAAATACTTAACTTACTGAAACACCGCAAGGCATACCCCCAAGTATGCGCTGTAAACCTGGATCCTGTCTGCATTGGAGATGGGGAACATGGATTGCCCTTCACTTAATGGTCACACCATGATCAGACCAGGAAGCCTCTGCCTGGAAAGCTCCTTCATCCTATCCCACACACAGGAGACTTCAATGCAACAATAGCACAGAAGCAGGAATGCAACGGAGCTCAGGATTTCAGTGGATGTGCATGGCCTCCTGAGCCACATGAAAGCCAGATGAAAATAGGATGGTCAGGAAGGGATGGGTATTGTGATAGCCAAGACATATTAGGGGAATCAAAGGTTATGGAGAAAGAGAAGGAAAGTAAACATGAGGAGCATTGAATCAGCCATCGTCCTTTTGAATGGTGGAGCAGACTCAAAGGTCCGTACGGCCTACTCATGCTCCTATTGCTTTAGGTCTTATTAACAGCCATGTCTCTCCTATATATTGTATGGGATTAAAGGAAAAGAACACAATGATACTGGGGAAGAGAGTCAGAATCTAGAATGCAGTGTTTGAGGCTTTCGCAAAGGAGAGAACTGGTTATCTGAAATGAAAAACAGTGTCGAGTTATGGGACGAAGATAGTGGAGGATGGCACTAGGTTCACTGTTCATTTGAAGAGTTGTGCTTTTTTAAAATTCGTTCACGGGATCCACATTGCTGTGGGTCTGGAGTCACATGTAGGCCAGACCAGGTAAGGATAGCAGTTTCCTTCCCTGAAGGACATTAGTGACCCAGACGGGTTTTTCCAACAACAAATAAAACAGTGCCTAGTGGTATTCCTGTTGGACTGTTAATCCAGAGACACATATAATCCGCCAAATGGCTACTTTTTGTGCTGTAACAAATTCTGTGAAACTCTGGAAAATAAACATTTCTAACACTGAACTGGAAAAAACTGAGACAATTTGGAACATCATGAGTATTGCAGCCTCAATGCATAATTAATGGATGCTATCAACACTGTAACCAAAGGCAATAACTGCAAACACTAAAGTGATATCTTGACGGAGAACCCTCTCAAATTCTGCTCTGTCAAGCTCTCTGTGCTTAATAAGCAGTATGTGCAGCAAGTAAACTGTGAAGAAATAATTGTATTTTTAAATATCTGCTTATGTTTGTGGCTTGCATGCTACTGTCCTAATGTCAGTGCTAGCACTCTTAACTGAGTTATTGTTTTAAATCTCATGGTCAATATGCCAATGTGTCTTTGCAAGACATGGACATGATATCATCAGTGTTTCTTGCTATGTAACCTGTGGCTATGAGGATCTTATACCCCAGCCTACCTCAGGTCACTTATAGCATGACACACTGCGAAAAGCATGCTGCTGTGTTGCAATGTCATAGTTAGCCCAGACACTTATGCGTCCAAGGAATGTAATGTTTGGTTTGTACACAATAGCTAGCTCTGAATAAATACCTGTTGGATTATTTAACACCACAATATCCACACCCACTTTCTTATATAGTGGGAGATAGCATAAAGATTGTTACAACAGGAAGTTGGTGGCAAAATCATATCCTGAGTCAGAACACTGGGGATTTCAGCCCCACTCCAGAGAGGTCAACCTAAAACCGAAAGTCTCCTGTGTTATTTTCATCCTTCAACCAACACCAAAAGTAAACTGCCCAATCCTTTCTGTCAACGTTATACACACATAATCACTGTGCACAAATTGATTTTTGCATTTCATACAGTAGAATCCCTACAGTGTGGAAGTAGGCCACTCAACCCATTGAGTCTACACGGTCCCTCTAAAAGTCATCCCATCCAGACCCACCCCATCCCTGTATCCCTGCATTGCACACGGCTAACCCACCTCACCTCCACATCCCTGGACTATGGGACAGTTTAGCATGGCCAATCCACCTAGTCTTCACATCTTTTGACTATGGGAGGAAGCCAGAGCACCCGGAGGAAACCCATATCGACAATCACTCAGAGAGTGGAACTGAACCCGCGTCCCTGACACTGTGAGGTAGCAGTGCTAACCATTGAGCCACCATGACAGCCATTTCCTACAGCAGTAGTTACAGTTCACGTATAATGAGTTGACTTTGAGACACATTAGTATATCCTGAATTTGTGTGAGGTGTTCCATACTTTCTGTGCCCTCAGCAATTCCATTCAGTGACCAGCACCAGGAGTTGGTCAACTGAAACTTTTTCTCAAGTGCAATGCTTCAGGGACCTAAGGGACTATGGACACAGGACAAATTTAGTCAACAAAATATTGGTCATGCTTAAAGGGAATTTATTTCAAATGTTTAATAGGCTGGAACCAAAGATCTTCAATCTTTTAATTCTCATACCTTCTGTTCTCTTAGTCTGGTCAAAAATCTGAATAATTAATAAACGTGGTCATTATTCATTGCCTCAATTATTTGAGAAATGTACTTTATGTTCCGGATCAACCTTCTGATCATCAAAGTTACTCTCTGCCAGGTCAACTGAATATTCCGAAACTTGGCTGTCATCTTACCTATGCTCCAAACTGGGGCTTTCCAAACCACAAGTTGCAGCAGTTGTTTACTTATCAAAGCTAAGCTCCAATACATGATGCAATAGCCAATGTCTGGGATTTGAATTTCCCATTTGCAGCATGGTAAAACTCACCCCAAATATCTCTGGGCAAAGACTGTACATTTTGTGCACTTTACACGTTCACACCTAATGTGTTTATTCTCCTGTTCTCTTGCTTTGTCTCCATTTGAGTGGTGTACCTGTTCCAGATTGGTTACTTGACCCCTTTTCTCAGCTTTATCAGGAAAATGCATTTCAAGATTTGGCATGCTCAGACCAGCGTCCTCCTAACTTCTCTCCTTCCTGTATCACAGACTGAGTTTTATTCATTTACCCCAACCCCAGAATTCCATTGCTGCCCTGTGTACTTTGGCCAACTTCATTTAAGTCCACATATTTTGGGTTTTGTTTTAAAGGCACAGAGAGAATAATTTCAGGTATTTTCTAAACAACTTATTGAAGAATATTATAATACCCCTCTGGGTCAGGTGGGATATGAACCTAAGCCTCTAGGTCTAGAGGCAAGGTCACTACCACTGCACCACAAGAAACCATTAGCAGAATGCTTTATCAGGTATGATTTAAAACAAAGCAGCCAAATCAACTGAACAACTTTCATCCACTAATTTTCTCCCTTTCTCATTAAAAAGTCCCAGTACATGCACAGAGCATGACTTGTTACCTCAAGACATGCAGCTAATCCTAACATCCCCATGTTCTTCATAGTACTGAAATATACTTTTAAGCATTTATCTTTAATTCTCTCATCTCGCTTTGATCCTTCTCGGAATATTGGTAGTATCTGAACTAATTGCTTGTTCCATTTCTGGATATATCGATCTCCTTAAAACAACCAAAGCCCACATATATTTTGTCCTTTCTTTCCTTGAAGATTACATTTTGCACTTCCAGCTGGATCATCTTTGAGCTGTTTCATAAAATATACTTTAACGGCATATTGGTATGTCTCACATATTTACAATGGTTCTCTTCCTGTTCATGTGCGTTGTGAAAGTGTCATTTGATGCCCCTGCTCTTTAATGTCAAGATTGAAAGGATGCAACAAAGAATTTTGCAGGCAGTTAAAGTGGAGACATGTTTGAACAAAGGAAGACCCCAGAAACGGCCAATGAGATGAATAACCAGTCAATCTGCTTTGGGTGAAGTTGCTGAGTCATTAAAAAGAAAGATTACAAAATAAAACTGGATTTTCTTTGCAGTGATTGCGTTGTTGTGACTCCTGATAATCACGTAGAACATAGAACTGTACAGCACAGGAGCGGGCCCTTCGGCCCACGATGTTGAGCCAAACATGACGCCAAATTAAACTAATCCCTGTGCTTGCAGTTGGTCCATATCCCTCCATTTCTTGTATAGTCATGTGCTTATCTAAAAGTCCCTTAAATGCCCTTATCGCATCTGCCTTACAAATTATCTCTGGCTGTGCGTTCTAGACTCTGTCCACTCTCCATATAAAAAACTTGCCCCTCACATCTCCTTTGAACTTTCCCCCTCTCACTTTAAAAGCATGCCCTTAGTATTAGACATTTCAGCTCTGGGAAAAAGATTCTGACCTTCAACCATATCTACGCATCTCATAATTTTACAGATTTCTATCAACTCTCCTCTCAGCCTCCACTGATCAAGAGAAAACAACCCAATTTTTCTAGCCTGGGCCTCAGTTTGTTGCAGATCTTCCCAGTGGGAATAAGAGTTGGGATGTCATGGTGCAGTTGTACATGACATTGCTTAGATGACTTTTGGAATACTGTGTTCGGTTCTGGTCTCTCTGCTATGGGAAAGATGTTGTTAAACTCGAAAGGGTGCAGAAGAGATTTACAAGGATGCTACCAGGGTCAGAGGGTTTGAGCTGTAGGGAGAGGCTGAATAGGCTGCGGCTCTTTTCCCTGGAATGTTGGAGGCTGAAGGATGACCTTATAGAGGGTAATAAAATCATGAGGGGCATGAATAGGGTGAATAGTCAAGGTCTTTTCCCTAGGTTAGGGGAGTCCAAAACTAGAGGGCATAGGTTTAAAATGAGACATGAAAGATTTAAAAGGGGCCTGAGGGGCAACATTTTCATGCAAAGAGTGGTGCATGGATAGAGCGAGCTACCAGTTGAAGTGGGGAGGCTAGTACAATTATGACATTTAAAAGGCAGCTGAATGGGTATATGAATAGGAAGAGTTTAGAGCGATGTGGGCAAAATGCTGGCAAATGGGACTAGATTAATTTAGAATATCTGGTCAGCATGGGTAAGTTGGATTGAAGGTTCTGTTTCCATGCTGTACAACTGGATGACTCTGTGACTGTGCGTTACAGCCTCCAGTAAGGTCAAAAGATGAGATTGGTACATATATATGGATAGGAAAGGTTTAAGGGGATATGGGCCCAATGAAGGCAAATGGAACTAGTTCAGTTTGGGAAACCTGGTGGGTATGGATGAGTTGGACTGAAGGATTTGTTTGCATGCCGTATGACTCTATAAGTGTCTTAGAGATTTAACTATGTTGTAGGTGCTACATGAATACAAGTTATTGTTGTTACTTTCTCCATTGGAGATGAATTGCTCGGGATTCTTCAATATGCAGATTGTAGAGTTCAGAGGGCATTAAATAGGGCACACTATCGCTGACTCCAAATCTGGCCTAGTACGTTGGCCATTCATCACATCACAGGGGGTTAGCACAGCTTTTGTGTTTGGCCCCTGTGAATGCCTGTATAAATTGTATGTGGATGTGTTCTCGCCAAACTAGTTGATACACACACATAAATCGTGAGGTTTGAGTGCAGAAAGCTTCCAGCTCCTCGCAACCATGGCAACGGGAGTTAACTGTGTGGGTTAGAGATACCAGTTGCGTTTAATGAATAGTAATGAATCTTGCAAAAAAAGGGAGAAACAGCAGCTGAGTGGTTGGAAGTTCAGTGAGTGCAACTGAAGGATCCAACTGGAAGACTGAGCCACGAGCTGCTGGAAACATATGACATTGTAGCAAAGTTTAATTGTCAATGCCTCACTAACAATGTCCTCACTTCTATTTTGTCCTCTGATACAATAGGAGTGACAGCAGAACAATGTTGGCCTGTATAAAAGGCAACTAGTCTGAGCATGAAACAGTTTGCCGCACAATAATTGTTTGCAATTTGATTTAATTAACACGTTGGCCACTGATATGAATGAACATCGTTATTAATACCAGAGCAGGCATAATGTTTAATCAGCAAATTTCCAAACAGATAGTTATCCCCACTGTGGAGCTGAATCTCACTCCATCTCAGCTCTCTGCATTTGAAACAGGATTTTTCAGGAGACTTGTAATACAGGAGACTGTGGAATTTTAGCCCCGTTAAGACAGGGGGCACAGGGACAAACAAACTGCTTAGGGGAGGCAATGGCCTAGTATTATTATGGCTGGACAGTTAACCAACGGACCCAGGTAATGTTCTGGGGACCCAGGTTCAAATCCCACCACGGCAGATGGTGGAATTTGAATTCAATAAATATTTGGAATTAAGAATCTAATGGCACCATGAATCCATTGTTGATTGTTGGGGAAAAACCCATCTGGTTCACTAATGCCCTTTAGGGAAGAAAACTACCATTGTTACTTGCTCTGGCCTACATGTGACTCCACAATAATGTGGTTGACTCTTAACCATCCTCTTAGCAATTAGGGATGGGCAATAAATGCTGCCCTAGCCAATGACACCCTCATCCTGTATATGAATAAAGAAAAGGACATTGCCCAAATTCCTGGAGATTCCCTTTCCTTCCCCCCTTCCCTCCCAGCAAGAAGATTATTAGGATCTTCAAGACATTGTCCTGGGGGAGTGGCAGCGGCCCCCCAGGAAATTTAAATGCCCCCTCTCCTACCACTGATGCCTCATCAGTCTCGTTGCTGCCAACCATGCTGAGGTGGTACAGCCCAGAACTGGGTCCAGGGTGTCCTGGAAGTTCATGTGCAGTTTCCTCCAGGGAAAGCCTTTCACCAACCACTTTGCAGTTACTGGGGCGATCACTAGGCCTGACAAGACAGACAACCGGCCAGAGCCCTCGTACTCACAAGCCTTGCTCTTCCTTGTGTGCAGCACCAGGTCCATGTACAGATGTAGCCAACTCTTCCAAACACCCAGCACTTCGGGGCAGCACGGTGGCTCAGTGGTTAGCACTTCTGCCTCACAGCGTCAGGGACCTGGGCTCAATTCCACCCTCGGGTGACTGTTTGTGTGGAGTTTGCACATTCTCCCTGCATCTGTGTGGGTTTTCTCTGATTTCCTCCCACAGTCCAAAGGTGTGTGGGTAAGGTGGATTGGCAATGGTAAATTTTCTGTAGTGTGCAGGCTAGGGCAGGGAATGGGTCTGGGTGGGATGATCTTCAGAGGGGTGGTATGCTCTCGATGGGCTGAATGGCTTGCTTCCATAATATAGGGATTCTATGTTTCAGCAAACACACAGGACCTGACAGGAAGTAACTAGCTGTGTTGACGATCCTTTAAAAACTACTGGTGGGTGGATCTATGAGATGGGGAAGGAGGTCTTTCCTGCTCCTGCTGCGTGCTTAAGAGAAGGCGTTTGTTGGAATAGCTAGATTAAAAGCAGCACCTGAGACTCTTTGTCACATCCTGACTGATATTGCAAATTGCCCACCTGTACCCCTTCCAGTGCCTGCCCCCAGTCGCACCAGGAACTTCATCAAATAGCCAAATCTACAATTGCCAGACTGTCCTGATTGTGACCTCTGTGTGTAGCTATTGCAGAATCATGAGTTAATTCAAATGTAGACATACAACACAATTGACTATAATGATAATTAACTCACTGAGAAGTTAATATAGGATGGGGTGTAATGTTAATCAGTTTATTCTTTAATACAAGACTTGGGCTGGTAATTAATAGCTCAATGCCTGGTTATACAAAACTGGGGCTATTAATAATTGAGTCACTATGGAGTTAATACAACACTGGGGTAAGTAGAAATTAGCTCAGTATGTTGTTCCATAAAGGATTTGTGCTCCTGATAATTAACTCAATGTGTAGTTACTATAGAATTCGGACCAATAATTATGACAAATGCAAAATACAGCAGATGTTACAATCCTGAAATAATCAAGGGCTATCTGAAGGTCCCATCCCAGTGCTACAGGTTCTGTATGAGAGCCAGGGAGTTGGGGGGTACAAGAGGGAAGGCATCACCAGGCAGGTATCCTGCATGTGAGCTTGGGAGGGGTGCCCTCCAGATTATGTGCCCAGTGGCACATCAGGGTCCGAGGTGCCTGCAGATTGTCCAGCATCCCTTGGATGTGAAAGTTTCACCTTTGAAGATATAGGAGCCCCAACAGCAAGGCATGTAGGTGCCAGTTGACCATGTAATGCCCTCAAGCCTCCCAGAAATCGAGGCTGCCTGTCAGTAGATGGTGTCACACCCAGCCACTCGCTAATTTTGTTTCACTATTCATTTAGGACTTCTGGAAGACTTGGAGATGGAAGGGAGCTGAGATGTCCTTTAAGCTCAGTAGCGTGGTTAGGCCTGCAGGCAAGAAGTAGGAGGAGATAGTTGCAGAGGGCAATGCGGACATCCCTAGGGCTGGGCTCAGAGTAGTTGGAAGTGCAAATATGAATAGCCAAGGTCAGTGCAAGCCATGTCCCACCATTGACCCCACTAACCTCACAGCCAGCTCAATGCAAAAAACACTTATCCGAGGAATGGGAGCAGGAGCAGACAAATCAGACTCTCACAACCTGCTCCACCATTTAAGGTAATCACAGCTGATCTTCTTCCCGAACACCACTTTCTTGCCACTCTCCATATCACATGATTCTCTGGGAGGCCATCTTTTCCTATACAAATGGACACAGAGCCATTGAGGTTCAGTTGATGATGATGATTTCAATGGTGCAGTACAGGCACAGTGAAGAAGACAGAAGCTCAGAATAAGCAAATATGCAGTTGTTTCAACTGTTTCTGTTGTTTGATGGTAACATTGGGGGATGTGTCCCATTCTGACCATTGTAAGTATTTGGAGAGATTCTACCAATTTTGGTGATGATCATGGAGGACCCTGCCTCAAAATTCACTCCAGACAGAGAAGGGAGATTTGGTAATTTGCCTGCAAAATTATATTTCTTCAGCACAGGAACTTGGCCACAGTTTAAGGTGGAACATCTGAAAACATTCACCCTCTAGTGAATCAAGAGATAAACCTTCAAATTTGCAATGTTACATTTTAAGGACCGTAGATACAAGTGGGCCATTTCTTTTTAACTCTGCAGTAATGTAAGTGTATGTTACACCTGTAGTAATCATCTGTACTTGGGCATGTGTCTTTGTTGTTGAGAATGCAGTTGAATATTTTTGTATTTACATTTCATGTGTTGTAAAAAACAAACATTTCTTTTTTAAGGCAGCCAGTTTCTGCTTGTTCTTTAAAGTCACAGTGCCATTCATGTACAGTATCCGCTCAGCAAAATCTGGCCCATTAAAAAAGAGCTGAGTTTATCTAGACAGTTCATTACAGAGATCAATGAGAGCCATTTAATAATTAGACCTGCTTATATTAGCACAGTGCTGGATTACTATTTATAATTAATCAGTGCTGTGGGGAGACAAGGTGAACATTTTATCCACTTTGATGTTTGATAGTCAAATTCTATTCCACAGACTCACTTCTCTTGGAAAGGCTTTCAACAGTTGTGCAGCTCAGTGTTAATTCACACATTCTACTTCCTGCACCATCAAAGAATTAATCTAATTTAACCAAAACTGGAGACTGAAGATAATCAATAATCTTCTTTCCAAATCCATCAGCAGCCAGTCAGGGATCGTAAGTAAGGAATATCATTTCTTGGGTGTCTATATGGACTGATGAGCAGCCACTGAGAGGCAGAGAAAGATGCCTTATTGCTTCCTGGCATGTTACACACAAGCTAGGTTTGGGCTATGTATCGTGGATAGCAATTTATTCATTTGGGGTAGGCACAGTGACCCAGCAGAAGACTTCCAGCATTTCCATTACAGTCACACAGCTGTAAATCTATTTCAACGCAAGTCATAATGAAAGACCAAAAGAGACTTTTATGCACAAGTACCATTGGCACCTCCTTTTACATATCCTGTAGGCATTGACTCATACTATCTGAATGATCTAAATCAGCCAGAACTGCGTCCATACAGTGAGAGCTCAGGTCGATAGATGCCAGTAGATTGTTCTATTAGAGTCATAGTCAGAGAATCATAGAGGTCTACAGCACAGAAAAAAAAGGCCAGTTAGCCCACTGTATCTCTGCCAGTCAAATTCAGGACAAGGGCATTGCTGGATAGACCAGCATTTATAACCCATCCCATCATATCATTGTGGGTCCGGAGAAACATATAGTCCAGATCAGGTAAGAATAGCAATTTCCTTCCCTAAAACCCAGATGGAATTTTCTTGACAATTGATTCACAGCCATCATTAGGCTTCATTTTTAATTGAATCCAAATTCAATTAAGTTTTGAACCTGGGTTCCCAGAACATTACCCAGGTCTCTGGATAAATAGTCCAGTGATATTGCTAGGCTACCATCTCCCCTGGATTAAAAGCAAGAATCTAATTATTCTAATCCCATTTTCCAACATATGACCCATATCCTTGGCATGGAGGGGTGGGGAGGTGTATGCCATGGGAGTTAAAGAAAGGATGGAAAGTTTGACACTTGTGACCTACGCATTCACCTGTCAACTGAATTGTGACAGAACAAGTATGCATATGCTCATGACGTGTTGATGTACAAGATAGCGTTAGCTCTGACCCCAGCAATCTCATGATGTTGAGAGTCTGGGACAAGGATGGAATAATTTGAGGAGAAAGCTGTAACACAGAGAGCAGAATCGTGCACAATAGTGTGTCTCACTCCTGAGGCACAGAGGTTTCTCACTGTAAGATGAGGCAAGGACAGTAGAGTGTGAGGGAGCAGTCTCTCGACAGTGCAGAACTGAACCCCAAGTCCCAAACTTCTTGGCAACCTCATCCATGGGTTCTGATCAGCTCAGAATTATAGCAGTAAAGACTGACCGAGCCAAGCATAACTCGTAGCTGTAAGAAATTCTTTGACTGTTAACCTGCCATCGCCCAAAGGTGCTGCAAAGGACTATACATATTCTCCACTGGCACTAATTGGAACTACATTGTCTCCAATGAGACTCTGGAACCATATCGTCTCCACTGGTATTTGGTGGAACAACATTGTTACCAATGCATTGGTGGAACTGCATTATCTCCACTGGCACTGGCACTCTGTGGAACCATGTTGTCTCCACTAGCACTTTGCCACGGAATGATCTGGAACTCTGAGGACCTGTCCAAGTTCAGTATGACACTGCATTGTGGCCTATAAGTGTTGGCTATTGAGGGATGTTGATTGGTGTGTTCAACAACCTGATCTGCAATGCACCAACTGAGAAAATACTCCAATCATAACGTTCTGTGCATTGATATGAAGCAGTAGCAGTGCTAAATCCTAGCACCAAATGGGACCTCCATTCAACAACCTCCAGTAAGGCACAAAGACACGAAGGCAGCAGGTTCGACTCCTGGTCCATGTTGGGTTGGCTGATGTCAGACACGCCAGGAGGGGGCAGTGCTATTCTGCTCAGCGTCCTGGATTCACAGACAGGAATAATCATGCCTCGATTTGAAAAGTTTGGGTGTGGAGAAAGCAATCCTGTTCAAGCAAGGATGCATACACCTACCACTGTCTAATCTCAAGTGTCATGTACAAACAATGGCATGGTGCCAGAGGTATACCAGCGATTCACCAATCTGAGAGGGCAGCACATGTAACCCACGCTACCCTCACTGCTTCCTCCAAGTGTTGTTCAACATTTACTGATTCATCAGCCGAGGGAGGACAGTAACCTGAAGCCATGAGACTTCATGGGATCCACGATCAATGTTGAGGACTACCAGAGCAACCCCCTCTCAACTGTATTCCACTGTGCCACCCCCTCTGTTTGGTCTGTCCTGTCAGTGGGACAAGACATTTCCAGGGAGCGTGTTGGTGGCATCTGGGACATTGTCTGTAAGGTATGATTCCATGACTATGACTGTGTCATGTTGTTGCTTGACTAATCTCCCAATTTTGGCACTAGCCCCTAGAGATAATAGGGAGGACTTTTGCCACGTTGACAGGACTATGTCTGTCATTGCCATTTCTGGTGGCTGTGCAGATGCTCAGTGACGTGTTCGATTTTGTTCCTTTGGTGAGTCATTGCAGCAGTTGGACAGGACATAGTGGCTTTTTAGACTGTTTCACAGGGCAGTTAATGGCTAATTCAATAACCATGGACCTGGAGTCACATATAGATCAGACCAGGTGAGTACAGCAACCCTCTCCGAAAGAAAGAGGATGAGTGAACCAGATGGGCTTTGACAGCAATCGACAATGATCTCATAGTCACCATTAGATTGGATTGCAAGGGCAATGCCATGATGCCAACTCCCTCCATGATCATTTCATACCCAGTCCCAGTGCTGTCTCCTTATACAATTGGCTGCAGTGTGAAGTTGAGTTGGAGAAATGCTGGTGACTGACTGCAAGCTCAACAGGGAGGCCAAACCATTCTGGGTGATTCACACTGTAAACAGTTCTCAAGAAAGCATGCTCTTCCTCAGGGGATGTTGTACTTATCAGTATGGAAGTTGCTGTCTACTGTTTGGCCAGATATGGATAGAAAATACAGCACGTGGAGCAAGAGAGAGGCTTCACACGTTTATTGAATTGATATTTGGAGGCCTTAGAGAAGGAGGAGATATGTGTCAGTTCTGATGCATCCTGGACTTGAAACATTAACTCTTTTTATCTCTCCACAGATGCTACCAGACCTGCTGAGTTTCTCCAGTCATTCTCTGTGTTTGCTTCAGATTTCCAGCAGCCTTGACAGGTCCTCCAACACCCTTGCCAGGATCCAGTGTCACTCCTTGCAAAATCAGATGGTTTACCAAACATTCTCAGGGAACATTAAACCTGGGATGTAGCACTGGCACAGACACTGCTGAGTTGAAGCATCTGCCCTGAAAGTTATATGGTTAAGCCTTTACACAGAGTGTGAGAGTCATCCACACACATGTTTAAGGGAGGGCGCTAACAAGACCAGCAAGATCCAAAATTGCAGCTCAAACAACGAATCAGACTTACAAAGTGTGACACAGTGCCAACCCCAAATCCAGGTTTTTCTGCATGACCCCTGTGCTTATACCCCGTCAGCTTGTATGTTCCATGTACAGCCCACTCTGTGCTGACCAGAACCAAACAGAAGCATTCTGGCTGATAATTCTTCAGTTCTAGGTTTATATGGCGGTAGTGTTACAGAATCTAATTTCACAGCCTTGAGGTTTCATTTAGAGTGATAAGGTCATACAACACAGAAACAGACCATGCCAACCAGGTATCCCAAACTGCACTAGTCCCATTTGCCTGCATTTGGCCCATATCTCTCCAAACCTTTCCTATCTATGTACCTGTTCAAATGTCTTTTGAATGTTGCAATTGTACCAGCCTTTACCACTTCCTCTGGCACCTCGTTCCAAATACACACCATATCTATTCACCTTATCGATAACCCCTTTTGATGTTATAGACCTCTATAAGATCACCCCTCAGCCTCCTATGCTGCAGTGAAAAATGTTCCAGCCTATCCAGCCTCTCCTTTTAACTCAAACCGTCTTGGTCACATCCTTTAAATTTAGACATAAACTTTATTTATCAACACAATCTTTATAGGTGGTTGCTGTATGATTGTCCCAAATGGATAGATTACCCTTCAATATCCAAATACAGAATGAGTCCACTCATGAACATATGGCCCTGTTCTGCTGTTTAGTGAGATCATTGCTGATCTGATTACTCCATATTTCTGCCTACACTTCATAAACTTTCATCCTCATCCTTATCAATAACGTATCCTACACTGCCTTAAAAATATTCAAAGACTCTTCTTCCAACTTTCTGCGGAGGAAGATGGTCCCAAAAGCTCACCACCCTCTGTGAGAAAATATTATTCCTTGTCTTCCAGTTGAAATGGGTGACACCTTAATTTTTAGCTGTGCTCCCTAGTTCTAGATTCTCCCACAAGAGGAAACATTCTTTCTACATACAACATGACAAGGTCCCTCAGTATTATATATGTCTCAATTAAGTTGTATCTTCTAAACTCTAGTGGATAAGAACATAGCCTGTCCAATCTTTCCTCATAAGATAACCTACCCAGATGTTAGATGTTAGTCTAGGAAAGTTCTCTGAACTGCTTCTAACTCTGTTATATCCTTCCTTAAATAAGATGACCAGTGCTATACACAGTACTCCAAATGTGGTCTTGCCAATGCCAATATAGCTGAAACATAACCTCCCTAATATTGTGTTCAATTTTCTTTGCAACAAACAATAACATTCTATTAGATTTCCTAATTATTTGCTGTACATTCTTGCTAATAATTTTGATTCATGCACTGAGACACCCAGATCCCTCTGCATTTTAAAGCTCTGCAACCTCTCACCATTGAGATAACATGTGGTCATCTTCCAAGATTCCATAGACTCTGGAACAGTCCCTGCAGATTGGAGGGTGGCTAATGTAACTCCAATATTCAAAAAGGGAGGTAGAGAGAAAACAGAGAATTATAGACTCATGAGCCTAACATCAGTAATGGGGAAAATTCTTGAATCCATTTTCAAGGATTTTATAGCAGAGCATTTAGAAAGCAGTGGCAGGATTAGATAGGGTCAGCATGGATTTATGAAGGGGAAATCATGCTTGACAAATCTGTTGGGATTCTATGAAGATGTAAATAGTGGAGTTGACAAGGGGGAGCCAGTCGATGTAGTATATTTGGACTTTCAGAAAGCGTTTGACAAAGCCCCACATAAGAGATTAATGTGCAAGATTAAAGCGCATGGGATTGGGGGAAGTGTATTGAGATGGATAGGAAACTGGTTGGCAGAGAGGAAACAAAGAGTAGGAATTAATGTGTCCTTCTCAAATTAACAGGCAGTAACTAGTGGGGTGCCACAGGATCGGTGCTGGGACCCCAGCTATTCACAATACATATTAATGATTTGGATGAGGGAACAAAATGTAACTTCTCCAAGTTTGCAGATGTTACCAAGTTGGGTGGGAGGGTGAATTGTGATGAGGATGCAGAGATCCTTCACCATGACCCAGATAGGTTGGGTGAGTGGGCAAATCAGTGGCAGATGCAGTATAATTTGGATAAATGTGAGGTTATTCACTTTGGAAGCAAAAACAAGAAGGCAGATTACTACCTGAATGGCTGTAAATTGGGAGAGGGGGGTGTGCAGTGGGACATGGGTGTCCTTGTGCACCAGTTGCTGAAGGTAAGCATGCAGGTGCAGCAGGTGGTAAAGAAGACAAATGGTATGTTGGCCTTCATTGCGACAGGTTTCGAGTACAGGAGCAGGGATGTGTTGTTGCAGTTGTACAGGGCCTTGGTGAGACCACACCTGGAATATTGTGTGCAATTTTGTTCTCCTTTTCTGAGGAAGGATGCTCTTGCTCTTGAGGGAGTGCAGCAAAGATTTACCAGGCTGATTCCAGGGATGGCGGGTCTGACGTATGAGGAGTGATTGACTGGGTTGGGATTCCTTTCTCTAGAGTTCAGGTGACTGGGGGGGGAGGGGTGCGCGAGGAGAGGGGGGAGGGGGGATCTCATAGAGACTTATAAAATTCTACCACGACTGGACGGGGTTGATGCAGGGAGGATGTTCCCGATGGTGGGTGTGTCCAGAACCAGGGGTCACAGTATGAGGATTCGGGTAGACGATTTTGGACGGACATGAGGAAACATTTCTTCACCCAAAGAGCGATGAGCCTGTGGAATTCATTACCAAAGGAAGTAGTTGATGCTAAAACTTTGAAAGTATTCAAGAGGCAACTAGATATAGCACTTGGAGCAAATGGGATCAAAGGCTATGGGGAGAAAGTAGGATTAGGCTATTGAGTTGGATGATCAGCATGATCGTGAAGAATGGCAAAGCAGTTTCGAAGGGCCGAATGACCTCATCCTGCTCCTATCTTCTGTTATCAGTAATCCAGATTTGTGGTCAAGGGACTGAGTTCGAATCCTATGATGACAGAGATGGAATTTAAAATCAATTAACAAGTCTGGAACTGAAAACTAGTCTCTGCGATGGTGAATATGACAGCCAGCATCAATTGTAAAAACACATCTCGCTCACAATTATCCTTCAGGGAATGAAATCTGCTGTCCTTGCCTGGTCTGGCGTACATGTGACTCCAGGCCCACAGTGATGTGGTCAACTCTTAACTGCTTTTTGAAATGGCCCAACAAGCCATTCAGTTCAGGGCAATTAGAGATAGGCAATAAGTGCTGACAGTGCTACATCACATGACTGGACAAAGAAAAAATAACTTACAAAAGGGAACTGGATAAATACATGAAACTATTAAACAACAAAGGGGACAACGTAGGAATGAGTCTAATTGAATCGTTCTTTGAAAGGGCCAGCACAAATACAAAGGGATAAATGGTCTCCATCTATGTTGTAACATTCTTTAAATTTCTCATTATTCCATCACTCTTTACAGTTTTATTGTCCCCCAATTATATTAGAATAGTCAGGTGGTTGTCTTTGACCAGTGCAGATTCAATGGGCTGAAGGGCATTTTTCCGTGCTGTAGATTTCTATGGCTCTATGACCCTAATAGATTACCCTTTTATACATTCTTGAAGATAGCATGGGTGCATTGTACTGATCAAATATTAAGGAAAAGTATATAGTTAATGGCAGGACCCTGAACCGCGTTGATGAACAGCGGGATTTTGGGGTTCAAGAACATTGATCATTGAAAGTGGCCACACAAGTAGATAGGGTGGTAAAGAAGGTATATGGCATGCTTGCCCTTATTGGTTGGCGAATTGAGTAAAAGGGTCAGCGTACAAGAGGCTGAGGGGAGACTTGATAGAAGTCTATAAAATTATGAGATGCATCGATAGGGTTGACGGTCAGAATCTTTTTCCCAGAGTTGAAACGTCTAATAATAGGGGACACACATTTAAGGTGAGATGGGGAAAGTTCAAAGGAGGTATGAAAGTCAAGTTTTTTACACAGAGAGTGGTAGCAGTCTGGAACGCGCTGCCAGGGGTGGTGGTGGAGGCAAATATGATAGGAGCATTTAAGGGACTTTTAGATAAGCACATGAATATGCAAGGAACAGAGGGATATGGACCAAGGGCTGGAAGAAGAGATTAGTTTAATTTGGCATCATGTTCGGCACAACATCATGGGCCGAAGGACCTGCTCCTGTGCTGTACTGTTCTATGTTCTATGTTCTACATTGTATAGTTTGACTCTTATTCTTTAGTTTCTTGTTGTTGTATATAATGCTCTTGTGTTGCACACATGGGCACAAGCAAAGGGGACATGCAGTAACTGAGGAAGTGTTGCACTGCGAGCGTTGCACTGTTGCACTCACTTACCATGAGAGATATAGACAGGGTGGATAGCAAGAAGCTTTTTCCCAGAGTGGGGGACTCAATTACTAGGGGTCACAATTTCAAGGTGAGAGGGGAAAAGTTTAAGGGAGATATGTGTGGAAAGTTCTTTACACAGAGGGTGGTGGGTGCCTGGAACGCGTTGCCAGCGGACGTGGTAGAGGCAGGCACGATAGCGTCATTTAAGATGTATCTAGACAGATACATGAATGGGCAGGGAGCAGAGGGATACAGATCCTCTATCTAA
>NC_063351.1:3616385-3752814 GCF_021869965.1 Rhincodon typus
CCTGGCCCGAAACGTCAGCCTTCCTGCTCCTCTGATGCTGCTTGGCCTGCTGTGTTCATCCAGCTCTACACCTTGTTATCTCAGATTCTCCAGCATCTGCAGTTCCTACTATCTCTGCTGCAACAAGTTGTCTGGTTATGATCACATTGCTGGTGTGTGGGAGCTTACTGTGCACCAATTCATTGCTGCATTTCCTAGAATGGTGAGTATTCTTCAGAAGTACATTAACAGCTGTAATGTGTGATGGGGCATTCTGAGGTTGTGAAAGGTGCTGTATAAGTGAAGGTCTGTCTACATTTCTTGATTAGTAATCTTTAGAAGAACCAGTGGCAAAATGGGTAATACTCCATCTTAAATCCTAGCGCTGTTCATTTTGGAAATAGAATGAGTTTATGTTTCCATTTTACACATTGTACATTTTTCTGATAATTCAACTATTATGAGGATATTGAAAGAAATGTGATGAACAGCATCACTGATATATTCATTCAATTAATTAAATTTAATAAGTATGGCCACATCTTCATTGCAGCTCAGATACAATCTCAACTATTGCGCATTCTCTGTAATTCTTCAGACATTCTGTCCAATGATGGCTTTTTTTTTTTGCCTTTCTATTTTGAACCCTTCAGCAATAGTTACACAGAATTCTTAATGCATTTTGGCTCAATTTAAAACAAAGATTGGAAGTTTATCCATTCATTGGATCTTTATAACTAAGCTCATTAGCCTAGTCAACACAATTTTTCATAACACTTTTCTTTAAGGAAAGATTACCTCCACTGTTGTTCACATGGATGATGGCAGTGCTCAGTAGTAGATACTAAAAGTTTTTGTTGAAATTGCCTTTTTTTTTGTGTGTCCTACTGTGTCTTTCTTTTCTCCAGAGAGTACATGGAGTGAAGATGTACCAATTATATTCTGAAACAAATGCAGTCTTCAGCCTCTGATGCAGATTTCTTCAGAGGTAAATGCGTAAAATTACTTCTGGAAAAGCCACAAGTTACACAGAAAGCACATTTAAAATGTTGCTTGCTCTTTTGCACACAGTATTGTGTGGAAAGAGAGGGGGAGATGGGTAAATATGCAGAAACACTTGCACACTCATACTACAGTAGGTGATGAATTTATCAGTGCCCTTATGTCAGCAATGGGTCTGATAAGGGCTCTAATCCTAGATGAAGAGTAGGGCTCCTTTAAGTATCTCAGTCTTAAAAGTAATTGTACCTGTTGCAGGAGTAGCTATTCCCCAGCAATTCTAACCGTAGAGTGGGAAGTTCAATGGAATAGACTCAGAGAGAGGCTAACAGCTTAAAAACCTCCTGTATGATTATGTGGTACACATTAAGAATAGAATCTGGATTGTTCCAGGACTGCTGTTTATAAAGGGAAACACACTCAGTACAGACACATGTAAATACACAAATACATTGACAACATACATGCATACAGATACTTATACATATTCAGATGTACAGGAGCAAACACGTATATAAATGCATGCTAATTAATGCATCCAGACTCTCAATCAAATCCATTTTGTCCATTCAATAACAACATAATGCACTTATATAGCTCTTGTACTGGAGTAAAATGTCCCAAGCTGCTTCACAAGGATGTTATCAAACAATATCAGCACCAAACCATGATGTTAGGCTTAGTGGTCTATCTGTGTGTGAGTGTGTGAAGGTTTGTGTTTCTGTGCATGTGTGTGTCTGTATCAAAGACAGAGCTTTTAAACAGCATCTAACCAGAACCTCTAAACGCAGTACTGGAGGACGCTACACTGTTGGAGGTGCTGACATTCTGATGAAATGCTATCACCAGGTACTGTCTGTTCTCCCAGGTGGATGTTAAAGATCTCTTTTGGTAATATTTCAAAGAACAGAAGGGGTAGTTATGCCCGTGTCCTCAACAATATTCATCGTCGGTCAAACTGCACAAAAACAGTTTATTTGGCCATTACCACTTTCCTGTTTGTGGGAGCAATCTCCTCCATCATTCACCCAACACCACACTCCCATCATTCACCCAACACCACCGCTCTGTCACTCACTGAACACCACTCTCCCATCACTCACTCAACGTCACTCCCCAATCACTCACTGAACACCACTCTCACATCACTCACTCAACACCACTCTCCCATCACTCACTGAACATCACTCTCCCATCACTCACTGAACATCACTCTCCCATCACTCACTGAACACCAATCTCACATCACTCACTAAACACCAATCTCACATCACTCACTCAACACCACTCTCCCATCACTCACTGAACACCACTCTCCCATCACTCTCTGATCACCACTCTCCCATCACTCACTGAACATCACTCTCCCATCACTCACTGAACACCAATCTCACATCACTCACTGAACACCAATCTCACATCACTCACTCAACACCACTCCCCCATCACTCACTCAACACCACTCTTCCATCACTCACTGAACACCACTCTCCCATTATTCACTCAACACCACTCCCCCATCACTCACTGAGCACCACTACCTGACCATGAGGACTCAGTTTTAACATTCAGTTAGTTACATGCCTTAGAGAGAGTGCGTGTGTGTGTATGTGTGTGTGTGTGTGCGTGTGTGTGTGTGTGTGTGTGTCTGACTGTGTGTGCCTGTATGTGTATGTGTGTGGATGTCTGTGAGTGTGCATGTGTCTGTCTGTCTGTGTGTATCTGGGTGAGTTTCTGTGTGTGGGAGTATATGTGTGTTTGGTGTGCCATTTTGAATGTACTCCTACAAGTGTCACACCTAACCTCACTGCTTCCACACATATCAGCAATTCAACCATGACAGGCATTTCATCCAAATGTAATTATTGATATTGTTTCTTGCTCTTTTGGCAGTATAGGACAGAACAGTCATTTACCTCCTGGGATAATGTTGTAGAGACATAGGTACAAATCCTACTGTGACAGATGGTAAAATTTGAATTCAACAAAATATGTAATTAGAAAAGTACCCAAAAACAAGGGTGTAACAATTGTCAATTATTTTTTAAAAATCCAGTTTCCTTTTGGCAAATCTGCCACCCTTACCCGGTCTAGCTTACATGTGACTCCATACTCACAGCAATGTGGTTGACTCTGGACAATGAGGGATGGGCAATATCTTCTCCAATCCCATGCACTGGAGACTAGGTGAGGCCCTGGACCTCTTTCTTTCCAGGTCATTCCTTCCCTCACCCAATGTTCCCCACCAGACCCCATGACTGCATTCTCCACTTTCAACTCCTCAAGAAGAGGCCTGGCTGACCTCAATGAGGGATAACAAGAGCTGCTGCAGATTTCTGAGCTGCACTCGGTATCACTTGGTCTGACAAACCCAGGCACCCAGCAAAGTGCAGGGATGATGGTTCTCGATCTGAGCGACAAAACAGTCACTGAGCATCTTCTACCAGCTTTCTTTTGAAGATGAAGATAGAGACAGGCGGCAGGGCGATGTTTTAACAGGTGACTCATAGTGGAACAGATGTGTGTCACCTTTGTATTTCACCATGATGAATTAGTGAACAGCTTTTACATAGGAGAACAGGATTCCTTTGCATTATCCAGTCAGATATGGTAATGTATGGCTAAGCAATTATTTACCAAAAGTGGTCATCTCTCACACACACAAACACACACACACACACACACACACACACAGACACAGACACACACACTGACACACACACGCACGCACGCACACACACATACACGCAAACACATATTCGCATGCATTCATACAGTTTCATACACATATACAAACATAGAAACTAGAAGCAGGAGTAAGCCATTCAGCTCCTTGCTTCTGCTCCCACATTTGGTAAGATCATGGCTGATCTGATTGTGGTCCCAGCTCCACTCTCCTGTCCATCCTTGATATCTTTTGATTCCACTGTCAGTCAAGAATCTATCAAACTCAGCCTTAAAAATATTCAATGTGCTTTGCCTCCACTGCTCTCAAACAAATAGAACGCTGCAGTCTGATGGCCTTTTAAAAGGAAATCAAATTCTCCTCAGCTCTGTCATAGAAACTTAGAAGCTAGGAGCAGGAGTAGGTCATTCAGCCCTTCAAGCCTGCTCCACCATTAAATATGATCATGGCTGATAACCAACTCAGTCCCCCAATACAATTTGATCCCTTTAGTCCTAAGAACTGTATCTAACTTCTTCTTGAAAACACTCAATATTTTCCCTCAACCACTTTCTGTGGCAGAAAATTCCACAGGCACCCCACTCCCTGGGTGAAGAAATTTCTCCTCATCTCAGTCCTAAATGGCCTATCCTGTATCCTTAGACTGCAATCCCTGGTTCTAGATTCCCTAGTTATCAGGAACATCCTTCCTGTGTTTACGCTGTCTAGTCCTGATGGAATTTTATCAGTTCCTACAAGATCCCCCACTTCATTCTTTTAAACTTCAGTGAATATAGTCCTAACTGATCCAGTCTCCCTTCCTACATCAGACTTGCTATCTCAGGAATCAGATTGCACTCCCTCTACAGCCAGAACATCCTTCCTCAGCTAAGGAAATCAAACCTGCACACAGTATTCCAGGTGTCGTGTCACCAAGGCCCTGTACAATTCAGCAAGCCAGCCCTGCTCCTGTACTCGAATCCTCTCACTATGAAGGCCAACATACCATTTGCTTTCAGCGTCAATACGGTGTGGAGCTGGAGGAACACAGCAGGTCAGGCAGCATCAGAGGAGCAGGAAAGCCAACGTTTCAAGTTTACACCCTTTATCAAGACTGGGGAGTGGGAAGGGAGCTCGGAAATAAATAGGGGGGATGGGGCTGGGAGAAGGTAGGTGGGATGGTGATAGGTGGATGCAGGTAGGGGGTAGTGGGGATTGGTCAGTGGGAAAGGTGGGGCGGATAGGTGGGAGAAAAGATGGACAGTTTGTGTCAGGTCAAGGAGGCAGGGATGAGAGGGAGGGTTGGACATGGGATGAGGCCGGGGGTGGGGAGATTTTAAAACTGGTGAATTCCATGTTGAGGCCATCGGGTTGTAGGTTCCCGAGGCAGAATATGAGGTTCTGATCCTCCAGTTTCTGGGTGGTGTCACTGTGACACTGGAGGAGGCCCAGGATGGACATGTCACCCAGGGAGTGGGAAGTGGAGTTAAAATGGTTGGCAACTGGGAAGATGTTGGTGATAATGGCGTACAGAGCGCAGATGCTTCGTGAATCTGTCACCAAGTCTGCGCTTGGTCTCACTGATGTACAGGAGACCACATCGGGACCAACGGATACAGTAGACCAGGTTAGAGGATGTACAGGTGAATCCCTATTGGATTTGGAAAGATTGTCTGGGGCCTTGGACAAAGGTGAGGGGGAGGTGTAGGGGCAGGTGTAGCACCTCTTGCAGTTGCAGGGAAAGGTGCTGGATGTGGTGGGGTTGGCAGGGAGTGTGGAGCGGACGAGGGAGTCTTCCTCATTGCCTGCTGTACCTGTATGTTTACTTTAGTAACTGGTACACAAGGATGCCCAGGTCTCATTGCACTTCCCCTTTCCCAATCAATTACCTTCCAGATAATAATCCACCTTCCTGTTTTAAGTGAGTGATGCTTTATTTCTAAACTGTGTCCCTTTGTTCTCATCTCTCCTGCAAAGGGAAATACCATTTACCCTCTCAATTCCCCTCAGGACGCTGATCACCTTTTATTCTTCTGTGCTCCAATAGATACTGGACCAGCCTGCTCAAATTTCCTCATAAAAGAATCCCTCCAATCCCAGGAATTAGTCAGGTGAATGGTCTCATAACTGCTTTTAATGAAATCGTGACCTTTCTTAAGTAAAGAGCCTAAAACTGTAAATTCTATTCTCTGGCATGGTGGCTCAGTGGTTAGCACTGCTGCCTCACAGTGACAGGGACCTGAGTTAGATTCCAGCCTCAGAAGACTGTCTTTGTGGAGTGTGCACATTCTCCCTGTGTCTGTGTGGGTTTCCTCCGAGTGCTCCAGCTTCCTCCCACAGTCCAAAGATGTGCAGGTTAGGTGGATTAGCCATGGGAAATTGCCCATTGTGTCCAGGGATGTGTAGGCTAGGTGCGTTAGCCATGGGAAATGCAGGGTTACAGGGATAGGGAAGGGGGGTGTTAGGTCTAGATGGGAAGCTCTTCAGAGGGTCGGTGTGACTTGATGGGTGGAATGGCCTGCTTTCACACTGTAGTGATTCTATGTGGTCTCAGCAATATAATCAGAGCAATACATGCCAATCCCCTTGCAATAAGCAACAACATTCCCATTCTTAATCATGTGTTGTATCTGCAATGTACCTCTACTGCAATTAGAGTCATTGCAACACAGAGATCTACAACATAGTAAAAGGTCCTTTGGCCCATTGCACCCATGCCAGTCAAAAACTACCACCTAATGATTCTAATCAATTTTCCAGCACTTGGCCCATAGCCTTGGCATTGCCAGTGCACATCGAAATAGTTCTGCTGTGTTATGAGAGTTTCTGCCTCTCCCACCCTTATAGGCAATGAGTCCCAGATTCCCACCACCCTTTGGAATGAAAACGCTTTTCCTCACATATCGACTAAAATTTCTGCTCTTACCCTAAATCTATGCCCTGGTCATTGATCATTCCATCAAAAGCGAAAAGTATCTTCCTGTCTGCCTTGTCTATGCCCCTCATAATTTTGTACATCTCAATCATATCACACAATTTTCTGCAATTTTACTCTATTTCTCTTTGAAGCTTATTTTCCCACTTAATTTTGAGGCATCGGCAAATTTAGTAATCTCACAATCAGTCTCTACATCCAAATAATTATCATTGATTGGTAAATATGGAGGACCCACTTCCGATCCCACCAACTAACACTCCACCAGTTACAGCTTGTCAACCCAAAGATGACTTATTTATCTCTACTCTCTGCTTCCTGTCGGCTGACCGGGCCTCACTCTGCCTTTTGGAAATCCATCTACAGGATCCTCTGTATCTATTCTGTTTGTTCCTTCTTCAAAGAACTCTAATAAATGAGTCAAACAGGATTTTCCTATCATAAAACAAAAGTGTCCTGCTATAACCTCTTTAATAATAGCCGTTAGTGTTTTCCCTATGACTGATGTTAAACAAATTGGCTTGTACTTTTTCTGCCTTCTGTCTCCCTCTTTTTCTTAAATAGAGGACTTACATTCATGATTTTCCAATCTGATGAGACCTTTCCATAATGTAGGCAATTTTAGAAAACATTCATATTCATACACACACATCAGTATATAGGTATTCGTATATACACATTGTTTCAACTGGTTGAGGAAGGGGAATCAGCTCTAGCCTTTTTGACTCTCAGTTGGTCACAACAAATATTGGCCTGGACCTTCTGAAAGCCAGACAGTCATTATTCTAGTGTGGATCAGATTAGTGAACGGGGACTGTGCAAAATCCCATTACAGCAGACTCCAAAGGAACTGCCCGAGAAATTGAACTTTCCAATTATCAATTCCCCTACACCAGGAACCCGCTGAAAATCGAAACCAAAAGAACTGTGGCTGCTGTAAATCAAAAACAAAAACAGAAATTGCTGGAACAGCTCAGCAGGTCTGGCAGCATCAGTGGAGAAAAAAAATCAGAGTTAATATTTCAGGTTGAATGACCCTTCCTCAGAACCCTCTGAAAGTTTCCATTTAATTTGGAACATTTGGAGAGGTCCAATGAAATTATGTAAATAGTTAGTCATGAAAAGTTAGGATATCAAATACATAGTCTAACCCCTGAGGAACTATTCAAGTGAACTCCAAATTACCTCACACACCCTCAACCATACTCACCCAAACCTCTTACACCTCCCAGCTATTACACTGGAATTAAAAATGTAATTAAGTAGACCAAAATAAAGGAGCCAAATTGTAAGGTTTTTTGAGTGAAAGAAAGAGGTATTTTATTATCTATTACCCTGGAAAAAAATTTCACAGAAATGCAACATCAATCACAACACAAACACAGGTCAAAAATTGGGAAAGAGTGAACGGGAGGAAGGGTGGTGGGGAGGGTGTCTACTACAGAGTAAAAACAATTGCAGTTTAAAGTTTTTAAAGTTCTTTAGGTGTCCAATTTTAAAATTGAGGCCAGCCATTTAATCATTAACTTGTACTCTGCAGCAGAGGTAAAATTTGTAGATTTTGCAACCTTAGTGAATGGTTGTCCAAGTACCTTTTACACAGGGTACTAACTCTGAGGTGAGAGATGCAGAGAGAGGGAGAGACTTCCAGCCTGTAACAAATCTATTCATATTTCTTGATCACTTTTTTTTTGCTCAGAAACTGCTGCCTGAAATAAAGTTCCTTTGTGGATTCTCGTGTCTGGCATTCTTTTTTTTTAAAGTTGGATGACCTGCAGGTGACTTGCATCTTAATGCGCAACTGTTAGGAAAATATGAATCAATCCAGAGTTTCAGTGGCTTTTATATAAATGTTACTTCCATCTCAGAGTGCATCTTTGTTTATTGACAGTTCATGAGCTTGGCTCAATCTGGTCAGGTGATCACAGCAGCCATGTTAGGTTAATATTCGTCAATATTTGTCCTCTTTTAAAAAGTCACTTTTGACTATGAAGGGCTTGAGTATTAAAATCAGATGAAAAATTTGAAAATTTTAATCCATTATCATAGAAACATGTATATAATTTACACACAAACACATACACTAACAAATGTAGTCATTCACACAAGCATGAAATATATTTCTGTATACCATATGTTAATATACACACATGCATATACATATGAATATAAACGTACATAAGCATACATATAATCACCATTGAACCACAACAAATTACACAGAAACTTTGTGAATTATAAAAAAAGTTGCAAGTGTTAGTCCTTATCAATCTAGCAATAATTCTGGTCATCCTGTTAGAGGAAGAATGTTATTAAACTGGAGAGGGTTCAGAAAAGATTTACCAGGATATTGCCGGGAATGGAGGGTTTGAGTTATAAAAGTAGGCTGGATAGACTGGGACTTTTTTCACTGGAGCATAGGAGGTTGAGGGGTGACCTTATTCAAGTTTATAAAATCATGAGGGCCACAGATAAGGTAAATGGCAGTGTGTTTATTCCCTAAGTTGGGAGAGTTCAAAACTAAGGGGCATATTTTTAAGGTGAGAGGCAAAAGATTTAAAAAGGACATGAGGGGAACATTTGTACACAGACACTGGTTCGTATGTGGAATGAACTTTCCAGAGGAAGTGATGGATGCAGATAGTTACAATGTTTAAAAGACATTTGGATGGGTACAAGAACAGGAAAGGTTAGGAGAGATGTGGGCCAAGCACAGGTAGGTGGGACTAGTTTAGTTTGGGATTATGTTCGGCGTGGACTAGTTGGACTAAAGGGTGTGTTTCCGTGCTGTATGACTCCATGACTGGCAAAGGGACTGAAGCAACAGGAGTTCAAGAGGTCAGGAAAACTTGCCATAATTCTACCTCATTTAACTGAGAACATGCCGCTCTGGGAGAGATGTACAACACTTTCATCGGCGTTCCAAACATATTTTAGCAAAATTGACATTATCTTATTGTCTTTGAGAAGAGCAACATAAGTCACAAGTTTGGGAAGATTATTGCTGCTGATGTGGCAATCATCATCATTTTATTCACTTCCCCAGCTATCAGATATAATACCTTCTCACTGACACAGAGAGTTTGCAGGCTTAGTTCCCATTTCAGAAACATTCCCCGAACCAACATCTTTACAGCAAGTTATCACATTTCTGTTTGTGGGAGCTTGCTGTGCTCAAAGTGTCTGTCACATTTCATCCGACACAACAGTGACTATGTTTCAAAAGCTCTCTGTGGGTTGTAAAACGTTTTGGGATGTGCTTAGGTGGTGAAAAGCTCTACACAAATGCATGGCTTTCTTTCTTTATATGTGCTTGCATTTATATGAGACTGTATCATTGTCAAATTATTTCTATTTATTACTCACAGAAAGCAGAAAAATGAATCATTTGTTTATAAAACCATTGTGCTATATTGCATTGAGCAGCATGCAAATAGATAGGCCACAGCTGGCCAGAGCAAATGCATTAACCAACAGTTCTGTGAACCATAGCGGGAGAATTCTATTCAAAGTATTGGGAAGCTGCTTCCTTCTACTGGAGTCTTGCTGTTTGTTGTTAGGTTTTGACTTATATCAAAGAGAAGAAGAAAATTAAATATTCCTGTAACAACAACCCATTGAAACCTCGAAGAAAGTGATATAACACTAAGAGTTTACCTGATAGAATTTAATTTTTGATCTTTACCAGGGGTTTAAAATTCTTGAAGACTTTTAATTCCAAAATAAAAGTATTTCATTTGTGCAAGTCAAAAGCTGTATTTGTCTGAGGAGAGGCAGTCTTCCTGGTGCCACTCCCAGATTGACTCAAGATCAATGGTACGTTTTGAGAAGAAACAGGCATTCCAATTACAGATTTATTATAATTATTTTTTACATTTTGGGAGTTCCTCCAATTGTGAATTCAAACATTAATGGATGTATTTTCATCATTTGGAAGGAGGGAGGTTTTCACATGATCCATTGTGACTTTGTCATCCCCATCCAGCATTGGACAAACATAAACAAATGCCAGGACATCCCTTGTGCCAATGGGATCTTGATCAAATGGATCAATGGACTGAAAAATGGCAGATGGAGTTCAAACTGGATAAATGCGAGATATTGCATTTTGGTACAACAAACAAGGGTAGAGCTTATATAATTAATGGTAGGGCCTTGGGTAGTTTTGTAGAACAGAGGAACCTAGGGGTTCAGGTACATAATTCTTTGAAGTTTGCGTCACATATAGACAAGCTGGTTAAGAAGGCATTTGGTACGCCTGTCTTCATTGCTCAGTCCTTAGGGACGGAATTCCAAGATTTTGACCCAGCGACAGTGAAGGAACAGTGATACATTTCCAAGCCAGGATGGTGAGTGGCTCAGAGGGGAACTTGCAGGTGGTGGTGTTCCAATGTATCTGCTGCCCTTGCCTTTCTAGATGGAAATGGTCATGGGTTTGGAAGTTGCTGATCTTTGGTGAGTTTCTGCAGTGCATCTTGTAGATGGTACACACTGCTGCTACTGAGCGTTGGTGGTGGAGGGAGTTGATGTTTGTGGATGTGGTGCCAATCAAGTGGGCTGCTTTGTGCTGGATGGTGCCAAGCTTCTTGAGCGTTGTTGGAGCTGCATCCATCCAGGCAAGTGGGGAATATTCCATCGCACTCCTGACTTGCACCTTGTAGATGGTGGACAGGCTTGGGTGAATCAGGAGGTGAGTTACTCATTGCAGTATTCCTAATATCTGATCTGTCCTTGTAGCCACTGCGTTTACGTGGAAAATCCAGTTGAGTTTCTGATCATTGGTAACCCCCAGTATGTTAATAGTGGGGGATTCGGTGATGGAAACACCATTTAATGTCAAGAGGCAGTGGTTAGATTGTCTCTTATTAAAGATGGTCATTGCCTAGCATTTGTGTAGCATGAATGTTACTTGCCACTTGTCAGCCCAAGCCTGGATATTATCTGGGTTATGCTGCATTTAGACATGGATCGCATCAGTATTGAAATTGTATCGAGGCATCTCAGAGTGGAACAATCTACAGGGAGAATTTTATTGTCTTGTTTGTAATATTCAATTTGTTTTTGGAATGTATCTTTACAATCGCTCTGTAACTATAAAAAAAAGTGTTGCCCATTGAAGCCAATGCCAACTCAGCAAACAATGCCCTTTGGTCTGTCCAAACCACGTTGGTTTCCCATTGGCAAGGACAGTTCACAGCTGGCAGCGGCAGAAGGGCTCTTCCTAAGGTTAGAGGAGGTGCTGAGTGACACAGCAACATTGGGGAAGGGGTTGGGGGAGAATTGGGGAGGAAAGGAGAGATTGGAAATGATGTAAAATCCCTCTGGATGCACAATGTTTGGCACACAATGAAACAATTGCCAGGTACAGTAGGATTGCTTGGTTCTTCATAGCATGTAGTGCTGTCTGAATGTACATTGATAAATTTTATGAATTAAGTCGCTCACCTGCCCCCACCAACCCCTTTCCTAACCCACCCCCACATCCCCTACCACTCCTTTGATGTAAGAGCTCACTCGTGTGGAACATGGGAGGCGGAGGAGTCGGGGAGCTAGGAACAAGACGATGCTTCTGCACACGCCCATGATAACTCTTTCCAGCGGGGGCAGCTTCACTTCAGTCTCAGTGTATCGGAAGCAACAGTGGCAAGAACTCCGAGCGGAGAGGCTGGGAGCCGGGGAGCTGGAAATTGCGAAATTACAACCAAAAAGAGGGAGGGTGAAAGAAAAATAAGAATACCTCGATTCTGCTGGGTGAAAGCGCTGGATTTTCTTTAGGAATCTGAGCTGACTGCACACACATACACACACAGAAGCTAGATTTGCCAAGAGAGAGGAGAGAGAAAAAAAATAAAACTACTGCAGAGCTCCTGGGCGCTGCTGGAGTCGGTGGCGATTTACCGAAACTGTGTGAGAAGCAGAGAAGGGGGTGGCAGAAGTTCACCGTGTATGACAGATAGACCTCTGGCTGCGTGTGTGTGAGACAGAGACGGAGCTGGGCTAACACGCACGGAGCTCTCCATGGCTGATTAGACAGTGATGTTTGGAGAGAGGACAAAATCTGTGCACATCCTAGGGGCTCCGACTCCCACCCATGGGTGCCCGCCAAGGAGAGCTGGCGACGGCGCGGCCGAGCTAGTGTTCCCCGTTCCCGGTACCGTGGACAGAGCCTGACCAAGAGGGCAGTCTGCGAAGGATGGGTAAGGTGCTGCCTCTGTGCTCTCTTTCTCTGTCTTTCTGCCATCATAGTCACGGTCAATCAGTGAGCCTGCTTTAAGTTGCTTGGAACCTGAGGGGTCTACATTAAAGTTGTGGCCAGTGCATTTTGTGTGTGCCTGTGGGATGAGATTATGTGTAACAATACCAAACCTTTCAAAGGGGTTTTGTTCTATGTTTAAAGTTGTGACCTGTACGTGTTTTTATATGCGTAGGGAAAGATTATATCTTGGCAATAGCAAAGGATTCGAAGTTTTTTCTTTCTTTTCAGTTAGGCATAGTGTCATACAGAGCTACAGCGCAGAAAAAGGCCCTTCGGCCCTTCGAGTTTGTGCCAGTCAAAAAGCAACCACCTGAGGAAGGGTCACTGGACCCGAAACGTTAACTCTGATTTCTCTCCGCAGTTGCTGCCAGGCCTGCTGAGCTTTTCCAGCAATTTCTGTTTTTGTTTCTGATTTATAGCATCCACAGATCTTTCAGTTTTTACCCAACTATTCTGATCCAATTTTCCAGCACTTGGCCCATTGCCTTGTATGCCTTGGTATCATACATGTATATTGAAATACATCTTCAATGTTATGAAGGTTTCTGCCTCTCACCACCCTTACAGACAGTGAGTTTCAGATTCTCACCACCCTCTGGGTTAAAAAAAAATCCTTACATTCTCTCTAAACCTGCTCCCCTTTACCTTAAATCTATTCTCTCTGGTCATTGATCTTCCATCAACAGGAAAACTTTCTTTCTGTCTACTCTATCTATGCCCCTCATCATCTTATACATCTCCGTCATGTTCCCTCTCAGTCTCATTTGCTCTAAGGAAAACTTAAGAGTCTGTCCAATCTCTCCTCATAACTGAAACTCTACACTGGGCAACATACTATCTCTGATCCTGGTAGATCTCTTCTGCACCATCTCCATTGCTGCTAAAGTTGTGGTTCCAATGTTGCTGTTGCTAAAAATGTAGAAGTTATGGGTTGTAAGCATGATACGTGATCACTGATTTTCTTCTCCTCTGCTGGTGAAACAAGGAGGGTTTGGTCCTGGGTCTGAACGGTCCTGTTTCCTTGTTGCAGGTTTCAGTGGGATTGCAGTGTTGGTGATGGCTCCCACTGTCTTCCTGAGTGTCGTCTCTGCTGCTGCAGATCGGGGCTGCCCTGCCAACTGCAGGTGCCATGGGAAAATCGTGTACTGCGAGTCACTCAGTCTGCAGGAGATCCCTCCGAACCTGTCCCCAGGCTCGCTGGGCCTCTCACTGCGATACAACAGCCTGCACCAACTGCAGCCCAACCAGTTCCTGGGCCTCAAGCAGCTGACCTGGCTATACCTGGACCACAACTACATTGACCAGATCCACGAGCAGGCCTTCGCTGGAGCCCATCGCCTCAAGGAGCTGATCCTGAGCTCCAACCGCATCAGCACCCTTTCCAACCAGACCTTCCGGCCGGTCAGTAATCTCCGTAACCTCGACCTGAGCTACAACCAGCTGCAGGCATTGCAACCGGAGCAATTCCGGGGTCTCCGCAAGCTCCAGAGCCTGCACCTGAGGTCCAACCGCCTGCGGACGGTGCCAGTCAGGATTTTCCAGGACTGTCGCAACGTGGAGTTCCTCGACCTGGGTTACAACCGTATCCGCAGCCTGGCCCGCAATGCCTTCGCTGGCCTGGGGCGCCTGGTGGAGCTACACCTGGAACACAACCAGTTCTCCAAGGTCAACCTAGGCCACTTCCCCCGGCTCCTAGCCCTGCGTATCCTCTATCTGCAGTGGAACAAGATCAGCGTGGTCATCCAGGGCATGTCGTGGACCTGGAGCTCCCTGGAAAAGCTTGATCTTTCCGGCAACGAGATCCAGGCCATTGGGCCCAATGTTTTCCAGTGCGTGCCCAACCTTCAGACCCTGCAGCTGGACTCCAACAAGCTGACCACCATTGGGCAGGAGATCCTGGAGTCCTGGATCTCACTCAGCTCCATTAGCTTGGCCGGGAACATGTGGGAGTGCAACCGCAACATCTGCTCGCTGGTCAACTGGCTCAAGAGGTTCAAAGGTCGGAAAGAGAGCACTATGTTGTGCGCTGGGCCCAAGGCGCTGCAGGGTGAGCGGGTCATGGACGCAGTTGATAACTACGAGCTCTGCATCAAAAAGCAGAGGGTGTCCACCCAAGCCGTGCCCAGGGCTCCTGCCAGGCCCACCTTCAGAACGAGACTCCCCAAAACCAACACGGAGGTCAAAGGCCAGCCTGTGCCCGCAGCAAGCGCCAGCCCCACCGATGCCAGTCCTGACCCCGACCTGGGTGAACCCGTCTCCTTCCACAAGATCATAGCGGGGAGCGTGGCCTTGTTCCTCTCTGTGTTGGTCATCCTGCTGGTGATCTATGTGTCCTGGAAGCGGTACCCGGCCAGCATGAAGCAATTCCAGCAGCGCTCGCTGGGGCGTCGGCACCGGAAAAAGAAGAGGCAGTCTCTGAGACAAATGGTCCCCAGCACCCAGGAGTATTATGTTGATTATAAATCTGCCCACGCTGAAGCCACTGAGATGTTGATGAATGGAGCAGCTCCATGCACCTTTAATAAATCAGGCTCCAGGGAATGTGAGGTATGAACTTCTTATAAAGCAAAGCGAGGGGTAAAACTAAGGCAGGGAACCAGGTGGGAACTATCACCCTTTCTCACTGAAATTGACAGAAGGTGTCCCTGTTGTTGCATTCCCCATGCAAGTGTTGTTTGGTTTTCAATGTGCTCTTTGCTAAAAACATATTTAGACTTTAAACAGCCATCGTGGCCCTTAATAAATATGTCACCGAATTATAATTTCTCATCAAAATGTCTGTCACTGCTTTCATTACAGCTGTGTCTAGTTATACAAAACATCATGTTGCTTTCTTGTCCAGCGTTAAGCGAAGGTTTAAACCTCTAGCTATCCTCCACTGCCACTCTGCGTGCTGCGTTTAATTTAGCTGATTGCTAGCCTGGCTTCTGGCTGCATCGCAGTTATTTGAATCTGGCAGCTGCTGCTTAAACTGAAATTAAATCAGTCATTAGCTCCTTCCAAACTTTAACTTGTGTCCCATTGAATGTCTGCGATATACAGCATTGAATCCTCAGCTGCGTGTGGTTCAGATGGGGGGGCCCCCACCACATTGACACAGTGCAAGCTTCCTCTCAATGGGAGCTGCAGGATGGTGTGAGGGAATTTGCCCAGTCTCTCAGAATCGGTATTTGAAGGCTATAAGAATGAGGAACAGATTCATTTATGGAGAACTGGGGGAACTGTCTCAGGTGGTGGGATAGTCAAGATAAAGGAGCAGAAATTTTAAAATTGATTCTAGCCTGGGTGAAGGGGTGAAGGCAGCACCTTTTCACACACGTACAGAGCTAAACTCTCTCTCTGCAAGGTGGATGGTGAGTGTCAATTGAAAATTGAGATCAATATGTTTTTCAGGGGAGGATTTGAAGAGACATGAATTATAGATTGCAAATGAGAACTGATGTGGAGATTAGCATTTATCTAAATAATAGCATTGCAGGCTCAAAGGGCCAAACGGCTTACTTCTAATCCTTATCACAATGTGGAATGGAGAGCAAGCATGATGATGTTTTTGCTTGATGCTTGATGGTCTTTTTCAGAGGCTGAAGCCATGTTAGTCCCTGGAAATCAGTAATGTAGCCCCTTGCCCTAAAATCTGGGCACGTCTCGGATTGGCACTAAGATGAAGCATTGGAAGTGGCACTGTTCCTCATTTTACAACTGGAAAATAAAATGTGGGCTGCTTCATTCTTGTAATAGTTTCATCATCCAAAAATGACTCAAAACATCAGAGAAAGCTGGGAGAGGAGGCAGGGATTTTCCATCAGATATTCAGTATGACATTGGCATAGGAACACAGGATTGTCTAAACCATCAAAAGTAACAAAAGCTTGTGAATTTGAGGACGCTCATTTGAACTAAGTAGATGAACTGTATAGTTTCTGAACTCATATGACTGTGAGCAATTTTAGTTTTAGCAAAGAGAAACAAAAATAAGGTTGCTTCTCCAGCCCTTCCCAAAATTAAATTTTTCTATGACCTGTAATAATGTAATTCTTTGATGAGCAGATAATTATCAGTTTGTATAGTTAATGGATCAGGTGGAACCATTTGCATCTTTTAAAGTAGTCAGACCTTTTTATTCGAAGGCAGATGGTTTTGAAAGTCTCCCCTCAATGTAAGATATTATAATGTGTTTACTATTCTTCCTGATTCTGTTCACATTACTCTGCTGCAAGAGGAAGTCTTTCCTAACCTGTTAAGTATGGCCACCAATGTCTGAAGTAACATCGTAAAATATTTATGAATGTGCTTGTTGAGTGGCAAAGCTTGCTAAATTATTTTTGCAGCTGCTTAAAGACTATGAGGAGGAGACTGGTACAACTCTGAAGATGTGTTCCATACATCATGTTCAGGCTGTGATTTCCAATGTGGCTATTGCTTGGTCTAAACCATACTGCTGGGGGAGGTGACCCCTAGAGGCTAAGTGTTAGACAGTAGGGAACGATTAGAAATCAGAAGTGACATTCACCTCTGACACATTTAGACTTACCCATAGCGGGTGGCTTGCTTCAAAGAATATGAATGCGAAGAGGACCTGAGTTTAGAAGTGACAGGTAACTCAAGGAAATCTAAAATGGACAAATATTCCTCTGATGTGACAGGGGAAGGTCTGGGTGTGGGGCGGGGAGTAGGGGGGAGGTGAGGTGGTGAGATGGATCTTTAAAAGCTTGCTGTGGTGTTTTTGTTTTGCAAAATTTGGAAGTTTAATCCTTTCTGTCTGTCTATTTTACAAAGGAGCAGTGACAGATAGAAGACTGTGAATGGTTTTCCACAGTATGTGGAACAGGATCAATAAACTAAAGAGAAATAATTAAACAGGGCAGGAAGGTATTTTAAATTCTGGCTGGCTAATGCAGAGGAAAATCTATCACACAAAGGTTTGCTCAGAAGAGAGACTGTTAATTAGCATTGCACTGTTGCCAGTGCCAATCGTGCTGCATGGGTTTTACAGAATAATATCGCCAGTGTTTCGTTGGGTAAGGAACTAAGACACTGTCAGATTTATGACTAAGCATAAGTGCAATCTCTGCAGATTGACAGCATTGGAAAATGGAGATCTCTTACGCCATTATTAGAGCAACAGACACTTCTCTGCTTATTTTCTTTTAACACAATAGAAAGGACCAGCATAGTAATCACTCTGACTCGAAATGCAAAGGTCCGAGATCAATTTCATAGAACAGGCAGCACAGAAACTGAATCCTACCTACTTATTGCCAGCTAGTTTATTTTGCTGGGGTTTAGTAACACACACAATATAATCATATGCAACAGGCACTACTGCTAATGCGGGTTGATAGAATTATGCTTTATCTTTCTAAAAGTTGTGATGTATGACCATTATTTAATTGAAACAGGGATGATTTCCTACTTTCCCCACTTGAATTAGTAAATACATGGTGTCTGAGCTGCATTAATGCTGATGCAGTTGAGTTATGGCCTGCACTGATAGATTCATATATTTACTAGAAACAGTATCAGTTTCAGTTCACCTCTACTGTAGGCTACTGAATTGATTGCAGTAGGTTATGCCTGCAAGGCCAGTGATATAGTGCCACTCAGGTCAATAGGTGTTACTGCATTACCCTGCTCCTCACTGACAAGTATCATTCATTTCATCTTTATCATACAACAGACAGGAAAACAATTGAGAAGTATGTACTTCCATGTTTAAATGTAAATAAATTCTCCATTGCGTTTGTTGCAAGGAATCTTCAGCGCAGAAATAACCCATTCTGCCCTGCAGGTCTGAGATAGTCGAGCCCCCTTTACTTTTATCCTCCTGTGGCAGGTGGGAGTCACTGACAGGGTCAGCGTTTATTAACCAACACTAACCGCGCTGTAGGAAGTGGTGGTGAGCTGCCTTCTTAAACCATTGCACTCCATTAACGGGGAACATACCCCCCCAGTTCTCCTACTTCATCATCATTGTTTCTTACAGCCTCCATTTCTGAATGTGAAACTTCCCCTAAAATATATCAGTGGAACTAAGTTTGTGAGGCAATGGCCTGGTGGTATTATTGCTCAACTAGCAATCCAGAGATGTGGCTGATATTCTGGGTGACCCAGGTTTGAATCCCGCCATGGCAGATGGTGGAATTTGAATTAAATAAAAATCTGAAATTTACAGTCTAATGATGACTGGAGGGTTTGAGTTATAAGGACAGGCTGGGACTTTTTTCACTGGAGTGTAGGAGATTGAGGCGTGACCCTATGGAAGTTTATAAAATCATAAAGGGCATAGATAAGGTCAATAGGTAAGGTCGTTTCCCTTGTGTAGGGGAGTCCAAAATTAGAGGGCATATTTTTAAGGTGAGAGGAGAAGGATTTAAATGGGACCTGAGGGGCAACTTTTTCAATAGGGCAGTGCTTGTGCAGAGGAAGTGGTAGATGCAGATGCAATCACAACCTTGAAAAGATGTTCAGACAGGTACATGGATAGGAAATATTTAGAGGGATATGGGCCAAACGCAGGCAAATGGGACTTGTTTGGATTGGGAAACTTGGTCCAACTCATCTATACCAACCAAAGGGTCTGTTTTTGTGCTGTTTGACTCTGTGATTGTTGGAAAAACCCATCTGTTTCATTAATGTCCATTGAGCAGAAAATCTGCTGTACTTACCTGGTCTGGTCTATATGTGGCTCCAGACTTAAAGCGAAAAGGTTAGCTTTCTGGGGATGGGCAATAAAGGGCTAATGATACATGCAACCCATTTATGGATTTAACCATAACGCTTCTCATGGCAGTAAGCTCCACATTCTCTGTCATTTTCTCCTCATGTTTTGATTTAATCTGTTAGTGATTTTGTTTACATCGATGCCCACTTTGGTATCAGAGAAATGCAGCTCTCTCCAGCCACCAGTCTCTGCCAGGTGCCCTCTGGGTTTTGTGTGCTCAACATGATGGTGCATTGGCAACGAATGAGAGCAGTGCAGCCAGGACTATTTTGGGACTCACATTTCTCAGTGAGGGGGGGAACAGATGCTGAAGATTGAAAGGAGGCACAGTGCAGGTATTTAAAATGCTGAGCAGCAATTCCTGGAAATGTAAACAACCTATTCCATTTAGATTAGAGCGCAGGAGGAGAGAGAGACAGATCTAAAATGAGTAAAGTTCAAATCACTTATCTCCCTTACCCCTGAGCGGTGGATAATTGCAACAGTTTTGTCCCAGACCAAAGTGTTTACTTCATTAGTCATGGTTTCTTGAAAGTCGCAAAGCAATTTTTTTTTGGAAACACAAGCTGACTGTATTTATCTTCAGCTTGCTGGGAATTCACTGAAGCAGGAAAACATGGTTGCACCTTTTTTGCAGTCTTTACACATATTCAGCAGTGACTTAGTCCCAGGACAGGCAACGTTTGGTAATTCATAGTCTGTGATCAGTGCTGCTGGGAGGTGAATGACCAACTCTCACTGGATTCTCATCAGAGACTTTATTGCTCAGTCTTCAACTTTAACCTCGCTTTCCCACCTGCTTTGATGCCCCCAGAGGTGTTCACTTTAAATATAACTCCCCCCCCTCCTCATTTGCTTTAATTACTGTTTCTCCTGGCCTTTGCTCCTAGCCAGTGTTTTTTCTCATTTACTTGTGGGACATGGCTGGGCCATCCCTAGATCCCATTGAGAAGGTGGTGGTGAGTTGCCTTCTTGAACCACTGCAGTTCCATACTGCTGTAGAGGAGATTGCCCTCTCATTTCAGGAGCTGCCACGGAAATACTGGTGGGATGCCAAATCTGGGTGCAGCCTCATCCCATTAAGCAGTACTTCCTGGAACCACACATCACAGGGACAGACCATTCAACCCATTGTACTTTGAAGGAATGGTCCAATTCATCCTTCTCCGTCTCCTGTTCCTTTCCCGTTGCCTTGGAGCTTTCACCTTTCCAATTCTTCATCCAGTTCCCTTACGAAAGTTCCTTTGAATCTGCTCCCACCACCCTGTCAGGCAGCAATGCATTTTGCTAGAAAAAAAGTGATTCTCTCCCATCTTCCTAATGCAGTGTCAGATCACTCGTCGTATTTAGGACCAAAGTTTATTCTGTATATGTTAACACCACTGTCATTGGTAATGATGTATCTCGTGTGTGAATGTTGTGAACAGTCATTGGCTGTGGCATAGCTGCCACGGGAGTGCTCTGTGCTGCTACTGGTTGTCATGTACCTGACTTGCGAGTGTCCTGAACTGTCATTGGCTGTGGTGGACCTGCCCTTGGCCTGTCCTCTGATGGGACAAAATGGAAAAATTTAACCTTCTTTTGAAGGTAAAGAAACCAACTTGATCCTTACATTCACATTTACAGCTACATAGTGGATGGCTCCAATTTGCAAAAAAAAAGGCAAGCTCACTGTTTTATACATGAGTGATACAAAAAAGGATAAACAATGTAGTGGGTTGGGTGAAATTCTAATTAGCTAACCAAGTTTTTGTCAAAAATGAAAGGCTTATATTTTGTGTAGCAGTATGCAAGTCAATTTTCAAACTGGCAGTGTTACTGTATATCAAAATAGAGTATGTACCTCATGCCTTCAGTGGCACATACCTCTCCCAGAGACTCTACATGTCGTTTGACAGGTCTAAGGCTGAGAACTGTATAATCGCACATCAGGATCCCATTAGAGTTTAAACAGCTCAAACCAAACCAATGACCAATATTGAACCCCTCACTGCTGTCCATTTGGGATCTTCATATCTTTTTGGTTCACTGATTCACAGTGCACTATGAAACTGAATGAGCTAAATATTGGTGCCCAATGACAGAGCATCTACACCAAGAGATCCTGGGGATGCTAAGCATTAACAGAGCTCCACAATACAGTAGGGCCTTTTGCTTCAAGCAATTACAGGTTCAATTTCTACTCGGAATCCCAGGATTGCTCCAGCACAGAGGAGGCCAGTCAAGCCATCATCTCTGTGCCTGCTCTCTGGATAGGCAAGGCACCCAGTACCATTCCCAGATCTTCCCTCTGTAGCAGTGCACAACCTTCCTGTTCAAATAATGATTCAGTTCTCTCTTGGATGAATCTGTCTCCTCCACACTCTCAGCCAGTACATTCTGGTGTGGAGAGGGTTAGGCAGAGCAGAGGACCCCTTTTTAAGCCTGCTCCTAGGCCTGGCCACGAGGACCAATAATAGGTTCAGGCAGTGGGAGATGGAGGGGGTTGTTCAAAACAACATCTCCAATTTCCTGTCCACAGGCAACATACAATGTGACCAGTGGTATGGTTAAGGGCTTCTGTGACTGGTGGACACCACAGGGCCTGGAGTGCATTTTCAGCTCCCAAAATAACATTTTAGTGCAATATCCTTTGAAGTTTTGATGTTTGCAAGGGTACCACTTTAAAGGATGGTTTATCAGTTAATTTATTTTGCTTATTTGATACTCAAAAGAGTGAACACCTTGGTCCCTCAGTTGTTGAATGACCTTTAGAATTGTGTAGCTTATTTTATATTGTCTCTCCATGTTCTAGCTGTCAATGTTCAGGAATATATAGGGTTCCTGAATAGTTAACATACACAGGAGGCAGGCAGCAGAGGGCTTCTTCATAATGGGCTAGCTCTGGGAAGCTTTGGTCCCTCAACTTGCAATATTCAAGGGCCAAGGCAACCTGCCCAGGGTTTCTGAAATTGGTGTGATCCAGGAGTTTCTGACATGGTGCACAAGATTCCTGAAGGTCATCCAAAGTTAGGATTCAAGCATTCCAAGTGGTCAGCTACTTGTTAAGTGAAATGGTTGGCCATCATCTAATTTCACAGATGATTTGTGGCACAAACAGGATCTTGTAGTGTTCCACGTGACTAGTCAGTAAATCCGAACTCCCTCCTGATGGTTTTCCACTTTCGTTCCTCACTTTTGACCCTTAAATTTGCAACCTCTTCATGTTTGCCTCATTATTTATTCATTACTGAGCTTAGATCCAACTAACAAAGTGGATATACAAGAACACAAGATGTTGGAGCAGCACTAAACCATTCGGCCTATTGAATCAGCTCAAAACAATTATCTTGGAGTCCAACTCCACTCTCCTGACCATCCCTCATATCCCTAGATTCCCTGACACACCAAAAGTCTGTCTACCACAGCCTTCAATTTATTTAACAAAGATGTATCCACAATTCTCTGGGATAGAGAATTCCAAAGATTCACAACCCTTTGAGTTAAGTAATATCTCCTCATCTCAGTCCTAAATGATGAGCCCCATATCCTGAGTGTGACCCCATGTTTTATATTTCCCGATCAGCAGATACAACTTCTCAGCATCTTCTCTGTCAAGCCCCTGCACAATTTCATGCATTCCAGTGATATTGCCTCTTACACTTCTAAACACCAGAGTACTTCGAACCAATTCCTCAACCTCTCATTCACAGGGCAAACCCCTCATCCCACGTACCAATCCAGTGAACCTTAATCGCACTGTCTCCAATGCAAGTGTATCCTTCCTTAAACGCAGAGACCAAAATGGCACAAAGTATTCGACACCTGGTCTCACCAAAGCCCTGTACAAGTCAAGTCTTACCTGACCGTAGAGTTGCACTCCCATTCGAGAGAGAGGACTGGTGGTGATTTAACCTGAGGGCCACCACACCTCAGGCAAGTGCAGAGGTTGAGAAGGAGAGTTCTTCATGGGAACCCCAGCTGGAATAGGGATTAAACCCAACGTGTTAGTGTCACACTGTGGCTAACTGAGCTAAGCCAACCCACAAACCCCTGTAACATTGCAGCATGACTTTATTATTGTATACTGATAGTAAAGGCTGAAATTTTGACAGGGAAAACCTAACAGAAAATAGCTGTGACAGGAAGTTCACATCAAACCTGAGACTTTTGCTGTATTACAATGAATCTCCCATGATCAAACCCAGGGCTAGACAAGAGGAAGTAATGTTTCTTTTTGTAGAGTTTATTCTCATCTTCTAGCCTAGGTTACAGCACCCCCTCTGGAGGAATTAAGAATAGCAGGCTTTTCTGATGGGGACTATGGCACTGCCACTGGAACAAATGAGCATAACAAGTTCATCATTGATTTTAATGGAGTTTGAGGATTGTCATTTCAAATATGTTGCTGCCCATATAGATAGGTATCCGCTTAGGAATGACTGAACCTATGGCCTATCACATGTAAATTTCTGATAGCTCTCAACGCACCACAGTAAATATTCTCTAACAAACTACCCAGAATGAGCTCTGTTTAAAAACCAAAAGAACTGTGGATGCTGTAAATCAGAAACAAAAACAGAAGTTGCTGGCAAAGCTCAGCAGGTCTGGCAGCATCAGTGAAGGGTCACCGGACCCGAAACATTAACTTTGATTTCTCTTCACAGGTGCTGGTAGACCTGCTGAGCATTTCCAGCAATTTCTGTTTTTGTTTGTGAGTTCTGTTTAATCTCTTGTAAACAAAACCCCTGGGGGCAGGTACCAGGGATGGATCATAGTGATGAATTAACAATGAAGGACTTAGTCATAACCATGAGAATGAACGCAGTCGGCTTAAGGATGGAACAGGAACTCTTGCTCAATGTTCTCTCTTTTTGAAATCCACCTTCAATAGTATTGGCCAGAGAATTGACATCATATTTCTGGAACTCATAACCATAGAGATTCTGAGGCAGGGATATCCTGTGCAAAGATTGCTAGTTTTCCTTGAACTTGCAGTGAGATGTCTCAATGTGTGGCTAAGCCATCTACCCCTGTAACAATGAACCCCATTTCTGAAGAAGGGTCCCAAATTGAAACGTCAGCTTTCCTGCTCCTCTGATGCTTACTGGCCTGCTGTGTTCTTCCAGCTCCACACTGTGTTATATCTTATGAACAGTGACCAGATATTATGTCATTAACTAAGAAAGCAGGAACCAGAAACTGCCAGACCTATTTGCTGCACACCAGTTACAGGGAATTTACTGGAATCTGTCATTAGGAACACCATGACTGAGCCCTTGGACAAATCTAAGTTTATCAAAAAGCTGACTATGGATTAGTCTAGATTTTTTTCGTTGAAAAGGACCCTATATTAATGGATGGGTAATGTTGCCCTTGTGCATGGGTATGGGGGAAAGCAGGAGTTTGGCGCTAGGTAATTTTGCTCAGTGAAGAGCTAATATAGGACAGTGGGCTGAATGGCCTCCTTTTGTGCTGTAACACATCTGTGAATCCATGATTTCCAGGATCCATTTGCCAAAGTTGTACAGCAAATTACTGACGGAGACGAGCGTGCACTGGAATGGGGAAAACCTGATTAACTACAGTGGTTACTGGTTGGAAGGCAGGGTAAGAATAATGGAAACATGCTGTTTTTGGCTGAATGTGACAAGTGGTGTGGCCTGGATTGACTTTAAATGAATCATAGTTTCCCTACACTGCGGCAGCAGGCCATTCAGCCCATCAAGTGTACACTGACCCTCTGAAGAGCATCCCACCCAGACCCACACCTCCATCCTATCCCTGTAACTCTGCATTTCCCATCGCTAATCCACCTAGCCTACACATTCCTGGACACTATGGACAATTTAGCATGGCCAACCCACCTTATCTGCAAATCTTTGGACTGTGGGTGGAAACTGGATTACCTGGAGGAAATCCACACAGACACAGGGACAGTGTGCAGTCTCCACACAGACAGAATCACCCGAGGTTGGAATCAAACCTGCGTCCCTGGCGCTGTGAGGCAGCAGCCACTGTGCCATGCCAATGCAGGAATTATTGAATCAGTGAATGAAGGAATTAGGATTTGTGTATCTTCATTTGCAGATGACATGAATTTAGGAGGCATATTAAGTTAATTGGACGTGATATACAGTTTTTGAGGGTTGTATTTTCTCAAGCTTACACAGTTTGGGAATTGGATTGGGTCCCTGCTCCTGGAGGTAGGTATGCAATGAAGCTGATAAGACTCCTCTGAGGGCTGGGGAACGTAAAGAGACTCTGATAATTTATATGAGTGTGAAAGACTCCTAACAAATGGGCTTTAACGTGGGCAACGAATGACAGAATACATTCCAAACGGTGACAGTCAGGAGCAGTGATGGAGCAAGGGGTTTGAAATGTACGTGGACGAATCAATAAGAGCTCATGGACAGGTACAAAAAGGAAATCGAAAAAGGCTGCTAGCTTTTACCGGAAAAGAGTTGGATTTCTGTGAAACTTCAGGTACACACTGCTTTAGTCAGACCCAAGCTAAATGATTGTGTCCACTTCTGGATAACATCACCCTTGGAAAGTTGCAGTGCCATTGGAGAGGATACAGCACAGACTCACTGGAATGATGACAACATGAAATTATGATGGATGGTTGCAGCTCTGTTTGCTCTTGAATTGAGACCCTGAAGAGGTAGTTTGATTCAGGTATTTAAAATATTAGAAGGTTTTGGTATAGTAGATGGAGAGAATATTTTTTCTCTCTCTGATAGATCAATCTGGAACAAGGGAGCACAATCTTACAGTTAAAACCCAGGATGTAATTAAAGGAAATCTCTTTTTCACATGAAGGGCAGTAGAAACCTAACTTTCTCTCCTCAAAACGTGAGGCTGAAAGTTGATTACAATCTTCAAGATTGAAATGGACAAGTTTTCATTGGGTAAAGAGATAAATAATGGGGAAATGAAATGAGAGGAAGATCAGGTGGGATCAGAAAGGCAGACTAGCCTTCTCTTATTTTATCTACGGTTGAGGGTTTCACTTTCACAAACTCATGTAGCTTGGGAATTGGATTGGCTCATTGTTCCTAGAAGATACATTGATACTGATGAGACTCCTATTAGGATTGATTCTATGCCTTCCCAGTATTCAGTGCTGGTGGAGCTGACCACTGTCTTGTGTGGTCAGTTTAATGGAAGTTGCCTCTCCAGGGAGACGGGAGGTGATCATTGGAGGCAGAGCATCCCAATCCCATTGATAGAGCCTTAAGCAGAAAAGGCTGCAATCTCAGCCAAACCCAATCCTGTGACAGTTTCTCATCACTTCCTGTGACTGCAAAGCCTAGATCTTCTTTACTTCATCACTGCTATCCAGGACAGTGAGGGAACCAACATGCTGAGACACTGTCATGGTCGCAAACCTGCCTCACCTATTTATATTTGTTCAATGGATGGAAGTGTCATTGGCTAGGCCAGCTTTTCCCAAATTACGCTTGAACTCAGGGACATCTGGCTCCTATGATTACATCCCATCTCCCCAAAGAGGTCACTTCCATTAAACATAAACACACAAGGTAGTGGTCAGCTCGACGAGCAGTGAATACTGGCAAGTTATAGATTCAATCCTCATCGGAGTCTCATCAGTATCATTGGACACCCAACTCCAGGAGCAATGAACTAAACGGATTCCTAAGCTGCATGATGTTGAGACAACACAACCCTCAAAAACTATAGACAAAATAAGAGAAAACCATTCTGATTCCACTTGGTCTGTCTCTCAATTTCGTTTCCCCACCATTTATACCTCAGCCTTTTTTGAGGGCAGTTAAGAGTAAACCATATTGCTGTGAATCTGCAGTCACATGTATTGGCCAGACCAGGTAAGGATGGCAGATTTCCTTCCATAAAGGACATCAGTGAGCCAATGGTTTTTTTCTGACAATTGACAGTGGTTACATGACCACCATTCAAAGAGGTTTTTATTCCATTTTCTTTTATTTGTTGAATTGAAATTCACCCTCTGTCATGTGGGATTTGATCCATGTCACCAGAACATTAGCCAGGCGTTCTGGATTACTGTTTGAGTGACATTACTACCCCTGTGGGGCTGCTGTTGCTTCAGAGCTACTTAATCCTATGAGAAGGCACCTTCTCCTCGGTCCCTCATTCGTGTCAAGGTCCTGAAAATTCCCCACAGAGTCTCAGCACAACAAGGTTTTGCTGAAACAAAACATGACGCAACAGGCTGTAGTCTAGGACAGCGTGCAACATATTACAATAATTCTGACAAATGATTCACTAGAGGCAGCACCTCTGTAGACCATAAGCTCAGAGAGACACAACTACACACTATCCCAAATTTAAACTATGCAAATCATTCAGCATCACTGACTAGTAACTAAAGTCAATACAGAATCTTACAGCATTCGAGAAAAGTAATTTGTAAAATTGCCCATTAAACTGATAGTGAGGGAAATGAGATTAAACTTGAAAAGACTTGGCTGCTAGTTTGCTTAGTAGGAACCCAGATCAGAAATTCCATTTAGAGGTTAATGCTCAGTTATTGACATGTAACATTGTTTTACTTTTTAGCCGTTTGAATTAACAGCAGATGAATCAGTCACACAGGCTCACAGATGTCTTCAGTTGTTTTTGTAAATCTGTGCTCCTGACAAGCAAGACTGCAGTGCAGAATTATACTGTGTACACTGCACTCATAACATTGGGCAGCAACTACATGGAAACTATCAGCTGAAAATCTACCACAATATGAGAAGATCCAGAACTCTTTTTCGCCTAAACTCCCCTTCTTTAGACAATTTCTGAGACACCTTGTGACTCCTTTCTTGATCCTGTGTCAATATTTGATTTGATTATATTCCTGCAAAGTACCTTGGGGAACATCTTACTGTGTTGTAAGTATGAAATATTGGATTGTTTTTTTATTAAACCAATGGATTTTTAGCTGGAGTTGCCTGACCTCCAAACTGTGAATATATTGGTATGAAGAATGCAAAATTGCAACAATATAGTAGCCAACCCCATGGCCCAGTTTTAACTATCAGCAAATTAACCTTATCAGTCACTTTGTTGGTGTGCAGGTGTTACAGTTCACCCAAGGAGTCTCTGTTGCTTTGGCAATATGAAGTTTCCCCCGTGCATGTTATTGCACTCTGGGGTTATGGAAAGTGATGCTAGGGGCTCCAAGTTCCTTCCTCTAATCCAGGAACCTCTCTAGCTCTTACTACCTGCCCTTTATGTGGCATTGGAAGGATTTGCAGATTGATACTGAACCCATTTGGCTATGTTGTGATTGCACAATCGTTGACCATTGCGTGGGTCTCGAACTCAGATCTTCTGGATCAGAGACAGGGGACACTATCCATTGTGTTACCAAGACCTCCCATCGTTGTCCTATTTGTGCATTTCTCTGAACCATCACATGAGGCCTCACCCAGTGGAAGCGCACACCTGGAAGTGGACATAAAATGACAGGATTGACCTGCAATTTCCCAAGCCTTGCTCTCCTGGACATCAGATTAGGCAGGGCAGAGGTGGAAAGGGGTTTGCTAATTCTCAAAGCCAGCCTAGGTTAGTGGAGCCATTGGAATTTGTTGATTAAACATCAAACCAAGCAGAAAAAAATTAATATTTATACTGGTGTACGTCCTGGTTAAGTGGGTAACAGACCCTATTTATAAACCATAGGGTTCAAACCTCAGACCTCAGATCTGAGAGCTGAGCGCACAATCAGGGCTCAGTACAGGGTGGCATGATAGCTCAGCGGTTAGCACTGTTACCTCACAGCACAAGGAGCCTGGGTTCAATTCCACCCTCGGGCAACTTCTGTGTGGAGTTTGCATGTTCTCCCCATGTCTGTGTGGGTTTTCTCTGGGTGCTCCACCATCCAAAGATGTGCAGGTTAGCTGGATTGGCCATGAAATACAGAGATAGGGTAGGGGTTGGGTCTGAGTGGATGCTCTTCAGAGGGTTTATGTGGACTTATTGGGCTGAATGGCCTGCTCTATACTGTAAGGATTCTATGAAGACTGATATCCCAGTGCAGAACTAAGAGAGTACTGCAATGTTCAGAATGCCATCATTCAGACAAAAAATTGAACATCATGGTGGGTAGACAATATCTGATTTTACAATTAGAAAAGACAGAGGTTCTCAGTGTCCTTCCCAATATTTGTCCCTCATTCAAAACAAACTAAATGATGTCGTGATTTGGGGTTGTGACTCTTTGGATCTCTCTTCCTGGAAAGCTGGTGGAAGCAGAGTCTGTGAATATTATTGAGCCAGAAAGAGATGGATTCTTGTTAAGCAACAGGAGGAAAGGTAATTTGGGATAGGTGGGAAAACGGAGTTGCGGTTACCATTAGCCATATTTGACTGAATGACAGAACAGGCTTGAGGGGCTCAATGGCCTACTCCTGCTCTGAGAAATGTAAGTTCTTCTTTCTTTAAGTTTTGATACAGAACTGGAAACATCAGAGAACGTTTTACAAAGCCTCAGAACAAGGACATAGAAACAGTGGGGAGGGCTTCAATAAAGTAGTTGGGGGCCATGTTGGGAATCAATGTTTCACCACTGGGTGGGTTTCTCAGTCACAGGCTGTGAGGAAACTGCCTACACTCCAGGAGAGGCAAACATGCAACTTTCAAAACTAAAACCCCAACAAACATCCCTCACAAACTCCTCCACCCACCCCCCAGTCCATTCAAGCCCACTACCAAGTTGGGAGGGTGCCATATTTATCGACCATGTGATCTTATTGAAGCATGCAAGATTCTGAAGGGGCTTGATAGGTGAAATGTTGAGAAGATGCTTCTCCTAGTGGGGGAATCTCAAACTGGAGACACTGTTACAAAATAAGGAGGCACTCATTTAGAAGTGTGATACAATGGCATGTATTTTCCTGGAGGGTAGTCATTGAGCTGTACAGCATGGAAACAGATCCTTTGGTCCGTGCTGACCAGATATTCTAAGTTAATCTAGTCCTATTTGCCAGCATTTGACCCATTTCCCTCGAAACCCTCCCTATCCAGATACCTTTTAAATGTTGTAATTGTACCAGCCTCCACCACTTCCTTTGGCAGTCATTCCATACACGTACCACCCTCTGTGTGAAAAATTTGCCCCTTAAGTCCCTTTTAAATCTTTCCCCTCTCACCTTAAACCTATGCCCTCTAGTTTTGGACTCCCCCACCCCAGGAAAAACACCTTGGCTATTCACTCTATCCATGTCCCTCATGATTTTATAAACCTCCCTAAGGTCACCCCTCAGCATCCGACACTCCAGGGAAAATAGCCCCAGCCTATTCAGCCTCTCCTTACAGCTCAAACCCTCCAACCCTGGCAACATCCTTGTAAATCTTTCCTGAACCCTTTCAAGTTTCACAACACCCTTCCTGTAGTGAATGTCTAGAATTCTCTACTATGGAGAATTGTGGAGACATTATATAGGGAGGTTCCATGGTCAAAAGCGGATGGTGCCACTTGCAAAACAAGACAGTGTCAACCCTCAACACATCCAGCCCAATGGCTCAGAAATGCTCCCAGGCAGATGTTCCCTTTAGCCAAGGGCCTCCTCAATCGCTCACTCTCCTCCCTCCAAAATTTTAATTATTACAAGTGTCTCCATTTAGTGAAGCCTTCAAGGTCTCCTACCAGCCTAAGGAGCACCCACCTCTCCCGGTTGGGCTGCCGTGTTTCTTGGATCGCTGCTGGCGGTCTGCTTGAGTCTACAACATCAGGATACTGCCTGCCGTCCTTCATTAAGAGATTGGCTGTGGGCTCGGGAGCTGGTATTAGGACCCTGAAAGCCCTCATAAAATTTGAGCCTATTGTTGCAGGAAATTTCAGGCAGATTTAATTAATGTGCATTTCATGCAAAGTGAAATTAAGTTGAACATTGTCAGAAGTGTCAATGCACTGTTCTACCCTAGACACTTTGGTTATTCCCAACTAGCCAGAGTACCAAAAATAGGGAGATTGACTATTACCTATTTCTTTATTTTTCTACACATTTTATGAAGATAATGCTTAACTTTTTAAACTCTGTTTCTCTTACTACTTTGTATCTGAGTTTTTTGTACCTAGGTACCTTTATACCTAAGATGACGCCATCTGTTGCAACATTTCACTGTATTCCTGTACTTGAGCATGTGACAGTAAAAATCTAAATCTAAAAGAATCTAAAAAATCCATTCGTTTGATAATCCTTTTTTTTTGACAGGAAGCCTGAAATCATAGGGTTGAAGGCCCACTCACACATTAACCAGGCAGATATTTCATTTGAGTTCTGAGTGAGTGGCCTGTCTACGCTTCCTTCCTTGGTGCCATTGGCATTAATCTCCATTAGCTGAACTTTCATAGATCCAGGTTCCCTCCACAAAGTTAGATTCCTCATCAAACCTGGATTGTAAAACTCTCCGTCCCCTCACAGTGGGATTAGAACCTTCTGATCTTGTCGCAGCTGGATTCAAATTTTCCATCTCCACTCACAGCTGGGTTTTTAAGCCTCCATCTATCTCAAAGCAGGGTTAAAGATTTTCCCCCTCCCTTGATATTGCTAAAAACAACGTGTTATATTCAGACCCACCATTTCCTCATTGCTGCCAAGAAAACCATGCTGCGCAAATTTGCACATCTCCATTCTGTGCCGCAACCCCCACCCCCCTGACCCCCTGTATCTGGGAAAACAAAACTCCAAACCCTCAGTTCAAAATGTGGGGAGACTGGGACCACAAATAATAATCTAAGTTTTTAAATTAATTTTAAATAGTAGAATAAATATTATCGCCCAGAAAACAGAGCTAATACAAATTTATATAAATAGCTTTTGCTTGCTTCAGCAACGATTTTGTTTTAATATATTGGCAGAACTTTAAGTAGCAAAAGCAACCCCTCAAAAGGACAACATAACTTTCAAACCAGCCTCTGTCTTTGGTGTGGTGATGCCATTCCTCCTAATTTAGCTAAGCTCATGTGATTTCACTTACAATTTGAGGCAAAGCTATGACCAGAATGTCTGTAATTGGCAGCAAAGGTTAGCTGAAAGGTATTTAACAGTGTACTGTTGGTTTCTTAAAATCTGAGTGTGCACTACCTAGCAAGGGCTTCGTATTTGAATGACAGTCGCACAAGTGTGCCACTCAGCAATGTGTTCAACATGAGGTCACAACTGAAGTGAACCTAAGGTGTTTGCTTAATGTGTGTGAGCCCAGTGGTAGAAGTCACTCGACTATGGCAGACTAGGATGGATGTTTAATAAAAACCGAACAGTACAGATGCTCGAAATCTAAAACAATAAAACAGAAATTGCTGGAAAAGCTCAGCAGGTCTGGCAGCATCTGTGGAGCGTGTATTCTGAGGAAGGGTCACCGGACCCGAAGCATTAATTCTGAGCTCTCTCAGCATATACTGCCAGACCGCTCTGTTTTTGTTCAGGATGGTTGTTTGTAATTTCAATCCAAACATTCCCCACCTTTTGTACAAAGGAAAATCATATGTATTATTTGTAATTTAGAGTGTCCAAAGTATGGACTATAGGGGTAACAGCTCTTCTGCATTTAGAAATACTTGCTATTCTAGCTGGTCCCACTTTTGTCTATTTATTTAAACATATGGCCATACGTGATCTTTAAAATCTTTGAATCTTATGATGGAATACATGCCAGTTATTGGCTTTCCCTTCAACATCTGCTATTTGGAATGATGTGCTCTCTGGTTCATTTTCCAAATCTCAGCTGTTCTCTGTTGCTTTATGCTGTTGCCTTAGACTCCTCTCTCCTTCAGTTGTATTAGCTGGACCAAGTAAGGCGATTCTTTCTTCCGTATTTTACTTTGGAATCAAATTTCCTTTGAGTTTCCGCAGCCGGTCCTTCTCTGTCTGTCATCAGTTGATGTGGCCTGTGAAACACCATGATGTTTAGGTTTATTAGTCAACTACTTTCTGCTGAGATGATTGGTTTTCCTTTTGTGTCGAATATCTGGAATTGCAGAGCTTCAGTCTTGCCCGAACACCGGGTTCTCAGGTTAATGTGCCCTCTCAGGGTGAGCACCATTCTGTCACTGAGCATCAAGATTAACTTTGAGGTTTTCACTTTTGAAACTCTGTCTGGTGTAACAATACTGAGGTCTGAAGTCATTATGTCTCAGGAAACAGCAAATCTAACTGCATTTTATCTTCATTTGATGCTCTCATCCTGCTATCTTCATCACAATCGTTACATTTTTCTCCTTTAGAGATGCCATTGTTAACCTGCACTGGGATATAGGTGGAATCATCTGATCTTGCCCTACATCTTTCTAGCAATTGTCCTGTTAGATGTCGTAGTCTTGCTTGCCTGCTTCTGAGCCAAAGACTTTGATGCGAAAAGGATTAGCATCTTGCAATGGAAACATTGTATCTGTCAGGATGGATAAAGTGTCTTTAAACCTTGACCTTTCTGTTGACAATTCTATGGATAATTGCTACTTCACTCTACAACATCAGGCTTGAAAAATCTGAGCTGCTTATCATCACAGTGCACAGTGCACTGTTCAGAACGGTATATCAATATAGTGCACAGGCCTGAGCTGTTTATTAATATTGTAAACAGGGTTTGAGCTGCAGGGCCTGAGCTCCATATTGATATAGTGCACATGTCTGTGCTGTTTATCAATATAGTACACAGGGCCTGAGCTGTTTATCAATATAGTGCACAGGGCCTGAGCTGTTTATCGATATAGTGCGCAGGGCCTGAGCTGTTTATTGATATAGTGGACAGGGCCTGAGCTGTTTATCGATATAGTGGACAGGGCCTGAGCTGTTTATCGATATCGTGCACAGGGCCTGAGCTGTTTATCGATATAGTGCGCAGGGCCTGAGCTGTTTATCGATATAGTGCACAGGACCTCAGCTGTTTCTCCATGTTATGCTCATATTCTCCCATGTATTTGTTGTCGTTGTTGATTTACAAGCTCATGAGCTCCTGCACAAGTTTATAACTTTTTTAAGAGTCAGATTCTCTTCTGTCAGCTGCACTGTCGTGGTGTGATCGCTTATGCTGAAGACGATTTTCCTTTGATTAGATCATCTTTTAGTTGTGCAAATTCACAGGTTTCTGTGAGGTGTGATAATGAGGTCACATATAGATCAATGGACTTTTTCACACAACCCCCGCCCCCACCCCACGCCGCTCCTCCCCCCTCCCCCCATCTGGAACATGTACTATTCATAAGTAATGTTCATTTTGTAAAGTGTGCCTCAAAGTTTTCACTGTTTCTGCAATCTGTTTTGCCTGCTCTTCAGAGACATTCAGGGAGCTATATACTTTGGAACAGTCTCTTCCATAAAATAATAGAAGTAATCAACTTGCAACTGCTCCAGCTTACACAATTAGTCTGTTGCTATTCTATAATTCCTTTTCTCCTAATTCTAATTCTACTTGTTGCTGCCTTCTTTGTTCCTCACTTTTTAAAGCTTCTTTTATTGTCAGCTCACAGGTCTCTAAATACTTCCGTCTTTCTGAAAAAAAACCCTTCTAAGGAAGGATCATTCGACCCGAAACGTTAACTACGATTTCTCTTCACAGGTGCTGCTAGACCTGCTGAGCTTTTCCAGCAATTTCTATTTATCACTTTTGTCTTTCTGTCTGGCTGTGCTTTCTTACAGCTAAGTACCTCAGCTTAATGTGTGACACCACATCTTGTGTGTGCAACACAGCAGTGTGTTCAACATAATGTCTTTATTGAACTGAACCCTCAGATATATGTGCCCAATTGTAGAAATCACATTGCTATGGCTAGGAAGGACATTTGCACATGAGTGCATTTCAACCCAAACAGAACTTGCAGAGAGTTGATAGACAAACTAGAGACAATAAAACTCTGTGGCTGGATGGACTGCAAATACAGACTTTAAAAAAGAGGGAAGAGTTAGCAGAAGCACTAGGATGTAGATATTTAATTAAGAAGAGAATGATGCTATAAATGGACCCCTATTGTGATTACTTTCTCAAAAAGGGAGCTAAGTAAATGACTCAGGTAAATGTCAGTCATATGAAAGAGAAATTGGAATCGGCCCAAACATGTAATAGGATCCAAAAATAAAAAAAGAATTGTTGATAGTAAGAACTGCCGATGCTGGAGTCAGAGATGACACAGTGTGGAGCTGGAGGAACACAGCAGGCCAGGCAACATCAGAGGAGCAGGAAAGCTGACGTTTTGGGTCGGGACCCTTCTTCAGAATTGTTAACAGTTATACCAGAAGGGAGGTCATGGTTAACTCAGTTGGTTGGATGCCTGGTTCGTAATGCAGAGTGATGCCAACAGCATGGATTCAATCACTGCACTGGTTGAGGTTACCATGATGGTCCTGTGTTCTCAAGCTCACCCCTTGCTGGAGGCGTGGTGACCCTCAGGTTAAACACTCCACCAATCACCTCTGTCTATGAGAGAGCGACTCTCATGTGAGTCATAGAGTCATAGAATCGACAGCATGGAAACAGGTTCTTCGGCCCAACTTGCCTATGCTGCCCAGTGAATTGTAAGACTGTTGGCTATCTTTTGCCAGGGAGAAACAGGTGGAGCAAGCACATAGCTCTGTGAGGGTTGCGGGATAGTCCTTGGTACAGAGAGGCACCATGTGCCAACTCTGAGACTTAGTCTCTGGGCATCCTGCAGATGCCTGACGACAGGCAGAGAATCATCAAGCAGGATTACCACTTGGTGGAGGGGGTTGCTGGGCCTACAACCTGCTCCTACCTCCACCTCAGTTGAAATTGGGGGGTAAGAGAGTTGTGAGGAAGCTCACTCTCTGTTTGACCCAATTTACGTGGTCAACTATTTGAGGGCCCCAGCCCATTGCCCTGGGTATTGTAGCCAGATTTGGTGGACACCAACATCTGCTGAGCAGCCTTATCTGGCTCTCTGCCCTGCTCCTGACCCTACCTCCACTGGGCCACTGTCTTGGACCTACCTGGGCCACTCATTGTGGTGGGGCTGCCTGCAGTGTCATCACTGAACCTGCGGAACAGTGAATCATCAGATTGACTCAACACACCTTAAGGTGGTACATGCTCCCAAGAGAGGGGCAGAAAGTCTCAACTTGAACTTAATCCTGCTCCCAACATTAAATAGTTGCAGGATAGCCCCAGAGATCAAGGCCAGACTCACCTTTACTTTTAACAAGCGAAGCGGGGACTCTGGTGCTGAATAAAGTTCAGATCTGTTGGGCTGAATGGACTTCTTCTATCCTGCAAAATTCCAGGTGAACCAATGGTACAACTGGCTCCATCTGTTGCTCCTTCACAAGTTGCTGGGATCATTAAAGAACGACCACTTGCTCCCAGCAATACATGGAGAATGTATGTCTCTTGAAATACAGAATTACTACTTAATAAGCAGAGGACACACAAGAGAAAGACGAGCCTCTGGAAAAGGGATGAGGTAGAAAGGCGGAGGAGGGCTTTCAGAAATTGAGAGACAACCACCACAGCGTGACCTACATTAATGGCGAAACCCTAGGCCACAACAATTAACATGTTTCAACAGTACACTATCTATCCTGAACCATGAACATCAAAGCCAGCATGCTCTCGTAGAATCATTGGCACAGCAGCCCCCCCAACCCGCCTTGTGTTGCTAGAATGTTTAATTTATTGGGTTCAAGTGAGATTGCTTGCCTCATTATTTTCACGGAGGCAACAACCTGATTTTTAATTGATTAACATGTCCACTTAAACAGCAGAGAGAGAACTTTGGGACAAAGTCATTAATATCCAGGATGTCTCAAAAACTAATTAGCAGTACTGTTTGACTTATGCCTCAATTTAACAGGCACACTGCGTTAAAAAAAAGGTCTCTGCTGTCTGATTTAGAGAAATTTTGGTTTGTATCATAAACAGAATTCAGGAGCCCCTGATAACTCCTGCTTATCCAATGACAGTTCATACTCAGTATCTTGATGATGAACAGGGTTGATGGGGTCTCAGCTGCACTTGAGATGTTTCCAAGGTGCCATTATCGACCACAGTGTTTCAGAAGTAAGTCCATTCTCTCAAACCTGGCAATGATGCAATACTCCAGTGGAGTGGTGACGATCGACAAGCCTTCCAAATCAAATCTAGAGAGTACGTCTGTCACTGGGATGCTGGCATCCAGCCAGAAATTGCGGGGTTTGCCCAGTTCCAAGGTTTGGGACATCTCCCAGCTAGCATTTCCTCTCATTTCCTGAACAGCTGTACGAGACTCCAAGGACCCCTGTGTGGCAGTAGCTTCCGGAACCGGTTGTCAATCCAGCAATTGGTGTGCCGACTCCAAGAGCCATGCACAGACATTGGAGTAACTCTGCATGTAAGCAGCCATGCAGCTTAGAGGGAATGTCGCTCACCCTGGGGGAAGAAGTTGGACTGTTCCATCCTGTTCAATGTCCCATCTAAGAACAAGCAATATCTATTGGACTAAGTGTCAGGCAATGACCATCTCCAAATAGAGAGAATCTAACCACCAACCCTTGACATTCAATGGTGTTACTACCATTGAATCCCCCACTATCACCATCCTGGGGATTACTATCAATCAGGAATCAAACTGGACTAATGACATAAGCACAGTGGCTGCAAGAGCAGGTTAGAGGCTAGGAATACCATGGTGAGTAACTCACCTCCTGGCTCCCCAAAGCCTGCCCATCATTAACAAGGCACACATCAGGAACGTGATGGAATACTCCCCACTTGCCTGGATGAGTGCAGCCCCAACAACACTCAAGAAGCTTGACACCATCCAGGACAAAACAGCCCGCTTGATTGGCATTATATCCACAAGCATCCATTCCCTCCACCACCGATACTCAGTAGCAGCAGTGTGTACCATCTACAAGATGCCCTGCAGAAATTCACCAAAGATCCACAGACAGCACCTTCCAAACCCACGACCACTTCCATCTAGAAGGACAAGGGCAGCACTTACATGGGAACACCGCCCCCTGCATGTTCACCTCCAAGCTACTCACTGTCCTGACTTGGAAATATATCGCCTTTTCTTCAGTGTCACTGGATCAAAATCCTGGAACTCCCCCCGCCCAATGGCATTGTGGGTCTGTCTACTGCAGCGCTTCAAAAAGGTGGCTCACTACCACCTTTTCAAAGGCAATTAGAGATGGGCAATAAATGTTGGCCCAGCAAGCATCACCCACATCCAATGAATGAATAAATAAAAGCGACGTTCGGAGGACCCATGTTCTTAACTAATGAACAGCATCTCAAGGATAAATGTTTTTGGATGACCACCTGAGCCCAGGTATCAATTGGTATAGAGTCTTGCAGGTTATAGAATTAAGCAATGTGGTATACTGCATCCTCTGTACCCGGTGTGGCTTCCTCTACATCGGGGAAACCAAGCGGAGACTCGGGGACCGCTTTGCAGAACACTTACGCTCGGTTCGCAACAAACAACTGCACCTCCCAGTCGCGAACCATTTCAACTCCCCCTCCCATTCCTCAGACGACATGTCCATCCTGGGCCTCCTGCAGTGCCACAACGATGCCACCCGAAGGTTGCAGGAACAGCAACTCATATTCCGCTTGGGAACCCTGCAGCCCAATGGTATCAATGTGGATTTCACAAGTTTCAAAATCTCCCCTCCCCCCACCGCATCCCAAAACCAGTCCAACTCGTCCCTGCCTCCCTAACCTGTTCTTCCTCCCACCTATCCCCTCCTCCCACCCCAAGCCGCACCTCCATCTCCTACCGACCAACCTCATCCCGCCCCCTTGACCTGTCCGTCCTCCCTGGACTGACCTATCCCCTTCCTAACTCCCTACCTACACTCACCTTTCCTGGCCCCATCCCCGCCTCTTCGACCTGTTTGTTTCTTCTCCACCTATCCTCTCCTCTATCCCTCTTCTATCCGCCTCCCACTCTCTCCCTATTTATTTCAAAACCCCCTTCCCCTCCCCCTTTTCTGATGAAGGGTCTAGGCCCGAAACGTCAGCCTCTCTGCTCCTATGATGCTGCTTGGCCTGCTGTGTTCATCCAGCCCTGCACCTTGTTGTCTCGGATTCTCCAGCATCTGCAGTTCCTACTATCTCTGTTCTGACAACAAATAACTTTTCCCAGCTTCCTTCCTCCTTCCTTACCTCCTGCGGACCCGGAATATTCCACCCATAGCAACAGGCGTGACTTCAGGCAAAATCAAGGTCCATGAATGTTCTCGCAACAGCAAAATAAAAACGATGCACCATTACCTGAAAGCGAATATTGATGTAATCCTGTGAAAGTAAAAATTTCATGATTGTCCAGATTCCATTGCAAACATCACGATGGACAAAATGTGGAATAAAATTGCCCTATCATCAATTTCAAATCACCATCTATACACATATATTTGAGTTTATATTTGTAGCATTGTGTCCTGTCGTGCTACTTGTTTCCATGGTAATGGTTTGGATGTAAACCTGATTTAGAATAGAGATGTGGTGTTCCTATGATTTGTGCTGCTTATAGAAACTCGAAGAGAATGATCCATGGCTCAAGAGGATCATGTTATCAGATTCAGATTTAGCTTTACATTTTATTGTCACATGCATTCAAGTACAGGAGTACAGTGAAAAACATCTATTGTCGCCACACATAGCACCATCAAAGGTACCATGTACAAAGAACTCATAGCAAAATAAACAGTTAAAAAGTTAGGCATTACAGACTAAAAACCAAAAGAACTATGAATGCTGTTAATCAGGAACAAGAACAAAGTTGCTGGAAAAGCTCAGCAGGTCTGGCAGCATTTGTGAAGGATAAAAACAGAGTTAACATTTGGGATCTGGTGACCCTTCCTCAGAACAGAGGAAGGGTCACTAGACAGGAAGATCTGAGGAAGGGTCACCAGACCTGAAACGTTAACTTTGCTTTTTCCTTCACAGATGCTGCCAGACCTGCTGAGCTTTTCCAGCAACTTTGTTTTTGTAAGCATTACAGACCTTCATAGAATAAGTAGAAAAATAAAGAAGTGAAATAATATTTAACATTAAATGCCTTCTTCATATAAACTAGAAAATAAAGGAAATGAGTTAAAAGTTCAACAATCTTTGATGAGTCCTCTGCTTACCTCGCTCTCCAGGAAACCTCAGCTGCCTGTTCTCAATGCTGCCACAGATACCAGGGTACTCCCTCATTGCTTCGCTCTCTCCATGCCAGGCGCACTGCCATTGCTGCTGTTGAAGCTGCCTCCTTCCCCGATCTCCTCCTGCTGCCTCTGGAACATTCCCCAGTCAGGAACCACTCACAGGCACTTCTCTCACCTCCGGCCATCTTGGACCCCAGGCCGAGAACACACCATGGGCTGCCAAAAGAATCTCGTGCCTGGCCGAGAGATCGCCGCCTTACCGGCTCCGCGCTGAGGCAGGGAGAAGAAAGAAAAGAAACACAAAGAGAGAAAAGAAAAGAGGAAAAAAAGAATAAAGAAATGGACATAGTGGACGAGCTCCAGCTGAAGCACCTTTCTTCACCGCCATCTTGAATGATCATGGCAGGTTACACAATCTTGATTTATGTTCCCCCTAGGTATTACAGATTAAGTGGTAATCCAGTCGGGTCTTTTAACATATTCAAGACATTCAGTAGTGCAGGTGCAAACAAAACATTTCCTCTGGTTGGGGAATCAAGGTTGAGGAAATAAATTCTTAAAATAAGGCCTGGTCCTTTCAGGGCAGAAATCAAGCAAAGCATGAGCACAGAAAGGGTAGTTAAAACTCAAATTAATTCACGCAGCTTATTGATGCTGGGCAGCTTAAACATTCAACACTGACACTGATAGATTCTGAGTTAAATAAGAGATATGGAATGAAAGTGGGCAAATGGGGCTGGGGTACAAAACAGCCATGGACAGGTCTGAATGACCAAGAGGCAAATGCCTTTCCCTAAACTCTTCAGCTGTTTCTGAACTTTGTTTTTTGTTCTGTCTTGTTTTCATTTAGCCATTATAAGGCTGTGGAACATGGTTTCTGGCAATGCTATATTTTGGCATGTCCACTGCATTGGCACATTAAGTTTGCCTGGCAGATACAAAAGGCAATCTGTGCCAACCTGCAGATACCTTCTGTGCCCATATTTACAGATAAAGGTGCATCTACATGGCAACAACCTTGGGGAACTGTCAGTATCAGCTGGCAACAAGTCACAGATGATACACCCCTTAAAGTTGGCACTGCCAGTGCTGGTGGTAATTGGTTGTACTGCAATTTCTTTGATCTTTGCCCCTTTCTAGAATGCTGCACTCTTCTATATTTGGTAAATAGGGCCAACCTCTTCCCTATCACCTTATCCTGTTCTTCATTCACTTCGCCAGCCCCCAATTGGCATTACCCATGCCTCCAATGTGCCAGGCATGGATTCTGCCGGGCTATTTCACTACCAATAGCTTTTTGACAGACTGAAATGTACATTAGAAGCATACCGGCCCTTCCAACACCTCATATGTAGCCATTTGCCTCTTACTACATTGAGGGAGGACACCTTGGAGGGCTCATCCAGCAAGGCCAAATAGGTCCAGTTCAGGAACATAAGAGAGAGCAGTCACTTTGATGGCATTGTACTACAGGCCTCCCAACAGCCAGTGGGTGATAGTGGAACAGATATGTAGACAGATTAGAGATTAATGTGAAAACAACAGCGTTGTTGTTTTGGAAGATTTTAACCTCCCCTATATTGACTGGGAGTTGCTTAGTGACAGGAGTTTGGATGGGCGGGGGTGGGGGGTCGGGGGAGAGGTGGGAATACTGTAAAATTCATCCAGGATGGATTTTTTGAAACAATAGTTTGCCAACTAGGGAAAAGGTCATATTAGGCCTGGTATAGTGGAATGAGCCCAGCCAGGTGATCAAAGTTTCAATGGGGGAGCATTTCAGGAATAGTGAGCATAACTGTAAGTTTTAAGTGATTTATTGTTAAGGATAAGAGTAGTTCTCGGGTGAAAGTTCTAAACTGGGGGAAGGCTAACAACCCAATATTAGGCAGGAACTGGGGAACGTAGACTGGGGGCGGCTGTTTGAGGGGAAATTCAGATCTGGCATATGAGAATCTTTTAATCAGAGTTCAGGTCCAGCATGTTCCTGTGAAAATGAAGGATAAGGATTGCAAACTTCAGGAACCTTGGATGACAAAAGAAATTGAGAGCTTAGTCAAAAAGCAAAAAGAGGCATAAGTAAAGTTTAGGAAACTGAAGATAAGCAGAGCCCTCGAAGAATGCAAAGATAGCAGGAAAGATCTCAAACAAGGAATTAGAAGAGCTAAAAGGAGACATGAAATGTCTTTGGCAAACAGGATTAAAGAAAATCCCATGGTATTTTATACATATATCAGGAGCAAGAGTAGGTCCACTCAAGGACAAAGGAAGGAATTTATGAGTGGAACCGGAGGAAATGGGTAAGGCCCTTAATGAATACTTTGCATCGGTATTCACTCAGGGAAAGGATATGGGGGCATGGTGAGATACGGAGTGGTATGTTGATATTCTGGGGAATGTCTGTATGGAAAAGGAGAAGATGTTGGGTGTTTCGAAAAGCATTAAATTTGACAAGTCCCTGGGACCTGATGCAATCTATCCCAAGAATGCTGAGGGAGGCAGGTGAGGAAATTACTGGGGCCTTATACAAAATATTTGTATCCTCTTTAGTCACAGGAGAGGTACCGGACAATTGCCAACATTGTTCCTTCCCTTAAGAAGGACAACAGGGATAATCCAGGAAATTACAGGTCTGTAAGCCTACATCAGTGGTAGGGAAATTATTGGAGAAAATTCTTAGGAATATGATTTATTCATATTTGGAAAAATATGGATTAATGAATGATAGGCAGCATGGCTTTGTGCAGGGAAGATGGTGTCTGACAAACTTGATTGAGTTTTTTTGAGGAAGTGACAAAGATGATTGATGAGGATAGAGTGGTAGATGTTGTCTATATGGAATTTAGCAAGGCCTTTGATAAGGTCCCTCATGGAAATTTGCTACAGATATTGAAGTCACATGCGGTGAGCTGGTAATATGGATGCATAATTGAATTAATCAGAGAAGACAGAGTGCAGTGGATTAGGGTATTTTTCTGACTAGAGATCTGTGACCAGTGGTGTTCTGCAGGCATCAATGGTGGGACTCCTGTTGTTTGTAACATATGTTAATGATTTGGAACAGAATGTAAGTGATCTGATTGGTAAGTTTGTGGATGACACAAAGTTTGGAGGAACTGAGGATAGTGTGGAGGGTTACCAGGGGATACAGCAGGATATAACTAGGCTAGAAACTTGTGCAGAGGAGTAGTAGATGGAGTTTAATCTAGACAAATGCGAGGTGATGCATTTTGGAAAATCTAACGCAGGAAGTATACAGTAAATGGCAGACCCCTTAGTAGCATCACTATACAGTGGGATCTAGGTATACAGGTCCACAGTTCCCTGAAATTGGCAGCACAAGTGGATAAGGTGGCCAAGAAGGCATATGATATGGAAGTGCTGGTGTTGGGCTAGGGTGGACAAGGTCAGAAGTCAGCCAGCACCAAGTTATTGTCCAACAGGTTTATTTGAAATCGAAACATTTCAGAGCATTGCCAGTTCACCTGACAAAGGAGCAGTGCTCTGAAAGCTCATCATTTCAAATAAACCTGTTGGGCAATAACCTGGTGTCATCTGACTTATGATCAAGAAGGCATATGTCATGCTTGCCAGAGCGGAGAGTATAAAAAATTGGCAAGTCACATTAGAGCTATAGTGAACTTTTGTTAGGCCACATTCAGAATATTGTGTACAGTTCTGGTCACCACATTACCAGAGGGATGTGGAGGCTTTGGAGAGGGTACAGAAACAGTTTACCGGGATGTTGCCTATTTTGGAGGGTGTTAGCTCTGAGAAGCAATTGGACAAATTTGGTTTGTTTTCACTTGAACTTCAAAGGATGAGGGGGCGTCCTGATGGAAGTCTACAAAATTATGAGAGGCATGGATAGAAGAGGTAGTCAAAGTCTTTTTTCCAGGGTAGAAATGTCAGTTACTAGGGGACATAGGTTTAACATAAAACGGAGAAGTGAGAGGCAAGGACTTTTACATGGAGAGTGGTAAGTGCTTGGAAAGCACTGCCAGAGGAGGTAGTGGAGATGGATACAATAGTGACATTAAGATGAATATTGATATATGAATAGACAAGGAATAGAGGGATACAGACCTTGTAGAGGCAAGAAGTTTTTACTTTCGAAAGGCATGTGTCGGCACAGGCTTGGTGGGCCGAAGGGCCTGTTCCTGTGCTGTACTGTTCTTTGTACATTCATCAGCCCAAGTAAATGACCCTTTTACAGGTTGTTTACCTCACCATCCTCCTCACACCTTATTCCAAACACCCAGATATAACTTTGGCATTGACTTTGGCCACACTATGTCGATGTGGTCATGCCATCAGAATCACACCCAGACTAACATCCTACTTGGATTTATTCGAGTCAGTTGGCACTTTTTTGTGCAAATTGCGCTAATTGTTGCTTTCATGCTTTCTCACTAAAGCGAGGAAAAAGAGCTAATCTCACTTACGATAATTGTTAATTCAGTTTGTGTTTAAAAATGTGTAAATGGCTAACACCTCACTCAGCTGGTGATGCTGATGTACAAACTGGTAAAGACCTATCAGTGAGAAAGCAAACTCATATGGATCAGAAAAATGGTCTTTCTATTTTTGTGTCACTGGCTACTCCAGCCCCCCTTACCATGAGGAATAAATGTCTGTATCATTACTTGCTTCAGAATGAGTGCACCATTCCTCGTTTTATGCTTGGGGCTAGAGCGATGGTCACAAGCATTTGGTCATTAATGGAAGCACAATTCAATTGTGCCATCGTTATGCAGTTCTCAGGTCCCAGGGCAGTAAGAAGAGGCCCACTGGATTCAAAACATTGACTGTTTCCTGGCACATTCCAGCTGAGTTTTCCCAGCACTTTGTGTTTTTAGTTCAGATTTTCAACATCTGCAGTACTTTTATTATCGATGTCGCTCCCTGTAAGTAACTGACGTTGTAGCTCCATGGAAAATGAGGATTGTTTCCTGAGATATCAGTTAAATGGATCTCAGAATCAGTAGGTTCGCCTGTTACAATCCAGTCAGAAACATCGAGAGTTACGAAGCATACTTTATGAGCAGACACTATGTGGAGGCAATACTACTGAATGAGGCTGATTGATTCGTCAACTAAGTCAGGTTCAGCTGCTCCTGGGTGTGGTAGGATTTGGCTGATTGAATAGTTAATGACCTCTATTCATAAGGACGGAAAAGGTGTCTTGAGTTTCATTCAACTGACAGGCTTAGGGCCTGAAATAACTCCACAGAGGCCAGTATCTCCCATCACCAAAACACCCTTTATTTATGCTTGGAGAATCCTTGACAATGACCAGCTTTGAGCCAGCTCTCAGAGTGAACAGAATTTTTGACACTCCTGTTTATATCTGTCAGCCAGGGCTCCCTGATTAGACCAGATTAACAGCCGCAGTCAGGGAACTCAAATTCTTCGAGATCAACCTGGCTGATCTCGTTACAACCACGACAGAGCCAACTTGATAAGGAATGGTTTAAATTGAGTTTTGAGTGAGCTTTGAAATGTTGTTTTTCAGAGATGGAATTAGATGAATATGAGTTGGAGGCTGTAAGGACTGCAGATGCTGGAAGCCAGAGTCAATAGATGTGAGGCTGGAAATGCACAGCAGGTCAGACAGCATCACAGGAGCAGGAAAGTCAACGTTTTGGGCTGAAATGGGGAGGAGGTGGGGAGCCCAGAAGTAAATAGAGGGAGGGGGTGGAGTAGGGGAAAGGGTAGGTGGAATGGGGGTTGGAGGTTATTATGATTGCTCAGTGGGAAGGGTGGAGTGGATAGGTGAGTAGGAAGATGGACAGGTATGGTCAAGTCAGGCAGGCGAGGAAGAGGGGTGGGGATGGACATGGGATAAGGCTAGGGATAGAGGGATTTTGAAGCTGGTGAAGTCAATACTCAGGCCGTCGGGTGAAATATCAGGTGTTGTTGCTCCAGTTTACATTTGGCCTCAACTCTGACAGTGGAGGAGACCAAGGATGAACATATCACCAGGGGAGTGGGAGGGGGCATTAAAATGGATGGCAACCAGAAGCTCAGGTTAGTTGATGCATGCCGAGTCCACATGCTCCGAGAACCGGTCCCAAGTCTGTGTTTGGTCTCTCCGATAGAGAGAAGACCACATTGGGAGCAATGGATACAATAAATCAGGTTAAAGGAAGTGCAGGTGAATCTCTGCTGGATTTGGAAGGATTGTCTGGGGCCTTGGACGGAGGTTAGAGGGGGAGGTGTAGGGGCAGGTGTAGCACCTCCTGCGGTTGCAGGGAAAGGTACCGAGAGTGGTGGAGAAGTTGGTGGGGACAGTGGAGCTGACGAGGGAGTCATAGAGTGAATGGCCCCTGTGGAAAGTGGACAGGGGTGGGGAAGGAAATATCTTTTTGATGGTGGGGTCTGATTGTAGGTGGCAGAAATATTGGAGGATGATGCGTTGGATTCGGAGGCTGACGGGGTGATGCGTGAGGACTAAAGGGATTCTCTCCTTATTGTTGTTGTCGGGAGGGGCTGTGTGGGCATAAGTGCAGGAAATGGAGGAGATCCGTTTAAGTAATCCTTAATTACAGAGGAGGGGAAATTCCAGTCTCTAAAGTAGAAGGATATCCAGGATGTCCTGGAATGAAACTCCTCATCCTGGGAGCAGATGGCGGAGGTGGAGGAATCAAGAGTATGGGATAGCATTTTTACAGGAGCATGGGTGTGATAAGGTGTAGTCGAGGTATCTATGGGAGTCAACGGGTTTGAAATGGATGTCAGCGGTGAGTTGGTTACCGGAGACGGAGACAGAGCGGTCCAGGTACAGGAGGGAGGTGTCAGATATGGTCCAGGTGAGTTTGAGGACAGGGTGGAAGGTTTTGGTAAAGTTGATGAACTGCTTAGGCTCCTCATGGGAGCAAAAGACAGCACCGATGCAGTCATCAATGTAGCAGAGAAAGAGGTAAGGGATGGTGTCAGTGTAGTTGTTGAAGAGGGACTGGTCCAAGAATCCTACAAAAAGGCAGGCATACTTGAGCCCATGTGGGAGCCCATGGCTATTCCTTTGGTTTGTAGGAATTGGGTGGGAATCAAGGGAAAAATTGGTGAGGGTGAGGATCAGTTCTGCCAAGCGAATGGGAGTGTCGGTGGAGGGGGACTGGTTGGGCTTGTGGGAAGGGAGAAGCAGAGGGCTTTTAGGCCATCTATGTGGGGGATACAGCTGTAAACGGACTGTATGTCCATGGTGAAGATGAGGTGTTGGGCGCCGGGGAATTGAAAGTTTTGGTAAAGGTGTAGAGCGTATGTTGTGTCCTGAACATCTATTGACTTTAATGAATATGAGCTTCTGAGAGATTCTGTGATTTTGGACGTCATGTGATAGAGACTCTGCTAGAAGGTTGGAATTAGAACAGCTCAGCATGGACTTCCACTTTCCTATCACCAATATGTATGCTGTTAATAAATATTGATTGCAGAAACCTTGAGATCTGACCTGATTTTATATGAGCAGTCTATTACTGAAACAGTTTGCAATAATCTTTAAACATCTTTTGTTTGGACTTTTAACTGAGAGATGTTACTCTATTGTTACATCCTTTCCCAATGAGCTGCAGGAAAGATGGCTTTTGTGTGCTACTCTGCAGACACATAAAATTAAATGAAAATCTTATAATGAGCATGCCCTCGGTTTCTGTTCTAGCTGAGTTATGTTCTGCTTTAAGTTTGTATATAAGCCTAGAATTTATGACTAAATTAAATGCTATCCTGAAGTTATGTTCTGTAATTAGGTTAGGTCCCATCACTCAGTTAACTTTTTTTGTATGGTATCTGTTTAGAAAAATCAGAAAGCTAATTAAGAATTTTAAGTAAGATTTTACAGTTTCGATAAAGTTCAGAGACAACATTGCACATAAAAGGAATGTAGAAGTGAGTGCGAGCATGAATAAAGGGTCTCTGGTCCAGTCCATTATTGCACAAGGTCATGGTTCTGAAGGGGTTAACATTCATGTTATATTGACTCCAGCCACTTTTAACTTCTTTCACCAGAAGTGGGTGCCATAGAGTCATAAAATCATAGAGCTGTGTAGCATGGAAACAGACCCTTCAGTTCAACTCGTCCATGCCAAGTGTCACAGGCCCATCATGTATTGTCTATCTTTAATGCCCCTTCTCGAGCTGCCTTCTTGAACCATGTGCTGTACATAGACCCACAATGCTGATAGGGAGAGGATTCCATGTTTTTCACCCCCTGCTCATCTAATGTAAACTGAGGATGAAGATGAGGAATTCTGCTCCAGATTTCAAGCGGACCAATGTATGTGTAGCTGTGCCCTAAAGTCCGAGTCATTGTTCCTCACCAAATTCAGTCATACTTATTGTTATCATGCAATAATCCGTCCTCTTATGTAGGAGCAGTGCCTCTTCCATTGATATTCTGTGCATATTTTACCATTGATATTCTGTGCACTAGCTAGACCCTAGAGAAAGCACTGACCCTGTAGCACACATTCAGGTAAAGATGGAAAATACGATAACTTGCCAGCAATGGTCACCTGGGAAACCAATTCAGCTACAACAATCAAGGTCACAAGGTCACACATTTGGGGTGGCACGGTGGCTCAGTGGTTAGCACTGCTGTCTCATAACACTAGGGACCCGGGTTCATTCCACTCTCAGGCGACTGTCTGTGTGGAGTTTGCACGTTCTCTCCTTGTCTGGGTTTCCTCCCATGGGCCAAAAAATGTGCAGGTTAGGTGGATTTGCCATGTTAAATTGCCCACTATGTGTAGGCTTAGTGGATCAGCTGTAGGAAATGCAGGGTCACAGGGACAGCATGGGTCTGAGTGGGATGCTCTTTGGAGGATCAGTGTGGGCTGAATGGCCTGTTTCCATACAGTAGGGATTCTATGAGATCATTCTAGTCTTTCATCATATTGGATTTTATCATGTTTATTAATGTTTCAAGGTCACATCCTTCAACGCACTTATTTTTCCATGGCCACTAGACCACAGTGTGCAGGTAGAAAGAGGTAGTTACAATATGAATGCAGTAATTTATCTTCTGCCATGTCTGGTGTTCCATCAGTTGTGTTACAGGGGCAAACTAAAACAGAGACAACAATTTCTATCAATCTCAGTGTCAACTATTTTGATTGGCCCCCAGTCTCAACAGATTTAGTTGGGGGAGAATTCCACATTTTCAATCCCGTTTGTGTGAATAAGTGCTTCTTGGTCATACCCTGAACTGGCCCAACTCCAATTTAAGGTTCTGCTTCCTTGACGCAGACCCTCACACAGAAGAGCTTGTTTTCTTGATCCACCCTTCTAAATCCTGTAATCATCTTCAAATCCACAGTCACATCAATTCTTAATCTTCCAATGCAGGCTATTTCTTCCTGAATCAACCTGCTCAGCCAGTTATACCTCACACCCAAAATCCCAGACAATTCTTCATCACAATCCCTTCTCATGTCCATTGGCAAGTCAGTGGTCCTGAGGTGGGGAGGGAGTTACTCTGAGAGTTCTCAACATTGACTCTGGACTCCAAGTCTCATGGCTTCAGGTTAAACATGGAACCTCCTGTCGATTACCACATACCGTCCTCCCTCAGCTGATGAATCAGTACTCCTCCCTGTTGAACAACACTTTGAGGAAGCACTGAGGGTGGCAAGGGAGCAAATGTACTCTGGATGGGGGGTTTCAATGTCCACCACTGACAGTAGTCAGCAGCAGAGCAACTATGGATTCAGCTGGTCAGGTCCATTAGGGCGTAGCTGCTAGACTGAGTTTGTGTGGACTGGGCCTTCATCATGTTGTGTGGCACTAAATTCAATAGGTTCAATACAGAGGTACCAACTATGCTTGGATATCCATGAGGCACTGTGAGCCATCAACAGTAGCAGGATTATACTCCAGCACAATCTATAAACTCATGTCCCAGCATATCCCCCACTCAAGCCAGTGGATCAACCCTGGTTCAATGGACAGAGCAGGAAGGCATGGCAGGAGTAGCACCTAAAAATGAAGTGTCAACCCGGTGAAATAACAAAACAATACTTGAGTGCCAAACAACGGAGGCAGCATGCAATAGAAATGTCAAGTGATGCCATAATCAACCACATCAAAACTTTGAAGCCCTGCCAAAGCCAGTCACAACCACTCCCCCAAATCACTTTGACCAAATGCCCTGTGACTCTGGCTGTACTCTCAATAAGAACCAGGACCTTCCCCGTAAAATTGCAGTGTGTGAGAATGGCAGCTTCTGATTGGCCGGCCGCTTCTGTTTGGACAGGATATCCACTGCAGGATCTTGCTTCCAGGAGCCAGATCATTGGTGTCTGTGCCAATATCTGATTAGGATTACATTCAGCAGGCCTTCCCAGCAAGACGTGGTATGAGCATTCCATCAGCTCCCCAGTCAGTGGCCAACACCCCCATGCCCCCTTTCCCTCCACAAGATTTACCTGATGTTTCAAGGCGATAGTTTCATATCAATAGATTCTTGGGCGAGACTATAAAACTGGGTGACATCCTGTAATTGCACATGTGTTATACATACCATTTATGACATTTAACTGTCTGAGTTAACTACCACGCCTTTCAGAAGGAAAGTGTGCTTAACTCAAATGGAAGGTTATCTAAAATTACCAAGGGTCTTGATCAATTGGGCCAATGGGCCAAGGAATGGCAAATGGAGTTTAATTTAGATAAATGCGAAGTATTGCATTTCAGTAAGAGGAGAAAGGGTAGGACTTATACAATAAATGGTAGGGCCCTGGGTAGTTTAGTCGAACAGAGAGACCTAGAGGTTCAGGTACATAGTTCATTTAAAGTTGCATCTCAGGTGGAGAGGGTAGTAAAGAAGGCATTTAGCACACTTGTTTTCATTGCTCAGATCATTGGTTATATACTGGGATTGGAAGGTTTGAGCTATAGGGAGAGGCTGGATAGGCTGAGGCATTTTTCCTGCAGGCTCAGGGGTGACCTTATAGAGGTTTATAAAATCATGAGGGCCATGGATAGGATGAAGAGCCAAGGTCTTTTTCCCAGCATAGGGGCTTCCAGAGCCAGAGGGCATAGGTTTAAGATGAGAAAGGAAATGTTTAAAAGGGACCTAAGGGGTAACCTTTTTCACATGGAGGGTGATGTATGTATGGAATGAGCTGCCGGAGGAACTAGCAGAGGTTGGTACAATTACAACATTTAAAAGGCTTCCGGATAGGTACGTGAATAGGAAGGGTTTAGAGGGATATGAACCAAATGCTGGCAAATGGAACTAGGTCAGAATGGGATGTCTGGTCTGTAATGAAGTTTTGGACCGAAGGGCCTGTTTCCATGCTGTATAACTCTATAGCTCTGTGACATTTGGACAGGTACATGAACTGGAAAGGTTTAGAGAGATATGTGCCATCGAGGGATATGGGCCAAGTGCAGAAAAATGGGACTAGTTTAGTTTGGGAAACTTGGTCAGCCTGGAGGAGTTGGACTGAAGGGTCTATTTCCATGCTGAATAGATCTATGACTCTATCCTTGAAACTTCTAATGCCAATCCCACTCCCGCCTTTACTGTTATACAGGAAGAAGCAAAACATATCATTGCAGAACAGGTTGCTGAAGATCAAGGGTACCATGATGTGGGAGATACTGGCTTAGTGATAATGACACTGAATTAGTAATCCATGAGGTCTAGACTAATCCTCTGTGGATTCAAATCCTTCCATGACAGCTGGTGGAACTTAGTCTGTGAAATCATTCAGTTCATAAAACCTGGAACTGAAAGCTGGTCTCAGTAATAGTGACAATGAAACTATAGTCAAGTGCCACAAAATTGTGCTGGTGTGAAGCCACCTACTTCATCCCCTGACAGCCATCAGTCCTCCTGAAGAGGCTTATGTTCTCCAGTGTTGGAGCTAGAATCACTAGCTGTCTTCTGCAACCGATCTCCAGTCATTGCTGTTAGAATTACAGATCAAGGCTGCTGGCCCACATGGTGCTCATTCTCCAGATAAGCATCCTTTCAATTAACCCTGACAGCTTTTCCATTGTGTCCCTTTCTCCTTTATGCATTTTATAGCTTTCTCCTTAAATATATTAATGTTATTCACCTCACCTACTCCTTGTGATAGAATTAAAACCCTCATCCATGCCTTGGTGTCCTCTGGATGAAACTATTCCATCTCACTCCTGTTCTACCCTACATGGGAACACTGTCCTCTACAGATTCTGCTTTAAGCTACTCACCATCCTGACTTGGAAATATATCACTATTCCTTCAGTGTCTCTGGGTCAAACTCCTCAATTCCCTCCCTAGCAGCACTGAAGGTGTTCCCACACCAAATGATACAAGAAGGCAGCTCACCATCTCCAGGGATGGGCAATAGATGCTGGCTTGGCTAGTGATACCAACTTCTTACAACCAATGTTGCTTCCCAAGTCCTAATTCACACCATGTCCTGTTGACTTATTGCTCTCATGCTTACACTGACACCTGATCAAGCCATTCTCAATTTGTAGAATTATTGTCCTTGTTTCCTCCATGTCTCCATCCAACCCCCATCTCTGTGATCTCTTTCAACCAGTGATATAGCTACATGTTTCTCATTCTGACCACCTGAGCATCCTTGATTTTAATCACTTTACCTTTATTGGTCATTGACGCTCTGGAATGCCCTCCTTAAATCTCTCCACCTCCTTGTCTCATGCTCGTCCTACAAGGCATCCTTTCAATCTAGCTTACTGACCAAACCTTTGGACTGATCTCATACCTCGTGATGTGACTTAATATCGTATTTTGTTTATAATGTTCCTGTGAAAGATCTTGGGGCATTTTAATAAATTCAGGGTGTTATATAAACACTGGCAGCGATGGTAGCATTGATGACTATGCATTCCACTTTTCTGGACATGCTCTGTGTAAAGGAATTACAAAAAATTGAGATTGTTGTGGGACTGTCAGAAATATCCAACTGATTGAATGATGATGTTGAGAGAGTGAAACCCATTCTCCTTACCAGGCCTGCCTTATGCAAGTGGCTCCAGCCTTACACCAATGTGGTTTACTTTTCCCTTTGAAGTAAGCTAGCAAGACTCTTGGGCCTGGGTTGTCATCACATCTCTGTCTTGAGACAAATGGCTTTCTATCATGGAAACTGGATGTCCTACCCATGAAGCATCATCTAACATTCACATATAGGTAGGAATTGGGGTGGGAATGGTTTATGTATGCACATCTCATGGAAGCAGCTGCCTCAACTTGTGCCATTGAATATAATTGAACGGGGTGTCTCAAACCCAAAGTATGCTGATATAGACCATAGGAATAGTAGGAGCAGGTTTGAAAAATGTAGACTTGTTTGGATAGCCAGATACCCTTCTGGGCAGGTAAGGTATCTTTTGGATATGGTTCTGGATCACCGTTAGGGGAGGGCAGATGTCCTTTATAGGGGGCCAAGTGCAATTTGGGACTACTAAAAGTAAGCATGAATTTGTATAAAAAGTATATAAATTCAAAGCATTTTGAAGCTCTTCGAAGCCTGACATCAGTGGTGGGCAATTTGTTGGAGGGAATCCTGAAGGACAGGATTTACATGTATTTGGAAAGGCAAGGATTGGTTAAGGATAGACAACATGGCTTTGTGCGTGGGGAATTATGTCTCGCTAACTTAACTGAGTTTTTTTGAATAAGCAACAAAGAGGATTGATGAAGGCAGAGCAGTGGACATGATTAATGTATACTTCAGTAAAGTGTTCGCCAACTAGTAGACTAGTTAGCAAGGTTAGATCACGTGGAATATAGAGAGAACTAGCCACTTAAGTACAAAATTGGCTTGAAGGTAGGAGTCAGAGGGTTGGTGGAGGGTTTCTTTTCAGACTAGAGGCCTGTGACCAACGGTGTGCCACAAGGGTTAGTGCTGGGTCCAGTGATTTATGCCAGTTATATAAACAACTTGGATGTGAACATAGGAGGTAGGGTTAGTAAGTTTGCAGATGACACTAAAATTGGTGGTGTAGTGGACAGCAAAGAAGGTTACCTCAGAGTACAACAGGATCTTGATCAGATGGGCCAATGGGCTGAGGAGTGGCAGATAGAGTTTGATTTAGATCAATGTGAGACGGTGCATTTTGGAAAGGCAAATCAGAGCAGGACTTATACACTTAATGGTAAGGTCCTGGGGAGTGTTGCCGAACAAAGAGATCTTGGAGTGCAGGCTCATAGTTCATAGTTCCTTCAGGGAGGTGATGGCCGAGTGGTATTAAAGCTGGACTGTTAATCTAGAGACCCAGACAATGTTCTGGGGACGTGGATTCGAATCCCACCACGGCAGATGGTGGAATTTGAATTCAATTAAAAATATCAGAAATTAAGAATCTAATGATTACCATGGATCCATTGCTGATTGTTGGAAAAACCCATCTGGTTTACTAATGTCCTTTAGGGAAGGAAACTGCCATCCTTACCCCTACATGTGACTCCAGCATTGTGGTTGACTCTTAACTGGGCAATTAGGGATGGGCAATAAATGCTGCCTGGTCAGCGATGCCCTCATCCCATTAATGAATAAAGAAGTGGAGTTGCAGGTAGACAGGATAGTGAAGAGGGCATTTGGTGTGCATGCCTTTATTGGTCAGTGTATTGAGTATAAGAGTTGGGAGGACATGTTGCGGTTGTACAGGACATTGGATAGGCCACTTTTGGAATACTGTGTTCAATTCTGGTCTCCCTGCTATTGAAAAGATGTTGTGAAACTTGAAAGGGTTCAGAAAAGATTTTGAAAGATGTTGCCAAAGTTGGAGGGTTTGAGCTATAGAGAGATGCTGAATAGGCTGGGGTTCATTTCCCTGGTGTGTCAGAGGCTGAGGATGGCCTTATTGAAGTTTATAAAATCATTAGTGGCATAGGTAGGGTGAATAACCAAAGTCTTTCCCCAGGGTGGGAAAGTCCAAAACTAGAGCGCATAGGTTTAAGATGAGAAGGGAAAGATTTAAAAGGCACCTGAGGGGCAAATTTTTCACTCAGTGTGTGGTATGTGAATGGAACAAGCTGCCAGAGGAAGTGGTGGAGACTGGTACAATTAAACATTTAAAAGGCACTGGGATGGGTATATGAATAGGAAGGTTAGAGAGATATGGGCCAAATGCTAGCAAATGGGACTAGATTAATCTAGGATATCTAGTTGGCATGGACAAGTTGGACCGAAGAGTTTGTTTCCATGTTGTACAATTTTATGATTCTACGACTCTATAGCTATAAAAAGTGCCATGATAAACTGTTGAAGTGAGTTGTGTAGCTTTCATACACTTAAAATTTCACCCCTTTTAGTGCTTTTTTTTTCCTTTATTCGTTCACAGGATAAGGGCATTGCTGGCTAGGCAGCATTTATTGCCCATCCCTAATTGCCCAGAGGGCAGTTATGAGTCAACCACATTGCTGGGGTCTGGAGTCACGTGTAGGCCAGACCAGGTAAGGATAGCAGTTTCCTTCCCTAAGGGACATTAGTGAACCAGATGGGTTTTTCGTGACAATCAGTTCATGGTCATCATTAGCTTCTTAATTCCAGATATTTTATTGAATTACAAATTCCACCATCTGCCATGGTGGGATTCAAACCCACGTCCCCAGAACATTGTCTGGGTTTTGAATTAACAGTCCAGTGATAATATCACTAGGCCATCACCTCCCCATCAAGCCATACCTGAAAACACTGCAATCTGGGGGGAGAAAGGCTTGTTACTTTCTTATGTCCCTTGACATAATCTTGAGGAATCCTGTTACTAGGTTAGTTCTACATGACTAATTTCACAACCATCCATTATCACAGCAGGGTGACTGTCAGCTTACAACTGATAGCTAAAAGTCATTACAGACTTTTTGTAGTGGGAGTACGAATCCCAATATTTGTTTCTATAATGAGTTGTGCACTTGAATGAAATTCTTGTTGCTAGAAGGTATTTTGTAGTTGAAGGCATGGAAATGTAGCAAATAGGTTTTATGAGTGAGAGGTCTTTTACAATGTAGTGAAATCCACCAAAGAAACTTAACATGTTATTTTACATCAACTTTGCATAGGTACAGAGATCAGCCCATGGAGGAGACTAGGTAAGTTGGCGTGGTAGGTATCAGGGCAAAAGCCATCTGTGGCTATATGGTTGGCATGAGTTGACACTAAGTTGGCACAGGGACTATAAAATAAAACAGCAAGAGTTGGGTACAGAAGTTGAAATGGAATGTATGAGGAGAAATTAGGATGGGTACGCAATTATAGGCTTGTAAGGGGATGAACAGCAGTGGAATGGGGATACAGGGGCAAAGATTGACATTGATAAAGTGAGGATTATGGAGTGTTTGCGGTATGAGGAGGCCTGGGCAGTGTGTGGATGGTGAAAAGGTGGTGATGGTTTAACGTACATGCAGTACTATTTTATGTTTTATTCTTGTTTTCAACCTTCAACCTAATGGTAGAACACAGAGGTCGACCTTTCCCCCAGTCTGCTTCTGCAAACGGTATCCTCCACAAACATTCTGGTCTGACTTCCAGGGAGCCCTACAATGTCAGAATGAAATCCTCAATGTCCGGCCCACCATCCTGAGTCAGCCTAATGGGGCTAGAGGTATGTCCTTACTCTGCATATCTGACTTGGGAGCAAAAGTACAGGCCTTGGTAGCATCACAGCCAGACAACTGATAAAGAGCATTAAAACCTGATCTTCCCAAAAATATCCTCCTCCCAAGAATGAATTAGAGTCATAGAGTTATACAACACAGAAACAAACCCTTCTTTCCAACTCATATGTGTTGACTAGTCATCTTAATCTGACCTAGTCCCATTTGCTAGCATTTAGCCCATATCCCTCTAAACCTTTCCTATTCATATACCTATCTAGACCCATTTTAAACGCTGTAATTGTACCACTTCTAACGCTTCCTCTGGTAGCTCGTTCCATACATGCACCAATCTCTGCTTGAAAACATTGCCCCTTAGGTCCCTTTTAAATCTTGCCCCTCTCACCTTAAACCTGCGTTCTCTAGTTTTGGACTCCCCCACCCTAAGAAAAAGACCATGGCCATTTACCTTATCCATGCCCCTCATGGTTTTATAAACCTCTATAAGGTCACCCCTCAGCCTCCGATGCTCCAGGGAAATATGCCCCAGCCTATTCAGTCTCTCCTTATAGCTCGAACCTTCCAGTCCTGGCAAAACCCTTGAAAATTTTTTCTGCATCCTCTCAAATTTAACAACATCCTTCCACAGCAGGGCGGCCAGAATTCTACACAATATTTCAAAAGAGGCCTCATTGATGTTCTGTACAAGTGCAACATTACGTCCCAAATTCTATACTCAATATTCTGACCAATGAAGGCAAGCGTACCAAATGCCTTCTTCACCACCCTGTCCCCCTGTGACTCCACTTTCAAGGAACAATGCACCTGTACCCCTTGGTCTCTTTGTTTAGCAACAATCCCCAGGGCCTTAGCATTAATTGTATAAGTCCCTAATTCTTAAAAAAGTGCTTTAAGAACATCTTTGAAGTCACAGATGTATATCTATCGCTGCCCAATTATTTTTTCAATTTGTATTGATTTGCCATGTTTAATAGTTTTCTGGCCATGTGACAGACTTCATTCTCCCAAAGCAGTCCAGCTTGGCTTCTCACTTACCACTGTCCATAGCCAAGTTCCCTACCTCACACCAAGTCCCATTCACCCATCATGTTTGTACTTACTGACTGACATTGGTTCCTGGTTCAGTGGCCCTCAATTTTAAATTTTCCATTCCTACGTTGAAGTTTCTTAATGGAATTGGTCTTCTTGATCCAGTTGTCTCCTCCAACCATCAAAGATATCTATATTGCTCCAACACTTGCCTCTTGCACAATCCCAGTGTTAGGGAGCTTCGTCTTCGGCATCCATGCTTTCAACTCCCAAGACTACATGCTTTAGCGTGCCCTCCCTAAACTTCTCTGCTTCTCTACCTGGCTTTCCTCCCTGATCAAGCTTTTTGTCAGTCGCTCTAATGTTTAGTTCTATTTTGAGCTCTGAAGAAGAATCGTACTAGACTCAAAATGTTAACCCTGTTTCTCTCCCCACAGATGCTGCCAGACCTGTTGAGTTTCTCCAGTATTCTCTGTTTTTATTACTAATCTTTCCTTATGTGGCTTTGTGCCAAATTTGGTTTGAAAACACTCCTGGGAAGCACCTTGAGATGCCTTACTACATTAAAGGTGTGAAGTAAATACATTCCCATTGTTTGTATTGATGTTCAGAGCTGTAGGCCTGGCATAGAGTCCTAAGGCCGAGGGGACAGATAATGGTTAAATGTTAATTGAAGCTAAGTGGATAAGTTCATTGCTGGTGTATATATGTTGGGACTAGGTATTCAGCAGTGTTGGAGTTAATGATACTGAGCTTGAATAAAACTCAGACCAGAAACGTACATGCCTGGACACTGTTAGCGATCATTTCAACCTGTGGTTTTAGCAATAGTTAGCTCAGGTTAATTGAAATGACAACATTAAACCTAACTACAAATAAGTGTTGGTGTAGTTCCCAATGGAAACTGGATAAATTCTGACAACGAAGAGTATCAATGCTAATTCAATCAACAAATAAAGTCGCCAACGTTGACAACACCTCAAGAAAAAAAGGTCAAGTCCTCATCAACTTATAAAATCATGAGGGATATAGATAAGATGAATAGCAAAGGTTTTTTCGCTAAGGTGGGGATTTCAAGGCAAGGGAGCAAATTTTTAAGGTGAGAGGAGAAGGATTTGAAAAATACATTTTTGGCAATTTTTTTACACAAAGAGTGATTAGTGTGTGGAATGAACTTCAGAAGAAGTGGTGGATGCATGTAGTTACAACATTTAAAAGGCATTTAAATAAGTACATGAATAAGAAGTGTTTAAATTTAGACTTAGATTGAGACTTAAATTTAGATTTAGATTTTGGATTTACTGTCATGTGTACTCAGGTATGGGCTACAAGAGCACAGTGAAAAGCATACAATGTCATCATACATGGTGCCATCTTAGGTACAAATTACCAAGGTACAAATTCTTAGTTACAGTAGAAACAAAAAAAAGTCCAAAAGTTCAGCAGTACAGTCTCCTTAGAATAAAAGAATAAAATGTTTACAGGGATATGGGCCAAGCACAGGCAGGTGGGACTAGTTTAGTTTGGCACTGTGGTTGGCATGGACTGGTTGGACTAAAGTTGGTCCAACTCTATAACCTGAACCCTAAGTAATCTGAATTGTTAACATCTACATTTGATTGATTTAAGCACACAATTTGCATTAAAATCATTTTATGAAACCATGGTGTGATGAGGATAAGTTTGCACAACTATTATATAATGAAGGAATTAAAAAAAAACACATGCATTTCTGTAACATCTCAGAAAACATCATCAGAGATAATAGGAGTTGCTGGAGTCTGAGATAACAAGGTGTAGAGCTGGATGAACAGGAGGGTCCAGACCCAAAATGTCAGCTTTCCTGCTCCTCTGATGCTGTTTGGCCTGCTGTGTTCATCCAGCTCTACACCTTGTTATCTCAGAAAACATCGTGTTGTCTTTAAAAAGGAGCCAATTGCACAAAGCAAGCTAGCACAAACAACAATGTAACATCTAAATAATCTGTTTCTGCGATGTTAGTTGACAGATAAATGTTGGTTTGGGCACTGGGGAAAATTCAATCCATTCTTACTAAAAATAATCATGGAATAATTTTGCCTTTCTCAACAGGATGAGGAATCCTTGCTTTAAGGTTTCTCCGAAAGCTCGCACTTGTAAAAGACGACACCTTGCCAGTTACCCAAGTTGGTATACCTCAAATCTTTTGAGTGAAACCTTGTAAGGGCAAGATTAATCCAGTTTCGTCTTGTTATCCATTCATTTTCCATGGTACTTTGTGCTGGCCATACAATATTGGCTGGAGTAAGATTGGGATTTACATTTTTAATGTGTTTCCCACCTAGTGGTCCAGTGTTGAGCATACTTGATGTTTATGAGATTTGTCTTTGGAGGAGGTGATATTAAATTGTGGTATTTTAAAAGAAGCCAGATTGTAGTAAATTAAAGAATCCATCCTCTGATTGGTTCAGTGCAAATGTGACTCAGAAATCTTTGTCCTGTTTATTCTAACAACATGTTGGCTGCGAACAAGCACATAATGATGCTCCACTGAGAGTGTGGCTGGATGCCTAGTACATCTAGATGGAGTGAATGTGTAAGTTGGTGAACTGACCAATTCTCCTTTAGGATAGGTACTGACCCAAAGTAGCCATGAGTACACAGCAAGATCCCAACAATAACAAAAGAGATGGATTCTGTAATATTGTTGGCTGAGGTGAGCATGTTTTCTCACTTGGAGAATTCACTCATTGTCTTCAAATTGCACAGAGGAATCTTGAAGCTCTAACTGAGAAGATGTTGCCCACTGACAGGACGCCTGAGAAAACCACTGCCCTACCAGGGGAGGCTCCCTGATCATCTGAGACTCTTCATGCCTATGGTTACAGCTCCTGAGCTGGCGCTGCCTAGTACATGTTAGAATCATAGAATCCCTACAGTGTGGAAACAGGCCCTTCGGCCCAACAAGTCCACATTGAACCTCAGAGCATCCCACCCAGACCCATCCCCCTATAACCCACCTAATCAACACATCCCTGAACGCTGCGGGCAATTTAGCATGGCCAATCCACCTAACCTGCCCATCTTTGGACTGTGGGAGGAAACCAGAGCACCCGGAGGAAACCCACGCAGACACGGGGAGAATGTGCAAACTCCTCACAGATAGTCACCCGAGGCTGAAATCAAACCCAGGTCCCTGGCGCTGTGAGGCAGCAGTACTAACCACTGTGCCACCATGCCACCCCATGCTCCTTTCAAGGAAGAGCAGAGCCTGTGGTTAGGAATTGGTCCTCAATTTGTCAGAGAAGTGCAGGTCCTGTTTTCCGTTGCAAACGGGTGAATTTACAATTTCCTGTAACGTTATCACATCCATGTCAGCCACACACGCCTAGACTCTCACCAACACCTCAAATAGAAGTAAAATCCCAAGGTCCAGGTTTGGTGCATGGGGCAAATATTGAGGGACTGTACAGTCTATTATTTACCACCAATATCCTTATAATGTAACTTTGTGTCAGTCCACTTTCAGATTTTTTTTGTTTTTGATTTCATTTATTGAGAAATGCCAGGAGGACTATGCGAAAATGGGCAGACACAAGAACATTCTCGCAAATGAGGGGTTTGAGTTGTAAGGAGAGGCTGGATAGGCTGGGACTTTTTTCAGAGAAGATTGAGGTGTGCCCTTATATAACTTCATAAAATAATGAGGGGTATAGATAAGGTGGATGGCAGGTGTTTTTTTTCTCCAGGGTGGGGTATTTCAAGACTAGGCGGCATATTTTTAAGACGAAAGGAGAAAGATTTAAAAAAGGACATGAGAGACGACTTCTTTACACAGAGCATGGTTCATGTGTGGATCGAGCTTCCAGGGGAGATGCAGATACAGTTACAACGTTTAAAAGACATTTGGATAAGTATATGAATAGGAAATGTTTGGAGGGATATGGGCTAACTGCAGGCTAGTAGAACTAGTTTAGTTTGGGATTATCGTCAGCATGGACTGGTTGGACAGAAGGGTCTGTTTCTGTGCTGTATGACTCTATGACAAGCGAAACAGTTTAAAATCAGGTAGAGGATGAAAATCCCCAATCTTAGATAAGACTTTAATTTGATTCACAGATCATTGCTTCAATAAGCATCTCACCTGACCACATTGCTGAAAATCGAGACGTTACAAATCTGATCGTTTCTACGGTTATATTGAAGTGTCTGTAAAAATGGGCCAAAGATATGCAATCTAAACATCTCTACAAGTTTTCTCACATGCTCGATTAATTAGTGAAGTTTAGCAAATCATCGGGTACACACCCGATGAGTAATTGTGGACCGGCTTGCAAACCACAGTTAAAAGCAAAATACTGTGGATGCTGGAAATCTGAAATAAACACAGAGAATGCTGGAGAAACTCAGCAGGTCTGGCAGCATCTGTGGAGAGAGAAACAGAATTAACGTCTCAAGTCTGTTCAGTGTTTACTGCAAACCTCCAGAATTTACCAATTATTTTCTGTCGTCCAGTTTTTAATTTTCAGCAAAATTACCATATCATTAACATAAATGCAGAATCTTTGGAGATGGCTGCCTGTTATTTAAAGCCTTGAAACAGTTTAGATGTGTCTGGAGCATTGGGACAGAAACAGACCATTCAGCCCTTCAATGACCTTTTTTCTCCTTATACAATCAGCACTTAAGCCATCCTGGTGTCAGATTTTTGCAATTTAGAATCATAGAATCCCTGCAGTGTGGAAGCAAGCCATTCAGCCCATCAAGTCCACACTGACCCTCCAAAGAGTGTCCCACTCAGACCCACACCCTCACCCTGTCCCAGAAACCCTGCATTTCCCATGGCCAATCCACCTAACGTACACTGTGGGAGGAAACCAGAGCACCCAGAGGAGACCCGCGCAGACATGGGGAGAATGTGCAAACTCCACACAGACAAGTCCCCAAGGCTGGAATTGAATCCAGGACCCTGGCGCTGTGAGACAGCAGTGCTAACCACTGAGCCACTGTGCCACCATTTAGAATCATAAGTCTCAGATTTGTAATTGTAAAGGCTTGAAGCCTGTGTAATGATTGTAATGAGGTTGGCCAGTGGACCTCATGGAATATGAGCTCCCTGATTGGGGCTGTTAATCTGGTCCAATCAGGGAGCCCTGGCTGACCTAGAAGGATTAATTTCAGGGATATTGAGATGCTGAATGCTTGAGTCAGTGAAAGGCAGTGCTACTGTCAAAGGCTGTGCATTTGTAAATAAAGGATGTTTGGTGATGGGCTGCCAGTCTCTGAGGAATTATTTCGGTCCGTTTGCCATATACGCTGTGTGTGACTCACAGATGCTCATTGCTGCCATTCTTTGCTCACACAGCTGTTATGGCCAATGTGAGTCACCTTCGATCCAGTTTACCTTTCGGTTAGAATATGTGTTTTTCAGTTTTGTGAGAAATTTTCAACATTAACGCTTGTCCAAGATGATTCATGCAACATCATATCCTTCATAAAATTTATAATCTTTGACAAAAAGAAAAACTGCATTGATATAGTGTCATAATCCCATCTGATAATATTAATGGTCAAGTCCGATGCCAGCTTGATAGATCACATGTTTATTCACTTTTAGTTAACATGGTGGTTAGTCACTGAAACATAGTCACATGAGGCTATTGATGCTCTTTGACAGTCTGTTATGCAAAATAAGAAAACAAAAGATAAACCAAGCAATGTAGTTGCTCAAAATGTAAATACAAACAGCAAAGTAAAGTTTGAACCTGTTTCCCAACACTACCCGTTATAGAGATTTAAGTCCGGAGAAAATATTCTCCTATCTTCATAAAATCTATTACCATCACATAACTTTCACATGGTCCACCTCTGACATTTTCCTTTCCTTCCTTGATCTCTCCATCTCCATTTTGGTGAATAAACTGTCCACTGCCATCCACTACAAAGCAACCTACTCACATAGCTGCCTCCAGTACAGCTCTTCACATTCCACATCCTGTAAGGACTCCATCCCATTATCTCAGTTCCTTCGCCTACATTGTATCTGCTCGGATGATGCCACCTTCCAAAACAGCAATGCCGCTGACATGTCTTCCTTCTTCCACAACTGTGGCTTCCCACCCACTGTGGTTGATAGGGCCCTCAACTGCATCCGACCTATCACCTGAGCTTCTGCCCTTGCCCCTTCCCGTCATTCACGACAGTGTGATCGGGTCTCCCTTGTTCTTACTTTACATCCCACCAGTGTCCGCTTTGAAAGAATCATTCTCCGATATTTCAGACAACTCCAGCATAATGCCACCACCAAACGCATCTTCCCCTCACCAGCATCCCCTCCCCAACCCCACCCCACTTCCCTGTCTGCATTTCACAGGGAGCAGGACATCCTAGCCCATTCCTTGATGACGACCAACACCACCTCCCCTTCCCATGTAACCGCAGAAAGTGCAATACCTGCCCCTTCAGCTCCTGCCTGCTCACCATCCAAGGGCCTAAACAGTCTTTCCAGGTGAAGCAGCATTTCACCTGTACCTCCTCCAATCTTGTGTATTGTATTCAAGGCACCCAATGTGGCCTACTCCACATTGGAGAAACCAAACATAGGCTGGGGGACTGCTTTGTGGAACACCTCTGGTCTGGGCACAAGCATGACCCTGAGCTTCCTGTAGCCGGTCAGTTTAACACAGTGTCCTGCTCACATGCCCATGTGTCTGTCCTCGGCATGCTTCAGTGCTCCAGTGAATCACAGCGCAAACTGCAGGAACAACATCTCATCTTCAGACTCAGCACTTTACAATCTTCTGGACTTAATAGTGAATTCAACACCTTCTGATTCCCTCCCTTTCTTTTAGCTTTACTTGTTGTATTCTCTGTCACCCTCTCTCCCCTCCCCCCACCCCAGTAGGACTGTACATTCCTTCCAGTCTGGCAGTCAGACACACCATTGTTCTGCCATTCTCACATTCTTATCACTTAATCTGAACTATCAGCATCTTTTCTCCACCCTCTCCCCACTATCGCATAAACGTTGCCCTTCCACACAAACGTTCACTTGCTCTCTCTTCATGGAAGCTGCCTGACCCACTGTGATCTCCAGCATTTTTTGTTTTCAGTACCGATTCCAGCAACTGCAGTAATTTGCTCTTATACAGCCATTTCTGCTCTTTAACTTTCTACCGAATTGACCCCTTCCAGTTCCTTTTCACTGGACTAAGGAGATAATGTTTGGTTCATCTCTGAGTCAGCCACTTGAGATGGTCAGCATTAGGTTTGTTTCCTCAGAAGGAGTGAGGAGCTGAATGTCAGGCACAACTTCACCCATCTTGGCTCCTTCTTTCCTATTGTGGGCTGTTTTCTCCTGGAACAAGAGATAGGGAGGGGTTCAGTGGCTGGCACAGCTTAAGTGCTGGGTGCAGGTCAGGGAGAGTGGGTGAGGTGCCCTGACTGAGTAAATAAATAGTAGAGAGGGCAATGGAGGGTTGGTTGAATGGGGTTTCAGGGAGAGGGGGGCTAGTTGAGACTGAGTTATATGAATGCAGCAGTGAGAGTGGTAGAGTATGAGCATTGGTGGGTGCTGTAGGAGAGAAAGAGTGAGCGTGAGGTAACAGAGAAAATGGTGGTGCTTAAACTGGTAGAGAAGAGAAGGACGTTGCCCATCTTCCTACACAGCACCAGGCATCCCTCCAGGTGGCTGAGGCTACACTGACCTGGGTGACAATGTTGGACCAGCCTGGCCATCGTCTGGTGTCAGGGCCTCCACAGCCAGTCCTAGGGGGAAGAGGACAACGTTTCTCTACATCACCCCATTCTCCAGGATCTCCAGGTCCCTGTCCACAAAACAGAGTGACAAATTTCCCTTACTTGTCACGTTTGGAGTAAGTGTCACCAACTGTGCAGGGCAGCTCCTGACTAACAGTGTCTTAACTGGATACACGATGATCTTTTAAAGATGGTGCTGGAGCTGGGAATGCTGGTCTATATGCTGGATATCCCAGCAAGTGGCAGAACTGGAACAGCGGTGAACGAGAGTAGAGGCAAAGAGACTGGGTAGGTAGTAAATGAGGTGACTTTGGACCAGTAGTGAAAGAAAATTCAGTAGGCCTCACAGAGAGAAATCTTACATGAAATCAATGAAAATAATGCTCAGCCAAAATATCATAAGATTGGGTCTAGGCCCGAAACGTCAGCCTTCCTGCTCCTCTGATGCTGCCTGGCCTGCTGTGTTCATCCAGCTCTACACCTTGTTATAAGATTCAGCCCAATGACTTTGTTCTGTTTACTTTGTCTGTTATCAACTGAGCAATATTAACGTTTTCTATAACATAAAGAAATCTCCCCAGGTCCTTGATTGCAGTAGTGTGCTTTCTGAGCAATGATTTTTAGGTGACTGTTGAAAGAACAGCTTTAAAAAGAAATTACCTTCACAGAACTGACCAAAATCCCTCTGTCATTAAAATTCGACTTAAAAAACAAGAGTTAGGCACCTTTCATCACAACAGAAAATTATTGTATCCTCAGCATGTTTCAAGTTCCTCTCTTGAATTGAAAATTATTTGTTTATGTTTGAGGGAGAACCGGTGAGCAGAAGTCTGTTGTGGGGTCTGTAATACCCACCCAATTAGATTCCCAGCCAAAGCCCACCTCCAATAATAAAGCACTGCATCAGACCTCACTGAAGTGCGTCTTGTCTTACAGTGAGGGCTCAAAATGCAGGATGTGCTCATTTAAACAGGAGCATCATGACAACTGATTCCATTGTGATGGTATCTTTCACCATACTTTCTGCAATGATGCAAATTGCAAGGTTGAAAAAGCAGCAATGTGTGTGGATCTTTGGAAGATGACTTCCATTTAGACAAATGATTATTGTAAAAATGGAAACTGAAGATAACTCAGCCCTGATCCAATAGCAATTCCTACATGTTGAAAGCAGTTTGGTGCCTGCAAGATGTTCCATTAGTTCCACAGAGTGAGAGGAGGAAACGTGAGTGCAGGCAATTATTTATTTACCTTAAGCTTCAACCGACAGAGAAGTTAATCTGAAACAACAAGGTGCAGGGCTGGATGAACACAGCAGGCTAAGCAGCATCATAGGAGCAGAAAGGCTGACGTTTCGGGTCTAGACCCTTCATCAGAAAAGGGGGAGGGGAAGGGGGTTCTGAAATAAATAGGGAGAGAGGGGGAGGCGGATAGAAAATGGATAGAGGAGAAGATAGGTGGAGAGGAGACAGACAGGTCAAAGAGGCGGGGATGGAGCCAGTAAAGGTGAGTGTAGATGGGGAGTTAGGGAGGAGATAGGTCAGTCCAATGAGGACGGACAGGTCAAGGGGGCGGGATGAGGTTAGTCGGTAGGAGATGGGGGTGCGGCTTGAGGTGGGAGGAGGGGATAGGTGGGAGGAAGAACAGGTTAGGGAGGCGGGGACGAGCTGGACTGGTTTTGGGATGCGGTGGGGGGAGGGGAGATTTTGAAGCTTGTGAAACTTCTGTTTTTACATGGAATGCATGTTAATTTTATGCACAATATGTAAATGAATACATCATTCACTGTTGTTGTAATTATTCTGCATTTGATTATAAGGTTCTGTTTAGTTTCGATACTTTCTGAGCTTGATGAGTTAAACCTGCGTGTGGGCTCAGGTAAAAGTAAACAAACTTGGGAAAAGGGTTGGAAGCCAGTGTTGAAGTGCAGAGCAGAGATTTTAAAGAATATTTTTAATGTGATAGGAGAAAGATTTAAAAGAGACATGATGGGCAACATTCTTACAGAGAGTTGTTCTTGTGCAGAATGAACTTCCAGAGGAAGTGATGGATGTGGGCACAGTTACAAATTTTAAAAGACGTTTAGATAAATGCATGAATAAGAAATGCCTGGAGGGATGTGGGTCAAACGCAGGCGGGTGGGACTGGTTTATTTTGGGATTATAGTCGACATAGTCTGGTTGGACAAAAGGGTCTGTTCTGAGGAAGGGTCACCGGACCCAAAACATTAACTCTGTTTTTTCCTTCACAGATGCTGCCACACCTGCTGAGCTGTTCCAGCAACTTTGTTTTTGTTCCTGATTCACAGCATCCGCAATTCTCTCAGTTTTTATTTGGTCCGTTTCTGTGTTGTATGACATTGTGATTCTATAACATTTTGCATAAAGTTCCCATTGACCTACGAGCTGATCTCTAAATAGACCACTTGCAAAGAAGGACAAGGAGAGCAGATACATGGGAACACTATCACCTGCAAGTTCCCTTCCAAGACACTCACCTTTCTGACTTGGAAATATATTGTTGTTCCTTTAGTGTCACTTGGTCAAAACGCTGGAATTCCATCCCTAAAGGCATTGAGGGTCTACCTGCAACACAAACCTTTAAAACCCAGCAGAGGATAGCTAGAAAAAGCAATAAGGGGGAAGAAAATGAAATGTCAGGATGGGATAGCTAGTAATATGCAAGAGTTTGTTTAGACATATAAAAGATAAGAGAGAAGCAAGAGTGGACATTTGGCTGCCAGAATATGAGGCTGGAGATGTAGTAATATGGAGCAAAGAGATGATGAAGAAACTGAATAGGTAATTTTCTTCTTGCTGGAAGACACCAGCAGCATACCAGTGCTTCATGAGAGTCGGGGGGCAGCAGTGAGTGTTGTGACCATGACTAAAGAGAAGGTACTGGAAAGCTCAAAGGTCTGAAGATGAATAAATCATCTGGACTAGATGGGCTACACCCCAGAGTTCTGAAAGAATAGCTGAGGAGATTGTGGATGCATTGGTGGTGATCTTTCAGGAAACACTGGAGTCAGGGAGGATCCCAGAGAACTGGAAATAGCTAATGTAACACCCCTGTTTAAGGAAGGGAAGCAGAAGATGGGAAATTAAAGGCAGATTAGCCTGCCCTTGGTCATTAGTAATATTTTAGAGCTCATTATTAAGGATGAATTGTGGAGTACTTGGAAGTGCATGGTAAAACAGAGCTGAGACTGCACGGCTTCATCAAGGGGTGGTCATGCCTAATAGATCTACAGCATTGAACATAGAACATAGATTAGTACAGCACAGTACAGGCCCTTCGGCCCATGATGTTGCGCCAACTTATTATCCGACTCTGAGATTAAACTAATCTGCATACCTTACATTTTACTATCATCCATGTATTATCCAAGAGTCGCTTAAATATCCCTAATATATCTGACCCTACTACCACCGCTGGCAGCGCATTCCGTGCACCCACCACTCTCTGTGTAAAGAACCTACCTCTGACATCTCCCCTATACCTTCCTCCAATCACCTTAAAATTATGCCCCCTCGTGATGTTCATTTCCGCCCTGGGAAAAAGTCTCTGACTACCCATTCTATCTATGCCTCTCATCATCTTATAAACCTCTATCAAGTCATCCCTCATCCTTCTTTGCTCCAATGAGAAAAGCCCTAGCTCCCTCAACCTTTCCCCATAAGACCTGACCTCCTCTGCACCCTCTCTAAAGCTTCCATATCTTTCCTATAATGAGGTCACCAGAACTGAACACAATATTCCAAGTGTGGTCTAATTAGGGTTTTATAGAGCTGCAGCATAACCTCACGGCTCTTAAACTCAATTCCCCTGCCAATGAAAGCCAACACACCATACGCCTTCTTAACATCTCTATCAACTTGAGGGATCTATGGATGTGGACCCCAAGATCCCTCTGTTTCTCCACACTGCCAAGAATCCTGCCATTAACCCTGTATTCTGCATTCAAATTTGACCTTCCAAACTTCACACTTTCCTGGCTTGAATTCCATTCTGGTTAGAATTCTTTGAGAAGTAATGAGCAAGTTAGACAAAGGAGAGCCAGTAGACATGATCTGTTTGGATTTCCAGAAGGCCTTTGACAAGGTGCCGCACAGGAGACTGCGAAATAAGATGAGAGCCCAAGGTTTTAAGGGCAATGTACTGGCATGGATAGAGGACTGACTAACTGGCAGAAGGCAAAGGTAACTAGTGGAGTTCAGCAGGGGTCAATGCTGGAACCACAACTATTCATGTTATACATTAACAACCCAGACAAAGGAAGTGAGGGCATTGTTGCTAAGTTTGCAGATGATATAAAAATAGGTGGAGAGACAGGTAGTGTTGAGGAAGTGGGGAGGCTGCCGAAGGACTTGGACAGGCTGGGAGGGTGGGCAAAGAAGTGGTGGATGAAATGCAATGTGGAAAAGTGTGAGGTTATGCACTTTGGTATGTATAGACCTGTAGACTATTTTCTAAAGGAAAAAGGCTTCGGATATCTGAAGCACAAATGGACTGAGGAGTCCTAGTACAGGATTCTGTTAAGGTTAATGTACAGGTTCAGTTGGCAGTTTAGGAAGGTAAATGTAACGTTAGCATGCATTTTAAGAGGGCTAGAATACAAAAGCAAAGATATACTGTTGAGGCTGCATAAGGCTCTGGTCAGACCACATTTGGAATATTGTAAACAGTTTTGGGCCCCTTATTGAAGGAAGGATATACTGGCATTGGAGGGGTCCAGAGGATGTTTACAAGAATGATCCCAGTGATGAAGAACTTATCAGATAGGGACCACTTGAGGACTCTGGGTCTACATTTAATGGAGCTGAGAAGGATGGGGAGGCTCTGATTGAAACTTACAGAATACTGAGAGGCCTGGATAGAGTGGGCATGGAGAAGATGTTTCTACGAGTAGGAGACATAAGGACTTGAAGGGTACAGCCTTTGAATGAAGTGACAACCCTTTAAAACATGAAATAAGGAGGAACTTTATCAGCCAGAGGGTGGTGAATCTGCAGTACTCATTGCCACAGAAGGTTGTGGAGGTCAATTCATTGAGTGTATTTAAGATATGTTCTTGATTGGCAAGGGGATCAAGGGTTACAGGGATAAGCCAGGAGAACGGGATTGAGAAATATATCAGCCATGATCAAATGATGGGATAAATGGCCTAATTTTGCTCATATAGCTTGTGTTCTAATGGTCACCAAGCCCTGATCTGGGTTTTGAATTTGAAGCTTCTGGCCCAGAGGCATGGACACTACCCACTATACTACAAGACCTTATTAAGTTCCCAGCCAATGGTGATACCAGACATACAAGGCTAGCCCCTGAACATATGTACAAGAGGCTTTCACTGCACATAAAAAGAAAGAATGTAAATGATTAGTACAGAAAAGAAAAACATGGAGTATATTAGACTCTACAAGAGGAAGTTGAAGCAAATTAATTGCAATTAAGAGACAGAAATTTTCAAACCTCTTTCACCAGCAATAACCTTACAGATACCTCTGTAAAGGTTTACCCTATATTCATGCTAAAACGCCTTGCTCAGCTGGCAGAATCACTTTTTTTGTTACTTTTTTTGGCAAGTTTGTGAACATGCACTCAATGTTTTCGCTTTGAATTGATGTTGCTCTCCAGTACCTTTGAATAGAATATTAACTCAGCTCACTATTACTCCTGAACATTGGTTCCCCAACCTCAAGTTTTTAACAGCCTTGTTAAAAGTTTCCTGACTGACACCTCCATAGCTTTCTCCTTTAGAGTTTCCTATTATGCAACTTCTCCCCAGCTCTACCCAACATGTTTTTGTAGACTGTTATTACTAGGGCCTCTGCTATTCCTATTCTCTCTGAATGAACCTCTTTCTGGCTGCACTCTCTCTGGTTTATATAATGCAGGTCACCAAACAGCTCAGCAACTATCTCCCCAGGCAGCTTGGTATTCATTTAGCAAATATCACTTGATTCTTAGAAATGCTGTTTTTAATTCCCTGTTACACAATGGCCTTTTAAAAGAAAACAAATCAGGCATTCACAGAACTGAAAGCTAACATTTTTATTCTATTTTAGAACCAAAGTTCCTAAATATTTGTGTATGATGAGGCTTTATTACTCCTTCATTTTGATCAATGTGTATAGACATGCTAATACATTGCCTCATGTAAATTGTTAGCTGAAGGATGGTGCTGTCATGTTTTCACATTTGTAACATAGCCTGAAACATTGTTCTTAATATTTCCTTAATTAAAACAACGGGCACTTCAGTCTCACGTCCAATCTCTGAAGAGTCACTACCTTAACTCATATTCTTAGCTTGTCTTTATTCTTTTTCTCAAGTAGTCAAAGCACTTCCGCAGCTCACAGCAATCAGTTCTGTGCTTACAGACCATGAGGTGCATTGTGCATTCTGTTCAAAATGTGTTGGCTAGCCATCGAGAGAGGCCAGAGGGCCCAGAAACAGCAGTGCAAGCTGAATTATTGACAGTTTTGCAATGGGAATTTGTAAATATTTGATAGAGAAAACTTTGACTGGAATGGGGTAGCAATGGTGGACAAGGACCAATTACAGAAATCCTACAGTGAGCTGTCACAGCCATGATGGGTCAAATGGCCTTATTCATCCAAAATGTTAAATTTTATCATAGTCGCCTACTTCATTTCCAGGAATGCAGCCTCTATATGTATGCAGGTGATTCTGTCACCATAGTAATGCCACGAGATTAGTGTTTGGCTCCTGGCCAATTTACTGGGGACATAGATTCAAATCGCAATATAAAGATTTAAATCGCAAAGCTGGAATTGAATACTCGTTTCAGTCATGGTAACAATGAAGCTATCATTGATTGATTCACAAGTATCCTTTCAGGAAGGAAATTTGCCAACCTTACTTGGTCTGGCTTACATATGACTCCAGACCATCAGCAATAGACTACTCCTTGAAATGGTCCAGAACACAGTTCAAGGGGCATTTAGGTTATGGCCAACAAAGATTGGCCTTTGTCTGTGGCAGTGACATCTCATGGAAGAACACATTTTCTCAAAAATGGTGTTCCTATCACTTTCAGCTTCACTTTGAAGGAGATGTGAGCCATCAGCTTGAGTATCAATTATAGCATGTGAGCACCTTCCTCATCCTGCCAATGATCCACAATCTGGTAAAAAGCACTGCTTTAATTTTCTTTTTAGATTACTTGATGAGCCTTAGAGCCTATAATGACGGCTCCAATTGGACAAGGAATTTATTCTAAGAAATTGCAACAATGGGACACAGGGACCATAAAGATTTAACTCCATGCTTGATTGTTTCTTAGTTATTCTTCATGCAAAACACCAGCAGCTCCACAAAAAAGTCTGATTGATTTGTTTACATGCACGGCAGCTGAAAGCCTGAACATTTTGTAGCTAATTATCACAGACAACATTTCTCCACATTTTTATTCCACTGCATTTGTAGGATTCGCTGTAACCTGAATTGAATTCTGGTATTCATTCAGCATCAAACTGGCAAGCTCTGATTTAATTTTGTTTTTTGTTCAGCAAACTCAGAAATTGAATCTTTGTGATGTGCTCCAGATTCAACATTCATAGTAAATTATTTTACCAAAAAAGGCCTTCTTGCTAACTGTCCAATGCAGTTCACGGGATGCAATAAGTTAGGTTGGCTTGTAAGTGCTACAATAAATGATCTGTGCTACTGTTTCTGGCTGTATTATCCTATGGGGATTCTGAATGAATGCATAATAAAAACCAAACGAACTGTGGATGCTGGAGATCAGAAACAAAAACAGAAATTCCTGGAAAAGCTCAGCAGGTCTGGCAGCATCCATGGAGTCCTGAGGAAGGGTCACTGTACCCGAAACATTAACTCTGATTTCTCTCCACGGATGCTGCCAGACCTGCTGAGATTTTCCAGTAATTTCTGAATGAATGCATGTTCATTTTGAACCAAAGACTTGCATTTTTAACGTGCGTTGCCCAACCTCAGGCCATCACTCAGTAGTTTGTAACAAATGAAGAATTGACAAATTGTAGGAATGTAGGAAATGCAGCAGGTAGTTTGCTGTCTGTGGGATCTTACTATACACAATGGGAAAATGAGCAGATAATTGTACAAGAGCATTCTGTTGCAGTTAGCGGAAATTTGGAATGAAGGCAGAAAATACGAACGTTAACAATTGGATCAAGAATTAAGCCTTTCAAGTCTGCTCTGTCTACTAGTCAGTAAGATCGAGGCTGATGATTGTAGCTGCAACTCCACTCTCCTGGTTTCTCCTCCCCTGCCAATCCCCATCTTAAAAATATTCAATAACATTGCCTCCTTCATGCTCTTTGAGAGAGAATACCACAGACAGACAACGCGTTGAGAGTAGAGATGTCCTGCTGCAGTTATGCAGGACCTTTGTGAGGCCACACCTTGAGTATTGTGTGCAGTTTTGGTTTCCTAGTCTGAGGAAGGGCATTCTTGCTATTGAGACAGTCCAGCTAAGGTTCACCAGACTGATTCCTGGAATGGCAGGATTGACATATGAAGAAAGACTGGATCAAATGGGCTTGTACTCACTGGAATTTAGAAGAATGAAGGGGGATCTCATAGAAACATATAAAATCCTGATGGGACTGGACAGGCTAGATGCGAGAGGAATGTTCCCGAAGTTGGGGAAGTCCAGAACTAGGAGTCACAGTCTAAGAATAAGGGGTAAGCCATTCAGGACTGAGATGAGGAGGAATTTCTTCACTCAGAGGAAGATGAACCTGTGGAATTCTCTCCCACAGAAAGCTGTGGCGGTCAGCTCATTAGATATATTCGAGAGGAAGCTGGACATGGTTCATGTGGCTAAAGGGATCAAGGGGTATGGAGAGAAAGCAGGAATGGGATACTGAAATTGCATGATCATCCCTGGAATGGTGGTACAGGCTTGAAGGGCTGAATGGCCTACTCTTGCACCTATTTTCTATGTTTCTAAAACAAACATATTTTCCTTGTCAAATTCCTAATGTAAGGAGACCCCTTATTTTAAGGGATACATTTTGGGTTGGTGACCATGTGTGAGAACGAGCTGGAACATTGGCCTGAATGTTGCCTCAAGCAGAATCATTGAATGTACTTGAGGCCTGAAGTTGAGGGGGGGCTAGGTGGTCAGTGCTAGGTCACTGCCTTATTCTAGCTCAGGATGGTGGAAGCTGAAACAGGATGGTGTCATGCAAGAGAGGCCATCAGCCATCAATGCACCCAACAGGAGTACTTCTGAGGTCCAGGCTGCAGGGGCAGTAACAAGGGTGCACCAGAAATGCCGCCAGTATGAGGGAAGTGACTGACAACTCATCAGACCCAGTACGATCAGAGTACCTGGAAATTCCACACCCAAGGACAAGGCTGGGGCTTGAGTAGATTTTCCCTGTTGAAACATTTCATTCACCTTCCTCTTCAAGACAACCTTGACCTCTTGCCCTGCAGCCACCTCCTGTCAGAATGTAGACACAGTGGGGAGGCCACTGCACCACTACAGTGTTCCCCAAGGAATGCCTCCTGAATTGGCTTGATGGCCACTTGTGGCCAGGTTTCTGTGATGACCTTTGGGTCACTGTGTGAGAATGTCAGGGAGATGGTCCAATGCAATTCAGTGCAATTTTCCTGATCCCTATTCACAATGCCTACAAAGCTGCATTGAGGAATATGGGAAGGTTCTGCCTGTTGACACACTTCCACGATGCAGAGCTATTGCTGAAGTATTAGCAGTAATTTCTGTTCTTATTACATCTCTTTTAGGGGTTGGGTGAGGAACTATCATCAGCCAAGACATCAAAACATTTTTTTTTTATTCATTTTGTTGGATGTGGGCATCGCTGGCTGGCCAGCATTTATTGCCCGTTCCTAAATGCCCCTTGAGAAGGTGGTGGTGAGCTGCCTTCTTGAACCGCTGCAGTCCACTTGCTGTGGATTGAACCACAATGCCCTTAGGGAGGGAATTCCAGGATTTTGACCCAGTGACAGTGAAGGAACAATGGTGTATTTCCAAGTCAGGATGGTGAGTGACTTGGAGGGGAACTTGGAGGTGGCGGTGTTCCCATATGTCTAATGCCCTTGTCCTTCTAGATGGAAGTGGTCATGGGTTTGGAAGGTGCTGTCTGAGGATCTTTGGTGAATTTCTGCAGTGCATCTTGTAGATAGTACACACTGCTGCTACTGAGCGTCGGTGGTGGAGGGAGAGGATACTTGTGGATGTAGTGTCAATCAAGCGGGGGCTGCTTTGTCCTGGATGGTGTCAAGCTTCTTGAGTGTTGTTGGAGCTGTACTCATCCAGGCAAGTGGGTAATATTCTATCACACTCCTGGCTTGTGTCTTGTAGATGGTGGACAGGCTTTGGGAAGTCAGGAGTTGAGTTGCAATATTCCTTGTCTCTGATCTGCTCTTGTAGCCACTGCATTTATATGGTGAGTCCATTTGAGTTTCTGGTCAATGGTAACCCCCAGGATGTTGATAGTGGGGGATTCAGTGATGCTAACACCATTGAATGTCAAGGGGCGATGGTTAGATTGTCTCTTATTGGTGATGGCCATAGCCCGGCATTTGTGTGGCTTGAATGTTATTTGCCACTTGTCAGCCCAAGACTGGATATTGTCCAGATCCTGTTGCATTTGGACATGGAATACTTCAGTATCTGAGGAGCCACGAATGGTGCTGAACATTGTGCAATCATTGGCGAACATACCCACTTCTGACCTTATGATGGAGGGAAGGTCATTGATGAAGCAGCTGAAGATGGTTGGGCCTAGGACACTGCCCTGAGGAACTCCTGCAGAAATATTGTGGAGCTGAAATGACTGACCGCCTACCACGACCATTTCCTATGTGTCAGTTTGCCCCCTGATACCCATTGATTCCAGCTTTGCTCGGGCTCCTTGATGCCACACTCAATCGAATGCAGCCTTGATGTCAAGGGCTGTCACTCTCACCTCACCTCTGGAATTCAGCTCTTTTGTCCATGTTTGAACCAAGGCTGTAATGAGATCAGGAGCTGAGTGGCCCTGGCAGAATCCAAACTGGGCATCACTGAGCAGGTTATTGCTGAGCAGGTGCTGCTTGATAACGCTGTTAATGACACCTTCCATCACTTTACTGATGATCGAGAGGAGACTGAGGGAACGGTAATTGGCCGGGTTGGATTTGTCCTGCTTTTTGTGTACAGGACATACCTGGACAATTTTCCACATTGCTGGGTAGATACCAGTGTTGTAACTGTACTGGAACAGCTTGGCTAGGGGAGCGGCAAGTTCTGGAGCACAAGTCTTCAGTACTATTGCCGGAATGTTGTCAGGGCCCGTAGCCTTTGCAGTATCTAGTGTCTCCAACCGTTTCTTGATATCACGTGCGGTGAATCGAATTGGCAGAACAATGGTATACGTAATGTTGGAGGAGGCTGAGATTTCTGCGAATGCTTCAGCTTTATCTTTTGCACTGATGTGCTGGGCTCTTCCATCATTGAGGATGGGGATATTTGTGGAGAATCCTCCTCCAGTGAGTTGTTTAATTGTCCACCACCATTCACAACTGGATGTGGCAGGACTGCAGAGCTTAGATCTGATCTGTTGGTTGTAGGATCGCTTAGCTCTGTCCATCACTTGCTGCTTTCACTGTTTGGTGGCTTCACCAGGATGACGCCTCATCTTCAGGTATGCCTGGTGCTGCCCCTGGCATACCCTTCTGTACTCTCCATTGAACCAGGGTTGATTCCCTGGTTTGATGGTGATGGTTGAGTGGGGGATATGCCGGGCCATGAGGTTACAGATTAGATTGAAATATAATTCTGCTGCTGTTGATGACCCACATTGTGTTGTGGATGCCCAGTCTTGAGTTGCTAGATCGGTTCAAAGTCTGTCCCATTTAGCACGGTGATAGTACCACACAACACGATGGAGGTTATTGTCAATGTGAAGGCGGGACTTCGTCTCCACAAGGACTGTGCAATGGTCACTCTTACCAATACTGTCATGGATAGATGCAATTGCAGCCAGCAGATTGGTGAAGATGAGGCCCAGCATGTTTTTTGCTCTTGTTGGTTCCCTCACCACCTGCCGCAGACCCAGTCTAGCAGCTATGTCCTTCAGGACCCAACCAGCTCGATCAGTAGTACTGCTGCTGAGCTACTCTTGGTGATGGACATTGAAATCCCCCACCCTGAGTGCATGTTGTGCCGCTGCCATCCTCAGTACTTCCTCCTAATGTTGCTCAACATCAGCTGAGGGAGGACAGTATGTGGTAATGAACAGGAGGCTTCCTAGCCCATGTTTAACCTGAAACCATGAGCCTTCATGAGGTCCGGAGTCAATGTTGAGAACTCCCAGAGCAACTGTCTCTTGACTGTATATCATTGTGCCGCCACCTCTGCTGGATCTGTCCTGCCACTGGAATGGTGATGGTTATTTGGTGATGGTGATGGGACATTATTTATGAAGTATGATTCTGTGAGTATGACTATGTCAGGCTGTTGCTTGACTAGTCTGTGAGACAGCTCTCCCAATTTTGGTACTAACCCCCAGATGTTAGTGAGGTGGACTTTACAGGGTCGACAGGGCTGTTTCTGCCGTTGTATATTCTGGTGCCCAGCTCAATGCCTAGTGATCCGACGGTTTCATTTCTTTGAGACTTCGTAGCAATTGATACATAGGACTGGCTTGCTAGGCCATTTCAGAGGGCAATTGAGAGTCAACCACATTGCTGTGGGTCTGGAGTCACATGTAGGCCAGACCAGGTGAGGGTGGCAGATTTCCTTCTCTGAAGGACATTAGTGAGCCAGATGGTTTTTCCCACAATTGTCAATGGTTTCGTGGGCTTCAGTAGATTCTTAGTTCCAGATTTTTAAAAAATTGTATCCAAATTCTACTATGGCAGAATTTGAACGTGGGCCCCCAGAACATTATCTGGATCTCTGGATTAATAGTCTTGTGATAATACCACAAGGCCATCATCTTCCCTGACATGGCACCTTCTTTGACAAATGCCATTCAATGTTTTCTATCCACCCACAAGAGCACACTGGTTGAAGAGTCCAGGACCAGCACATAGCCTAAACACGAGATATGACTTTTTAGGAGTGAAATTAGGAGAGATGTGTGCACATAAATTGTGGCTGAAGTTAGAAGTCTCATCTGCAGAAATAACAACTCTTTCATCCGCCAAAGGTATTAGGGGATATCAGGCAAATGAGCTACGTCCAGTTCTGTCAAAGATCAGTTGTGATTTCAATGCAGGGCAAGGTAGAGAAACTGAACATCTATGGTTCTCTGGGTCAGGATCCTCCAGTGAAATAGCAGGTAGAGCTGATTGATCTATCAGTCCTTGATGGGTGAAACATTCTGACTAACCACTGCATGTGATAACACCAAGATCTCACTCATTCTCAGCCTTTTTCAGTCTTGTACCCTGCAAATGATCTGTGTATTTGTATTAGTCCAACTAATGTGCATGACCACCAATTAAACACCTTTAATCAATAAACATGCCTTTAAAAGAGATTTGTTATGTGCTGTTTCTCTGGCACCACAGTGGTGCTGGAATGTATGCTTTAGTGAGCTGCCTGAGTGTTTTTTTTAAATAACACAAAAGAAGCATGAGTGGGTGGAGTCAGACTCACATATACTCAGGATTTTAGTTTTGCTTTCATTTGGAGTTTGGAGTTGGCTGTTGAAGCTGACAGATACAGCTCTCTCTCTGTTGCAGCTAAAAGCTTGAGTTCTCTCTCTAAATTGCTTCTTTTGGCGTTCCTTTCTCCTGGATTGGAAGGGAGGGAGCACAAGAGGAAACTCTGTTTTGCTGAATTTGCCTTTGTTTGTTGAGTTTTTTTTAAAGCCTAGTAGTTTGACCAATCAAATCACATCTGGAACATAGCACCTAACACTTGCCTTTAAATAAAATTTAAAAGATAGATTCTAGGCTATTTCCGTGATATATTTTGAGAGGGTTTGGTCTGGTCCATAACAAACAGTATATGCCATTGAGTGTCCCACTAACCTGACAGATAAAAATCGTTTCACATTATATTGCATTCCTCTTTGTTACAATTGCTGTGGGTCTTAGAACAGGATGTGACCTATGTATTGAGTCTAGGCTGTTGGTAAGATATCTTTTTATTTAACTTCCTGCCAACTCTTTGCACCATTGAGTTTAGCATGAGGCTGTACACAGGATTACTCTTTTCCACAGTCTGCTGTCAGATGAGTTCTTACAGTGATGCCGATGTAGGCTGACTAGTTACATACCAAAGTAAAAACCTTTTACTCTATAACCTCTACCAACTGCAAACTTACTGACCATGTCCCATCACTGATTGTTCATATTGTTAACAAAGGCTACAAAAAGTAGTGGATCGAAGACTAATTCTGGAACAGATGCATTGTAACATGTCTTCAAGCTGAATGCACAGTAATTACCGATAATTATTTTGGCTACAAAATATAAGTCAAATTCTAGCTTTGCATTTCAGAATGCTACTCATTCCATATGATTCTATTTGGTGAAAAAAGCTCAGTGTGAAGTACCTCATCAAATACTTTCTGAACATCCAAGTAGACAATTTAAACTGGATTCCCCTCATTCATTACCTTAATGCCCAAAACCTCCATCAAAGTTATTAGGTAAGACCTGCTTTTATAGAAGCTGTGCTGTGAATTTGTAATGAGTCTATCCCTTTCACAGTGAGCATAAAGGGGCATCTATTCTGAACTCATCGAGCATCTTCCTATTAATGGATGTCACTTCTCTTGCTCCACATCTCCCCCTTTATTAAAACATAAACTAGCTTCCAGTCTAAAGGAACTGATTCTAACTCTGAGGAAGAATTGAAGATATAAGTAAAGGACTCACTGATCACACATCCTTATTGCTCTGCATCAGTATAATCCAGAACTGGACTCTTATTGAAATTGAACTACCTACCCTACTCATGACAGTAGTATCTATACTGATATTAATAATACTGTCCAATGCACTGCACCCTCATCAGGAGTATAAGGGCTGTAGGGGTACAGTTAAGAGGGATATTAGGAGGGCAAAAAGGGCACATGGGATAGAATTGGCAAATAGAGTCACGGAGAATCCAAAGAGATTTTATAAATATATAAAGGGCCAAACAGTAATTAGGGAGAGAATAAGGCCCCTTAAAGATCAACAAAACCGTCGATGTGTGGAACTGCAAGAGATGGGTGAGATACTAAACAAGTATTTTGCATCAGTATTTTCTGTGGAGAGGCGCATGGAAACTAGAGAACCTGGGGAAATAAATAGTGATGCCTTGAAAAGAGTTCATATTACAAATGAGGAGGTGCTGGAGGTGTTAAAACACATAAATCCCGAGGACCTAATCAAGTGTTTCCCAGAATTTTGTGCGAAGCTAGGGAAGAGATTTTGCCGGGCCTCTTGCTGAGATATTTAGATCATTGATAGCCACAGGTGAGGTGCCGAAAGACTGGAGGGTGGCTAATGTGGTGCCATTATTTAAGGAAGGTGGTAAGGAACAGCCAGGGAACTATACACTGCTGAACCTGACGTCAGGTTGGAGGGAATCCTGAGGGCTAAGATTTACGTGCATTTGGAAAGGAAAGGAATGATTAGGGATAGTTAGCATGGCTTTGTGTGTAGAAAATCATGTCTCACTGACTTAATTGAGTTTTTTGATGAGGTGACAAAAAGGTTTAATGTAGGCAGAGCAGTAAACGTTGTCTATTTGGACTTCAGTAAAGAGGTTGACAAGGTTCCACATGAGCTGGTTAGTGAGGTTAGATCACATGGGATCCAGGGGGAGCTAGCCGACTGGATACAAAATTATCTTGAAGGTAGGAGACAGATGGTGGTGGTGGAGGGATGTTTTTCAGACTGGAGGCCTGTGACCAGTGGTGTGCCACAATGATCAGTGCTATGTCTACTGTTTTTCATCACTTATATAAATGATTTGGATGTGAAGTACGGTTAGTAAGTTTGCAGATGGCACCAAAATAGCTGATGTAGTGGACAGTGAAGAAGATTATCTCAGAGTACAATGAGACCTTGATCAGATGGGCCAAAGAGCAGCAGATAGAGTTTAATTTAGATAAATGTGAAGTGTTGCGGTTTGGTGAGGCAAACACAGGCAGGATTTATACAGTTAATGGCAGGTCCCTGGAGAGTGTTAGAAGGTGCTTAGCTCGCTTGCCTTCATTGCTCAGACCTTTGAGTATAAGAGTTGGGACGTCATTTTGAGGTTGTACAGGATGATGGTGAGGCCCCTTCTGCAGTATTGTGTACGTTTCTGGTCATCCTGCTATATTATTAAATTGAAGAGAGTTCAGAAAAGATTTACTAGGATGTTGCCAGGAATGGAGTGTTTGAGTTATAAATATAGGATGGGACTTTTTCATTGGAGCTTAGGAGTTTGAGGGGTGATCTTATAGAGGTTTATAAAATCATAAGGGGCCTAAATGAGGTGAATAACAAGGATCTTTTCACTAGGGTGGGGGAGTTCCAAACTAGGGTGCATATTTTTAAGGTGGGAGGAGAAAGCTTTAAAAAGGACATGAGGGGCAACCTTTTTACACAGAGAGTGGTTCACGTGTGGAATGAACTTCCAGAGGAAGTGGTGGATGTGGATACAGTTACAATGTTTAAAACACATTTACGTAAGTACATGAATAGGAAAGGTTTGGAGGAATATGGGCCAATCATACGCAAGTGCTTTCAGAGCTAGTAGGAACTGCAGATCCTGGAGAATCTGAGATAAAAGGTGTAGAGCTGGATGAACACAGCAGGCCAAGCAGCATCAGAGGAGCAGGAAGGCTGACGTTTTGGGTCTAGACCCTTCTTCAGAAATGGGGAGGGGAAGGGGGTTCTGAAATAAATAGGGAAAGAGGGGGCGGTGGATAGAAGATGGATAGAGGAGAAGATAGGTGGAGAGGAGACAGACAGGTCAAAGAGGCGGGGATGGAGCCAGTAAAGGTGAGTGTAGGTGGGGAGGTAGGGAGGAGATAGGTCAGTCCAGGGAGGACGGACAGGTCAAGGGGGCGGAATTAGGTTAGTAGGTAGAAGATGGGTGTGGGGCTTAAGGTGGGAGGAGGGGATAGGTGGGAAGAAGAACAGGTTAGGGAGGCAGGGACGAGCTGGGCTGGTTTTGGGATGCGGTAGGGGGAGGGGAGATTTTGAAGCTTGGAAAAGATTTACAAGAATGTTGCCAGAAATGGAGGGTTTGAGCTATAGGGAGGGGCTGAATAGACTGGGTTTTTTTCCCTGGAGTGTTGGAGGCTGAAGGGGGGACGTTATAGAGGTTTATAAAATCATGAGGGGCATGGGCAGGGTGAACAGCCAAGGTCTTTTCCCAGTGTGGTGGGCGGGTGGGGGCAGGAGTCCAAAACTAGAGGGGCGTAGGTTTAAGTTGAGAGGGGAAAAATTTAAAAGGGACCTAAGGAGCGTCTTTTTCAAACAGAGGGTGGTATGTATATGGAATGAGCTGCCAGAGGAAGTGGTTGAGGCTGGTACAGTTACAACATTTAAAAGGCATCTGGGTGGGTATATAAATAGGAAGGTTTTAGAGGGATACAGACCGAATGCTGGCAAATGGGACTAGGTCAGATTGGGATTTCTGGTCAGTGCAGATGAGGTGGACAGAAGGGTTTGTCTCCATGCTGTATGAATCTTTGATTCAATCTACTGCAGTACAGACTATTGCAGAATTAATTTACTGACTAGTTATGCCATCATTTGAGAATCAGCTGAAATTTGCCCTTTAGTATTCTTCAGTGTCATGTACAGTTCTTAAGATGCTCCTGATTTCTGATATAGCTGAGAAAGCCTTTACAGTGTTTGATTTAATAACAGACCATTTCCATTTTCAGAGATCTCTTAGCTAATCTTGTCGTTGATTTTGTCTCCCTTGATTGTCTGCTTTAGGTTTCTCTGCCCTCCTGCAAGTTCGATGTGTTGAGTGCGGAGATCGTGGTTCTGTTTCAGTCAAATTTGGTTTTGCAGCTTCCTTCTCCATCAGAATGGTTTTGATCTTCCTTATCTTCAGTGGAATCCTTCGAGAACAGACGTCCTGCTTGATCTGAGGCTTTCAGAGATCTGACCCTTGGGAAATGTTGCCAGAAATTCACTGTAAATATCTCAATTAGACAAAAAATGGTTCCCTGAAGCTTTCCTCAGAAAGGCATAATGGCCCAAACAGTAGGGGAGCTAGATTCAGTCATCCTACCCATTGAGAAATTGCATTTTCATTTTCTCTGACTCACATGCAGGTCTCAGCATTCTTAAATAATCTGGATAACTAAGAGTGAAGAAGTGCTTTGGAAGAAATGCAAATAGATGGATGCTGTGGAGCCTTGGAGAGCGTGAATTGTGAAAGCGTGCTTGGTTGGTCTGCGCTATATTTATTTTCTTCTCAATTCCAGCCCACACCACCTGCACTAGCTCAGCTTGCTGGCATTTCTACCTCCAACAGTGACCCAATGTTAATTATTTTGAATGGATATGTGCCTGTGGCAAGGGTGTGTATTGTAATTAAGGCGTGATGCAATTTCAGGAATCTGGCTCAATTGCTCATTGCCACCATCAAGCCCACCGCGACATGCCAACAAATTTATGCCCCCTTAGTTCTGACAATGCTGCACTCCCCCAAGTACTGAAGCTGTGATCACATGCTCTTAAGCTGGGTGCGAAGTCTCAATATTTGGCCACAAAGGCAAGACAGCAATCATCCCACCAATTCTGAGAGGAGTGAATTATGCGGTAGAAATTACGTTCCAGCAACATTGTCATTTCAGTGTCGATATCAGACAATGAGGATTATATAGTATGTATGAAATGTCCCAGGCGTAACACAGTGAACCATTGTACGGAATATGTCTGTGGCATTTCTGGACAAACACACACGACAAACTGACAACCAGGTTAATCTCGACACCACTTTACTTTCAAATGCTGTGAGTGCCACCTGGATACAGAGGTCCCACTCCTAATTTCTGATAGATGCAATTTTTGCTGATGGAAGAAGAGGGGGCAGGGTATTATTCAGAAAGGAGGGGATCCTTATGTGATCAGACCCATTCCTGACATTCTGAGAGAATGATACATTCACAGAATATGGAATTGCTGGGTGGCAATATTTAATTCGACCCAGTGATGGGGGAGGAGGTGTCGTAAGAGTTTCAAGAGATCACTCCAGAAAGTTCAGGGGTCACTGGAAAGCAGTCTGGGTTACAATTTAGTTTTACAGAAACAGTAGAGACTCCCTCTTTGGTGTCCTGATTTTTAGTTGTCCTTCATGAGCAGTTGACCAGCTCAGAGGAAACCCTGAGCCGAGAGCTGATGAATGGATAGTGAGTTGAAAAGTCCATTGCTGCATACAACTGAGCAAGATTAGAGCTCAGGAAGTACCCTGGCACATATCTCACTTGGTGAAGCTAGCTGTTGATGAAAAGCTGGATTTCTGCTGGGGAATAGTTACAGGAGTACAGGGGAGAATGGACTCAAGTCAAGAGAATGATTGACCAGAACAGGAGCAGTTCTGGTACAGTGGCTTGAGTTTCAAGCCTGCATCAGCAAAAAGTGAAGAATTGTAATCCATTGTGATATTTATTGAGATTTGATGACCCACATGTCATTAACATCTGAGAAAAGTTTCTGAGGAATGTAAGTCCTATCCTAGTGACATCTGCTATTTGATAGGAATTGTATTTGATCACGGCGTATTACCAATATTCACCATGTGTTAAGTCTGACCATGCGCTGTAAATTGCTTTTCTGTTCTAACACGGTGTAGGAAAGTTTGTTATTGATTACTCAGAGCCACGGCATCTTGTGGTTTTGTTCTGTTTGAGTCAAACCTTTTGTATAATTTAAAAATAAATGTTACTACTCCCTAACCAGATCATAACATCATTTGTTTATTTCAATCTGCAATTATAAAGTAAAATTGCTCGTTTTGTCCAGGATCACAACTACAAGAACATTCAAATTTAATGCTGAGTTCAAACAGACTGAGGTGGTAACCTCAAATTATCATGCTCTTAATTTTTCAAATACCCTGTTCTTTAATTTTTTTTGTAAAAAGCATTGAGTGATTTAATTACCTAGTGTAAGTTAGGAAAACACAATGGTATCTGGGCATGAAATTTTAATGGGTTTATTTGTGACATTATCCAAAGGTGGTTATTTTTAATAATATAATGATTATGTCATTATGAATGCTTGGCTGAGCATTGAATGCTTGGCTGAACACTGCAGCAAATGTTGCAGGAGATTCTGAGTTCAGGCTCTGGATGACAGTTTAAAGAAGCTATTAAAGCATTAGAGATAACACGGTGTGGAGCTGGAGGAACACAGCAGGCCAGGCAGCATCAGAGCAGCAGGAAAGTTGACATTTCGCGTTGGACCCTTCTTCAGAAATGGAGGAGGGGGAAGGGAGCTGGGAAATAAATAGAGAGAGGAGGGGTGGGGCTGGGAAGGGTAGGTGGATGGTCATAGGTGGACACAGCCACATCTCCTTTCTCAGTACCTGCCAACCTGCACTCACCTATCACCGTCCCACCTACCTTCCTAAGCCCCACCCTTCCTCTCTTTGTTTATTTCTGAGCTCCCTTCCCCTTTCACCATCTCTGAAGAAGGGTCCTGACCGAAAATGTTAGCTTTCCTACTCCTCTGATGCTGCCTGGCCTTCTGTGTTCCTCCAGCTCCACACTGTGTTATCTCTGACTCCAGATTCTACAGTTCTTGCTATCTCTATTGAAGGATTAGTAGTCTTTGATTGCAAGGCAGGAATAGCAGGTTGTTTATTCTTAAATGGGAAAACCACTTTAAAAATTGAATGTTTCTTTAAGATCAACTGCATGTGAGTGATAGCTATACTCAGTTGCAATAACTTCATTATTTACATCATTTTCACAAAGTCTGCTTGCAGTTGACTCTGGGTGAATGGATATAGAAGTGACATGAAAGTTTTGAGTTGGCAAAGGTGGGATGAATGTTAATGGGCACTGAGGGGCATTAGGTCTGAGGACTGGAGGGACTTATAGTTTCTGAAAAGGCTGGGATGACTCCAGAGAGCTGGTCTAGGCTTCTAACAAGCCTACCTCACTACTTGTGGCTGATTACACTCTACTTCCAGAGTTAGCAGGCCTGAAATCAACTTGGCATACCCTTCTCCCCAGGGACATAAGTTGCCCACATTGGGTACCCTATACCAAGGTAAGTCCAGTGAGTTAGGATCTTTTTGTCCAGCCACCTGGGTAGTCAAAAATCTGACCCTGATAATACGTCTTCGATGCTACGTGGAAATCAGCCAGTATATTCCAATCGTTATTTCAATTCTACTCAATTATATGGTCAGATTGAGAGCGCCATTAATTGTCTTACAAGTTGCATGTACATTGCTGTGAGGTGAGGCACTCACCTCTAATGAATAACCTTAGCATTCACTTCCATTCGTTTGTATATGTTACAGGGTTAATGATCCTGGGGCAGGTGATGAAAGATTTTCTTTATGAATTCATCACAGGTTCATAACTCTGCTCACGAATGCAGATTGAAATGTAAAATTAGACAGTCGCTCCTGGAGTTGCAAAATCCGATTGGACTGATGTTGGTGCTGGTCACCTTGTCAGTCATCCTGTATTATCCTTCACTTATCATATTTGTAATTGACCCCGGGCCACTGAAACACCATCAATTATACAGCAGATCCACAATTAATGTCTGAAAACAGTCTCATAGGATCATCACATTGTGACGTAACTTACTGCACCATTCCACAGCAACATAAGATTAATCAATGCGGGAAAAGTTAGCAATTAAATTTGTTATCCTTCCTAATTTCCAAACCATGTGATGTATATGTATAAAATATGACCCCAGCTGATTCTACACAGCAATTGAGAGTCCAGAATGAAACTTAGTTCTCTAGATTTGTTTATAAATTTTTAGTAAATGTACTGGACATTCAGTGAAACATAGTTAAAGAACAAAGAACAAAGAACAAAGAAAATTACAGCACAGGAACAGGCCCTTCGGCCCTCCAAGCCTGCGCCGATCCAGATCTCTATCTAAACCTGTCACCTATTTTCCAAAGATCTGTATCCCTCTGCTCCCTGCCCATTCATGTATCTGTCTAGATACATCTTAAATGACGCTATCGTGCCTGCCTCTACCACCTCCGCTGGCCACGCGTTCCAGGCACCCACCACCCTCTGCGTAAAGAACTTTCCACGCATATCTCCCTTAAACTTTTCCCCTCTCACCTTGAAATCGTGACCCCTCATAATTGAGTCCACCACTCTGGGAAAACACTTCTTTGCTATCCACCCTGTCTATGCCTCTCATGATTCTGTAGACCTCAATCAGGTCCCCCCTCAACCTCCATTTTTCTAATGTAAATAATCCTAATCTACTCAACCTCTCTTCATAGCTAGTGCCCTCCCTACCAGGCAACATCCTGGTTAACCTTCTCTGCACCCTCTCCAAAGCATCCATATCCTTTTGGTAATGTGGTGACCAGAACTGTACGCAGTTTTCCAAATGTGGTCGAACCAAAGTCCTATACAACTGTAACATGACCTGCCAACTCTTGTACTCAATACCCCGTCCGATGAATGAAAGCATGCCGTATGCCTTCTTGACCACTCTATCGACCTGTGTTGCCACCTTCAGGGTACAATGGACCTGAACACCCAGATCCCTCTGCGCTTCAATTGTCCCCAGGGCTTTTCCATTTACCTTATAGTTCGCTGTTGAATTGATCTTCCAAAATGCATCACCTTGCATTTGCCTGGATTGAACTCCATCTGCCATTTCTCTGCCCAACTCTCCAATCTATCTATATTCTGCTGCATTCTCTGACAGTCCCCTTCACTATCTGCTACTCCACCAATCTTAGTGTCATCTGCAAACTTGCTAATCAGACCATCTATACCTTCCTCCATAGCATTTATGTATATCACAAACAACAGTGGTCCCAACACGGATCCCTGTGGAACACCACTGGTCACAGTTCTCCATTTTAAGAAACTCCCTTCCACTACAAATCTCTGTCTCCTGTCGCCCACCCAGTTCTCTATCCATCTAGCTCATACACCCTGGACCCCATGCGACTTCACTTTCTCCATCAGCCTACTATGGGGAACCTTATCAAACGCCTTACTGAAGTCCATGTATATGACATCTACAGCCCTTCCCTCATCTATCAACTTTGTCACTTCTTCAAAGAATTCTATCAAGTTGCTTATGTAAGACATGACCTTCCCTGCACAAAACCATGCTGCCTATCACTAATAAGCCCATTTTCTTCCAAATGTAAATAGATCCTATCCCTCAGTATCTTCTCCAGCAGCTTCCCCACCACTGACATCAGGCTCACTGGTCCATAATTACCTGGATTATCCTTGCTACCCTTCTTAAACAAGGGGACAACATTAGCAATTCTCCAGTCCTCCAGGACCTCACCCGTGCTCAAGGATGCCGCAAAGATATCTGTTAAGGCCCCAGCTATTTCCTCTCTCACTTCCCTCAGTAACCTGGGATAGATCCCATCCAAACCTGGGGACTTGTCCACCCTAATGCCTTTTAGAATACCCAACACTTCCCCACTCCTTATGCCGACTTGACCTAGAGTAATCAAACATCTATCCCTAACCTCAACATCCGTCATGTCCCTCTCCTCAATGAATACCGACGCAAAGTACTCATTAAGAATCTCACTCATTTTCTCTGACTTTTCGCATAACTTCCCTCCTTTGTCCTTGAGTGGGCCAACCCTTTCTCTAGTTACCTTCTTGCTCCTTATGTATGAATAAAAGGCTTTGGGATTTTCCTTAACCCTGTTTGCTAAAGATATTTCATGACCCCTTTTAGCCCTCTTAATTCCTCATTTCAGATTGGTCCTAACTTTCCCGATATTCTTCCAAAGCTTCGTCTGTTTTCAGTTGCCTAGACCTTATGTATACTTCCTTTTTCCTCTTTGCTAGTCTCACAATTTCACCTGTCATTCATGGTTCCCTAATCCTGCCCTTTCTATCCCTCAATTTCACAGGGATGTGTCTGTCCTGCACTCTAATCAAGTTCTCCTTAAAAGCCTCCCACATATCAAATGTAGATTTACATGAGTCACATGAGACTGCAGAGTTTCTTTAACAAGAGAGCAGAAGTTTCTTGCACAAGAGATTAAAAAAAAAGTAAGCCATCTGAAGAAACAGAACTGTTTAGAAGTTCTTAACCTAGTGAAACAAAGTCTAGTCCAGTTTTCTGACAACATAAGTTGCAGAAACCCAAATCTGGAAATTTAAAGATAACAAGGTGTAGAGCTGGATGAACACAGCAGGCCAAGCAGCATCAGAGGAGCAGGAAGGCTGATGTTTCGGGCCTAGACCCTTCTTCAGAAAGTCTAGGCCTGAAACGTCAGCCTTCCTGCTCCTCTGATGCTGGTTGGCCTGCTGTGTTCATCCAGCTCTACACCTTGTTATCTCAGATTCTCCAGCATCTGCAGTTCCTACTATCTCTGGAAATTTAAATTTGTTACCATCCCCAATTTCCAAACTATATAAGTATACATATGCACATATACAAAATAAGTAAATGACCAGATAATAGACCCTCACAATAAGCTATTTCATAACAAGTGTTGCTCCGTTGAAAACAGATATATTAACCCAACATTACAAACATCAATTTCCCACCAATGACTTTGGATATTGACTCTACAGAGAGTGGAAGCAGGCAATTTGGCTGATCGAGTCCGCATGAAACCTCCAAAGAGCATCCACCCAGACCCACCCTACCCCTGTAACATTGCATTTCCCATGGCCAATCCACCTAGCCCGCACATCTTTGGACTGTGGGAGGAAACCGGACCATCCGAGGAAACCCACGCAGACGTGGGGAGAATGTGCAAACTCCACACAAACAGCTGCCTGAGGCTGGGATCAAACCTGGGTCCCTGGCGCTGTGAGGCAGCAGTGCTAACCACTGACCCACCGTGCCATAATGCTCCCTGAGGCCTAACCTGAGTAACAATGATTGGAGTATAATGGTTACCAGGGTGACAATCCCAAGGCCTGGCCCAATATTCACAGGATGTAAATTCAACTGCTGCCAGTTTGAGAATGTTAATTTAGTGAATCAAAAATTAAAAAGAATGATCTGGGTGAGGACTGGCTCAGAACAGTGGGGGTTTCAGCCAGAGGTTGCATAACTGACAGGAATTGCTGTTCGTCCCATCGGGAAGGCCCAATGGAATCAAATGACCACCGTGGGGTCTCCCCGTGATTGGTGAGAACTACTGAGAAGCTTATTGATTTGTTTCTACTCCAGCCTTTGATGATACTGAACCATCGTTCATTCAGAATTCAAGTTCCCCTAGACCACAGACTTCTTATGAGTTACATACACACACACATATAGACACACACACACACACACGCAGACAGACAGACACACGCACGCACGCACGCACACACACGCACACACACACACACACACACACACACACACACACAGACACACGCACGCACGCACACACGCACACACACACACACACACATACACAAGCACAATCCCCAGACGTATCTCCATCAGGCCCCTAGTCCACATCTCTGACCTGTCATGATCCTCAAAAATGTTCCGTCAAGGTTTTCTTCCCACCTTCCACCAGCCTAGCGACAGGCTTGCCTGTGGCCAGGCTCGGTGTCACATTCTGCGCAGGATAGATGGGACATGGGCCCTGTCATTGGAGGAGAAAGAAAGAGGAAAGGTCTGTGACACTTGGAGAGTTACTGGTGAACAGGCCTCTGCTGAGCCCAGTTGAGATGGTGAGCTTCTGGACTTGCCAGGAATGGAAACATAGAGGTAAACGGGCGATCATTTGAGAGAAGTACCAGAGAACACACACATACTAGAGGGAAGGGCAGAGCAGTGTGCCCAAGTTCTGTCTGATATTTAGGCTCCAGCACATCAGGGCAATGCTATCTCCAAGGATACCATTCTGGAGAGCCAATTCCAGTCGCTGCTGGGTAGACTCAGGGGCCTTCACTCCATTAATGAGCCAATCATTCATTAGATAAACAAGAGGGGCTGAGGGAAATTGATATAGCGCCTGGCAACCCATCTCCTCGAGGGGTTACGGCGGTGCCATTGAACGCCAATAGAGAAGATGACTGACAATTAGGCGGCGAGTGTCATCTTGGAACACTCCAGAGGTGCCCTATCTCAACACTTCCCCTCCACCAGGGACTCAGACACCTTTCATGGTGGTGTCCCTATTGATGTTGTTGGTGCCCTGGGATGCCTGCTTACTTGACTTGTCCAGAAGCGTGGCAATTCTCTCTTTGGCTAGTTCAATGTTTATGAATGTAAGTGGTGCTGTTACTTTGAAGGATACCATCATCTCGTCCTCTTCTATCCTGATGACCTTGGTGATGTTGAGGGATTCTTGGGATGAGTGGGTGGAGTGTGGGTACTGTTGTCAATGGAGCATTTCAATTTCTGTTGTAGTTCTTTGGCAAGTTTATACGTTGGTGTGCCTGGTAGTGAGACAATTGGTCTGATGGGGGACACCCGGTTTGTGTAACTTGGGAAGTCCGTAGAATCGGGGTGTGTTGGATTCCTCTGGCTTCATTTCTCAGTAGTCTGTCTTGTTGACGTGTCTTGAGTTGAGTAGTTTCTTCAGGATCATTGTAATCCGGTTCCCTAAGTGTGGTATCGGGCCTATTGCTATCTGTTGGTAGGTGTTGGTATCTGCCAGTAGTGCGTTCGCTTTCTTGATGTATTGAGCTCTATTGAGGATTACTGTCCCGCGTCCTTTGTCCACTGGTAAGATTACAATGTTCCTGTCTTTCTTGAGTCTTTCCAGGGCTTTCCTCTCTTCTGTGTTGAATGTGTTCCACTTACCTTTTTTGCTCAATGTTTGGACTATCGTACGTCTGATGGTCTGTTGTACTTCTTCCTTGAGTCTGATTCCAGCGCAGCCAGGAAGTCAGTCTTTTTGGCGTCTTTGTAGTTATAATTCAGTCTGCATACTGGGACGGTCTTCTCAGTGTCTGTACGTGGTCAGTCTGAGATGTTCTTGATCCATGAATCTGTGTTGTCCATGTCATTGATGTGGGTGATTTTGGACAGTTTTTCTTGAAGGGCTATTCTTTTCCTTGGTCTGGTCTTTTGCTGTTGTATGCTGATGGCTTGTTCCAGTGAGGATGTCCATTCCCAGCTGGTTGCTTTGGAATACAGAGTTTTTTGGCGCACGGTTTCCAGCTCATATTTGTGTTGTTGGTGGTGGGCATTGTTGATCACAACCCTTATCATTCTGCTGCCATTCTGTTCAGCTGTCCTCTGTGCCTGTGGATTGTTGATAGGTGGTTTATACCTTAAACTTTGTGGCAGTACCTGCTTTCTGAGGCATTTGTCAGGAAGTATAGTTGTTCGCAAGTCACGCTCAGTCAGATGGCATTTGTTTCCCATCTACGGGCCAGTTTGAGATTGTTGCACCCATAGGTTAAAGTTTTCGAGAAGATTTGTAGCTCGAGTTGTGGATGAGGTTATAGATGTGCTCGCTGAGCCACTGGGTTTGGTTGCAGACGTTTTATCACCCTGCTCGGTAATATCGTCAGCGCGCCTCCAGTGAGGCATCAGTGTTCTGTCCCGCTTGTTATTTATATGCCTCGATTTACTGAAGTGGTTGGTATCACTTCTGGTTTTGTTTCTCAGTGGTTTGTACGCAGGGTCTAATTCAATGTGTTTGTTGATGGAGTTCTGGTTGGAATACCAGGCCTCCAGGAATTCCCTGGCATGTCTCTGTTTGGCTTGTGCGATTATGGATGTGTGTCCCAGTCGAATTCGTGTCCCTTGTTGTGAATGTGTAGTGGGACCAGTGAGAATTGGTCGTGTCTCTAATGGTAGAACACAAAAACAACGGGGAACTCCAGACTAGCATATATAGAAAGACCACACATTGAGCCAGATACTCAACTACACTAGCAACTTCCCCAATGTCCACAAACTGAACTGCATCAGGACACTATTTAAATGAGCCACAACACATTGTAACAACCCAGAACTATGCAAAGCAGAACACAAGCACCTATACGGTGTCTTCAAAAGAAATCGATACCCCAAAATCACAATCTGACGTTACCTCCGAGACAGACCACAACATGAAGACACAACACAGCCAGACACTAATTGCCCTACCATACATCAAGGAAATATCATAGATGACCACAAGACTACTCAGTCCCCTAGGTATCAGAGCAGCCCACAAACTGACAACCACCCTACGACAAGTACTGACAAACATAAAGGATCCCATACCCAAAACCAGCAAAACCGGTGTAATGTACAAAATACCATGCAAGCACTGTGAGAAACACTACATAGGCCATACTGGAAGAAAACTGACAATATGGATACATGAACACCAACTCGCCACCAAGAGACATGACCAATTCTCACTTGTCTCACCACACATGGACAACGAGGGACGTGAATTTGACTGGGACACACATCCAAAATCGTACGAGCCAAACAGAGACATGCCAGGGAATTCCTGGAGGCCTGGTATTCCAACCAGAACTCCATCAACAAACACATTGAATTAGACCCTGTGTACAAACCACTGGGAAACAGAACTGGAAGTAGTACTAAACACTCCAACAAACCGAGGCATATAAATAACAAGAGGGACAGAACACCGGCGCTTCAGCGGAGGCGCACTAACGATGTTACCGAGCACATCTACAAACTCAGTGCAGAAACTGTCACTCGCTGCTGCCTTCCCAGAGGAACCAAGCCTTGAGAAAGTGGGAACATAAGCCAAATGGTTAGATTTTGGGCATTGGTGAGCACAGTGATATGTCTCAGTGATAAGTGTGTTGCCTTTGCTAATGAATGTTTGAATTATAATAGCATAGTCCCCATGTAACCCTTTGTACCTGCCTTCTGAAAATCCAAATGTGCTATGCCTACAAGTTCCCTTTATCAACTCTGCTTGTAATATTATCATAGAACTCAGAGCCCCTTTCATTTCACACTCCTTTTCAGTTGAGCCCCTAATGCACTCTCTCATCATGTTTGCTGGGGTTAACAGAGAGGTTTCACATTTTCACTGCCAGCATCCAGGTTTGTGAAGATCTAGGCCTGAAACGTCAGCTTTCCTGCTCCTCTGATGCTGCTTGGCCTGCTGTGTTCATCCAGCTCTACACCTTGTTATTCCAGGTTTGTGACCAAGAGGATTGCATTCATGACATGTTGGTGAGGAATCATGGTGTTCTCTTGAATACAAATGGGGTTGTCAACCACTGAGGTCAAGAATGTCTAAATATCCTGAGAATGTAATTTTTTTTTCATTCACAGGATGAGGGCATCACTGGCCAGGCCAGCATTATTGTCCATCCCTAATTGCCCAGAAGCAGTTAAGAGTCAACCACATTGCTGTGGGTCTGGAGTCACATGTAGGCCAGGCCAGATAAGGATGGCAGTTTCCTTCCCTAAAGGACATTAGTGAACCAGATGGGTTTTTCGGACAATTGACAACGGCTTCATGGTTATTGTTAGATACTTAATTACAGATACTTATTGAATTCAAATTCCACCATCTGCCGTGGTGGAATTCGAACTCAGGTCCCAGAACATTGCCTGGGTCCCTGGATTAACAGTCCAGATAATACTACTAGGCCATCACCTCCCCCATAAGACTTTAACCTGCAGTTGGGAAACTGAAATTTTGCTTCTTGCTAAATTAATTACCCATATTTGCCCATCAAAAACATCTGGGTGGGCCCAGAGGTTCCACTATGAGAGACTGAGGCTTTTGTTTGGAGAGCCCAGAGCTAGGGATTACGATCCCAGAATAAAGGGATTGAGATGAAGTGAAATTTCTTCAGAGGATAGTGAGTCCTTGGAATTCTCTACTGCAGAGGACGTTCAGGATGTTCAAGTGCTGAATACATTCAAGGCCAAGAATAATATATTTTTGCACTCCAAGGTAAACAATGTATGAAGGGAAGATCAGAGATCAGCAATGGTTTATAAGATCATGAGGGGCATAGATAGGGTGAATAGCAAAGGTCTTTTCCCTCCTTAGGGGAGTCCAAAACTAGAGGGCATAGGTTTCAGGTGACAAGAGAAAGATTTAAAAGGGACCTAAGGGACAGCTTTTTTATGCAAAGGGTGACATGTGTATGTAATGAACTGCCAGAGAAAGTGTTGGTGGAGGCTGTTACAATTACAACATTTGAAAGGCATCTGGATGGGTTCATGAAAAGGAAGAGTTTAGAGGGATATGGGTCAATGCTGGAAAATGGGAATGGATTAATTTAGGATATCTGGTTGGCATGGACAATTTGTCTGAAGGGCCTGTTTCTGTGCTGTACATCTCTATGACTCCAAACTCTGCAGTCTCATGTTATTGTCTCAGCAAATGACCAGCATATTAACTAAAAATTTGTTAACAAATCTATCATATATCTCTATATCATGGTTTGGAAATTAGGAAGGGTAGCAAATTTAATTGCTAACTTTTACCATATTGATGGATCTTACGTTGCTGTGGAATGGTTCAGTATGTTACTTCACAATGTGATGATCCTATGAGACTGTTTTCAGACGTTAATTTTGGATCTGCTGAGTAATTGACGGGGTTTCAGTGACCTAGGGTCAATTACAAATATGGTAAGTGAAGGATAACACAGGAGGACTGACAAGGCGACTACCACCATACATAACCAGACTTATGAATCAGAGGAGAATCTAAAGAAAATTTATAACATAAATCCTTCATTACTTACCTTTGAAGCATTAGCACTGACAGCAATTGCATGTTCAACCTGGGAGAAATTAACAGTGATCAGAATCCAATCGTTATTGGAAAAAAATTTGAACAGAGATTAGAATGTTGTCAGTAAATTCTATGTCACCCTTCTATAGGAAGGATGTTGTGAGACTTGAAAAGTTGCGGAAAAGATTTACAAGGATGTTGCCAGTGTTGGAGAGTTTGAGCTATAGGGAGAAGCTCAATAGGCTGGGGCTATGTTCCTTGGAGCATCAGAGGCTGAAGGGTGACGTTATGGAGGTTTATAAAATTATGAGGGGCATGGATACGGTCAAGGTCATTTTATGGCCAATATTATACAGCCAATATAGCCAAGGTCTTTTTCCTATGGTGGGGGAGCCCAAAGCTAGATGATATAGATTTAAGTTGAGAGGGGAAAGACTTAAAAGGAACCTAACTTTTTCATGCAGAGGGTGGTGTGTATATGAAATGAGCTGCCAGAGGAAGTGGTGGAGACGGGTACAAATATGGACCATTTAAAAGGCATCTGAATTGATATATGAATAGGATTTACAGGGATACAGGCCAAATATTGACAAATGGGATTAGATCAGATTGGGATGCCTGGTTGGCATGGATGATTTGAACCAAAGGTTCTGTTTCCATGCTGTATGAATCTATGTTTCTGTGACTGGAGATAGATATCTAGTTTATCATGTTTTAGTTTTGTTACGAACTTGTGTGCAGTAATCGTGAATTGGAAGAAAGGAAGCCAGAATTTGTTTGTAAAAAAATGATAAGGGAGAACAGTGCGTGGTTCCTTTAAGAGATAAAGTGCTTTTCTAACCTTAGGGATTTATACAGGGGGAAAGAAAGTCCCTGTATGCAGCTGAAGATGTATAGTCAGTTCTAAAATGGAAACATGTATCAATTGGCTGTGTGATTGGAAACCTTAGGCATGTTTTGATGTTTTGGCAACGAGCTGGAATCAGCCAATTAGTGATTGAAAGCCAATTGAATATAAATATGATGGTTTTGACAACCTTGGACCAGAAAATCAGAAAATTGATATATCATCCAAGGTATATAAAGAGAGGGTTTTTGAAAATTAGTTTGAGAGTGAATGGCCATCTGAGAAATAGCTCTCTCAAGAAATCACTATGCTCTCTAAGGAAGCATCATTTTAGCCATAAAAGGTACCATGGCACTTCTAGCTCAGAGTCTTCAAAGAGAAAATACCCCTGACAACAGGATCAGCAGAAGAAAGGTGTTTATGACTGTAGAGACAGTGGAGAAGGCAGAGCATTCTAGAAGACACATTCTGTGTGGACTTTGAGAGGCTAAGTTTTAATTTTTTTTCTTACTACTTGCGTTATATTAGTGGGACTTGTGCGTATTGGAATAGCAGACCAGTAGAGTTTAGTTCAGTTAAGGAATAGTTAGGAGTTAGGGGGGAATTGTTCAGTTTGTTGGTAATCCTGTTAATTAGTTCACAGTTAGGGTTAAATAAATAAATTGTTACTTATAAAGTGAATATCAGGGATTTTCTTTCATTTAACCTCCCCTTCTCCGTATGACAGTTTAACAGATTAGATGAGGTGAGGCGAGCTTCTCTGGGTGTTTTGAGTTTAATTATTAGAAGGGGACGTCTATTCCCGCTGTAACAGATTAAGGGCTGTGTTTCAATTTTAATTATCAGAGGGGTTTGACCTCCCCTTCCTAGTAGTTTATTTATGCTCTGATTTTATCAGCAGTCGTAGATTTGGGTCTATTAGTGCAAACATGCAGTTCTCAAAGTTACTTGTACAATATTGATGTTGTTGCTTGGTGTTGAACTGTTTTCTCATCTGAAGTTGTCGGGTTAATACTGTAGAGATAACAAGGTGTAGAGCTGGATGAACACAGCAGGCCAAGCAGCATCAGAGGAGCAGGCCCGAAACGTCAGCTTTTCTGCTCCTCTGATGCTGCTTGGCCTGCTGTGTTCATCCAGCCCTGCACCTTGTTATCTCAGATTCTCCAGCATCTGCAGTTCCTACTATCTCTAGGTTAATATTGTTACAATGTAGGGACAGGCCTTTATTGAGATACATTGCATAGATTCCTACATGAATGCTATACAGTGTTACTTTCATGTTTGTGTTCCATTTTCATTTGTCATTAGTACGTTCCATGCATACCACCAGTAGCTTATAGTACAGAAGTGACAACACAGTAGCAATATAGATACTGCCATATCCACAGATCTCATAACCATGGTTAAGTTGCCATCTGGAATTTTGTCTCATTTCCCATAAATACACAAGCTGGATTATTCCAGATCCCCATTGACATTGGTGAGTAGCATTATCCAATGCATCACCGCCTTTCTCATGAGAGATGGCCCTCTTTCAATTTGTGGCTGTCAAACCAGGTAGGAGATGGGGGTGGGGCTTGATGTGGGAGAAGGGGATAGGTGGGAGGAAGGACAGGTTGGGGAGGCAGGGACAAGCTGGGCTGGTTTTGGGATGCGGTAGGGGGAGGGGAGATTTTGAAGCTTGTGAAGTCCACATTGATACCATTGGGCTGCAGGGTTCCCAAGCGGGATATGAGGTACTGTTCCTGCAACCTTCGGGTGGCATCGTTGTGGCACTGCAGGAGGCCCAGGATGGACATGTCATCTGAGGAATGGGAGGGGGCGTTGAAATGGTTCGCGACTGGGAGGTGCAGTTGTTTAGTGCGAACTGAGCATAGGTGTTCTGTAAAGCGGTCCCCAAGCCTCCGCTTGGTTTCCCCGATGTAGAGGAAGCCACACCGGGTACAGCGGATACAGTGTACCACATTAGCAGATGTGCAGGTGAACATCTGCTTGATGTGGAAAGTCTTTTTGGGGCCTGGGATGGGGGTGAGGGGGGAGGTGTAGGGGCAGGTGTAACACTTCCTGCGGTTGCAGGGAAAAGTGCTGAGGGTGGTGGGGCTGGAGGGGAGTGTGGAGCGGACAAGGAAGTCCTGGAGAGAGTGGTCCCTCCAGAAAGCAGATAAGGGTGGGGAGGGAAAAATGTCTTTGGTGGTGGGGTCGGATTGCAGATGGCGGAAGTGTCGGAGAATGATGCGTTGGATCCGGAGGTTGGTAGGGTGGTACGTGAGGACGAGGGGCATTCTGTTTTGGTTGTTATTGCGGGGAGGGAGTGTGAGGGATGAGTTGCGGGAAATGCGGGAGACACGGTCGAGGGCGTTCTCAACCACTGAGGGGGGGAAGTTGCGGTCCTTGAAAAACGAGGACATCTGAGATGTACTGGAGTGGAATGCCTCATCCTGGGAGCAGATGCGGCGGAGGCAAAGGAATTGGGAATAGGGGAGGCATTTTTGCAGGAAGATGGGTGGGAGGAGGTGTATTCTAGGTAGCTGTGGGAGTCGGTGGGCTTGAAATGGATATCGGTTTCCAGGTGGTTGCCAGAGATGGAAACAGAGAGGTCCAGGAAGGAGAGCGAGGTATCAGAGATGGTCCAGGTGAACTTAAGGTTGGGGTGGAAGGTGTTGGTGAAGTGGATGAACTGTTTGAGCTCCTCTAACCCTAACTCCTACCACATCCCAAAGCCAGCCCAGCTTGTCCCTGCCTCCCCAACCTGTCCTTCCTCCCACCTATCCCCTTCTCCCACATCAAGCCCCACCCCCATCTCCTACCTACTAACCTCATCCCGCCCCCTTGACCTGGCCATTCTCCCTGGACTGACCCATCTCCTCCCTAACTCCCCACCTACACTCACTTTTACTGGCTCCAACCCCGTCTCCTTGACCTGTCGGTCTCCTCTCCACCTATCTTCTCTTTTATCCATCTTCTATCCGCCTCCCCCTCTCTCATTTATTTCAGAACCCCCTTCCCCTCCCCCATTTCTGAAGAAGGGTCTGGGCCCGAAACATCAGCCTTCCTGCTCCAATGATGCTGCTTGGCCTGCTGTGTTCATCCAGCTCTACACCTTGTTATCTCAGATTCTCCAGCATCTGCAGTTCCTACTATCTCTGGATTTTTAGACACTTGCTTCGATCTAATGAACCGTGATCGAATCTTAACGAAAAAAGAACTAAAGCAGTGGACATGGGAACATTAATTATATCAATTTCAAGAGGGCATCTGATCAGATATTGTCAAGTGAAGCTGAAACTCATGGGCATGAAGATAAATCATTGACTTGGTAAAGAATGACTGACTGCTGGGCACAGGGATAATGGGCATGCACTCAAATTGGCAGATTGCGATGAGAGCTGTCCCACCAGGAACTCTCGTTGTAGCCTTAGCAAATTACTGTCTTTATTAACGATAGTTTTCACTGAATAGAGAATCACATTGCCAAGTTGGCTGAAGGCACAATTGTACGCTATGGAGCTGGAAGCTTAAAATTTCATAGATATTGAAAGATTAAGTGAATGAATGAAGGTGGTAAATGGATTTCAATGAAGAAGGCAAATATAAAGCCATCCAGTTTGGACTGAACTTGACACTTTATAAATGGTGGAAAGATGGTGAGAGTGGGGAGATTTTGGGGTCCAGGTAAATAATCATTAAAATATCATGAATTGTGCAGTAATCAATACAAAGGCTAGTGGGATGCTGGACAGATCACTGGGCATTGGAAACATCTTGCAGTTGAGGACTGCAGAACAACTATAACTGAGCAACTGATAAAACTTCTATCATTTGCCATCCCCTGGAAGCTGTTATGACCACATTAAAAAATTGGACCCTCAGTCACCAGATATCTTCTGAAGCTTTGCGCCAAGATCCCCTTAGCTAGCTTTACTATGGTGTAACTATTCTGTGGCCTTGTCAACCTTAATGAGGTGCTGTCATGTAAAGTAATTGTTCTGAAAGGGTTAATTTTAGAGACAGCATTAACCTCCACCCAGTCTAATGACAGGCAGGGAAGAGATGAGTCTGGGTTAAGAACCCCATGGAAATGAATGTGTTATCATTGCATTTGGTAGACTTTATTATTCCTGAAAAAGACACATTTTCATCTTTCATCCATCGAGACATTTCACAACAACACCAATTCAACATCAGAACCTAAGAAATAAGAGCAGTGCTAGGCCTTCAGTCCCTTAAGGCCACCCTGTTATCTGATAAGATCATGGCTGAACTGTCACAGGCCACAACTCCTCTTTTGTGCTAACTCCTCATAATGCTCACACTCCCTGAATCTACTTCCTCTTTAAATACTTTCAGTGATCTAGCCTCCTCCACTTTCTAGGATAGAGAATCCCAGATACTCACCACTCTGGGTTTCAATTTTAAATATGTTTTCACGCATTCTGTAACTATGTGGAGACTGTTGTCAATTCCTTGGGCACAAACCCCAGGGACAGAATTTTACAAAAGACCTCCAACACTGCCTCCCACCTCACCTGCCCCAGGAAGAATCGGAGAGAGAGGAGGCTGTAAAATTCCTTGAATTGCCAACTTGCCCTTTCCGTAACTTTCCAATAGGATGGCTGGACCTATTGTCTCAATTGAGGCCCTTAATTGGCCAGTTAATGTCAACTTAAGGGTTGTTTCTGGCCCAGTCTTAATTTTTGGCATGACGGGAGGAGCTATGGGGCTTTGTTTGTAGGAATAGGACCAGCTCAGGCCTTATGGGAAGAGGAAGCAGGAAGAGAGCTCACCTCCATTAACAGTTTCCTCCCAACATTGGGCAACATCAGCCTCCACACTGGTGCAAACACATAGATACCTACCTAGCCTCTCTCCCAATGCTCTTTCTGGCCCCTACCACCAGCATGCACTCCTGCTCCTCACTCACCGCCCTGCCCTTAAACCCTGATACTATCTGCTTGCAGACCTCCAGGGTGGCATGGTGGCTCAGTGGTTAGCACTGCTGCCTCACAGCACCAGGGACCTGGGTTCAATTCTACCCTTGGGTGACTGTCTGTGTGGAGTTTGTACGTTCTCCCTGTGTCTGCGTGGGTTTCCTCTGGGTGCTCCGGTTTCCTCCCACAGTCCAAAGATGTGCAGGCTAGATGGATTGGCCATGCTAAATTGCCCATGATGTGTGGATAGGATGGGTCTGGGTGGGATGTCCTGAGAGTCGGTGTGGACGTTGGACCAAAGCGCCTGTTCCCACACTGTAGGGATTCTATGACTTGAAGCTCTGGTCACTGCATGCAATTTGAATTCTTGCCACTGCTGGGACTGAGAGACTGATGGCACAGAGACTAGCCTGGAGCTCTGAGGTATAGGAAATGAATCCCAATAAATAACTGCTTGATCATTAAAATGGGTGAAAACAATATTGTTTTATAATTTTGTAACATTGAGGAATGTTGAGTAATTCCTTAGTTTTGCTAGTTTTTCTCTCTATTCCATTGCAAATGTCTCTTTTGGACTACATGTTGTAAATGATGTCTGCATACCAACCCCTCAAAAACATTACTTATGTAAGAGTCAACTCCATCACTTTTGACCAAAAACATTGATCACAAAAATTGAGAAGTGAATAAAATGATATATCAGAAAATCACGGTCAGGCAAAACTATTAAAAAAGACCAAAAAATTTAGGTTTATTGAAGAGACAAAAGGACAGGATTTTTATGGAATTGGGATGATTCTAGAGGCCTCTCAAGCTTGATGTGGAAGTCCTGCCTAAATTTCTGACTGATCCCTTTCTTTTTGGGCAGCAGGAAGGTAACGAGGAAGATCACACTGGAGTTGAGAGCAGGGAATGGGGGTATTAGCATGCCCTTTACATGGCAGATGTCATAGCCTGGAGGGGGCAGAGGGAAATGAGGGAGGTAAATCACAGGGTGTAATGAGACCTTTAAACCAAGGCAGTCTTTCCAGTTTTCCTGACTCAAAAATACCCATGACCATAGGGAACATCCAGCCCAAAGTGGGCAAAAATAAAGAAATAACAATGCTCTATACAAGGTATTGGCCAGGCTACAGTCTGGGCACTGTGCCTTGTGTTCTATGTCCTCTTGTACAATGGACATTGTAACTATGAAGATCATACAATATGGATTCATCAGGATAATTATTGGAGGCAGCAGCAATGATAAAGTCACCGGGCTTGTAAGCTAGACCCCAGACTGATGTCAATTTGAGTGCCACCGTGGCAGATAGTGGAATTTGAATTCAATAAAAATCTAGAATTAAAATGATGGCCATGTTATCATTAACATTTGTTGTCGTTATATATATATTTTTTAGAAAAAGCATCAAGCTCTCTAATGTTTCTCCAGGAAGGAAATCTTATTCCTTACCTGGTTTGTTACAGATGTGACTCCTGACCCACAGCAATGTACTTGACTTTAACTGCCTCTGAATTAAAATATCAAGCCAATTCAGTACAAATGTGAATAGAAATAGGCAATAAAAGCTGGGCTCGCTGGTTATTCCCAAATCCCACAAGGAAATAAAATAAATATGAGGCAATAGTCACTATCAAATATGTGAGAAACTGCGATTACTTCCAGTGGAGCAGAGGAGGAGATTGAACAGAAATCTTGAAGTGTTCCAGAATAAATCACAGAATCAAGTTTGAGGAGACAACAATGAAGGATAATCAGTAAAATAGCCAGGAAGACAGTGAGATGATAATTCGAACTGGGTGCTCCGGTTTCCTCCAACAGTCCAAAGATATGCAGGTTAGATAGATTGGCCATGCTAAATTGCCCCATAGTGTTCAGGGATGTGCAGGCTAGGGGCATTAGCCATGGGAAATGCAGCAATAAGTTAGGGAGATGGGTCTGGGTCAGATGGTCTTCAGAGGCTTGGTCAGTGTGGACCCATTGGGCCAAATAGCTTGTTTCCACACTGTAGGGGTTCTATGGTTCCATCTCTTGCTGAACAAGTGACATTTTCAAAGGAAACGTTTGAAGCAGAGAACGATGCACTGATCTACATAGAATGCAGGGCAGTGAGATTAAATTTGTGTTGCTCAATTGAAGAACTGCCATTGGATGGTCCCCGACTGCACTGTAAACATGCTAATATCACAGTTAGAATGATGCCTGCCATTTGTCAGCTTGAGATGGATAACTTATTTTTTTTTACCATGTGTATGTAAGAGGCTAAGTAGAAATATGACAGTAATTGCAAAAGTAGTTATAGCAACAACTGTTACTATATTATTTTTAGGAGTAATGACAGCTGTGATGGTAATAATGTATTTTTTTAAATGGAAAATAGCTTTCCTAACTTTAAAAAAAGAAAGACAAGAAAGACCGACCAATTAAATTCCCCCAGTGCTCCAAATTCCCAAAAGCGCACACACTCACTCAAGGCTATGTCTCACTCAGGATGTGTGCTCTCCCAACTGCTCATAAGAAGCTTACTGATCACTTCCAATTCTTCAAATCATCAGAGAATTCACTCTTCACCTGTCTGACCCATTGTTTCCTCATAGGACAGCTTTTGGATCCCAAGAATCAATCTTATGAAAATTTGTGACACTTTCTCTAAAACAATCATATCCTTCATTAGGTAAAGAACCAAACATATATGTGATATTACAGGTATAAACCCATCAAAGTCCCATGTAACTGCAGCCAGATATTTTCCCAATTGTACCATAGACCCCTATTGATAATGGTTAACACACCATTTGCATTTCTAATTATTGTTGCACCTATATATTTCTATTCAATATTTGTCTAGACAGAAATCCAGATCATTCAGAATTCTAGCCTTTGCTCTTCTCTGATCTTTTAAAAATATTTCCATTCTCAATATCAAAGCAGATGTTCTCATATTTCTCCATATTATCCTTCATCTGCCAACTTCTTGCCCAACCCATTAACCAAGCTGTTACCATTTGCTGCCTCTTCGCATCCAACTTGCAACTTACTTTTCAACCTCGCTCTGTTAACTTGGTATACCTCCACAGATCTTAGCTGAGATCATGTAATCCCTGCACAAAAAACAGAAGTTGCTGGAAAAGCTCAGCAGGTCTGGCAGCATCTGTGAAGAAAAAAAAAATCAGAGTTAACGTTTCGAGTCCAGTGACTGTTCCTCATTACTGGAGAAGGGTCACTGGAGCCGAAAAGTTAACTCTGATTTTTTTCTTCATAGATGCTGCCAGACCTGCTGAGCTTTTCCAGCTACTTCCGTTTTTGTTCTTGATTTACAGCATCCACAGTTCTTTCGGTTTTTATCATGTAATCCATGCATTTATCTCAGTAAGAAATGTACTTTGTTGGCCAGTATTTGAACATATTACATTAGGTTACTAAGCAAGTAAATTAGAATGAGGAAAAATTTAATCTGAAAGCATAAGGCCATACAAACATACAGAAGTGGTGGACCAGGAAAGATCAGCTTCTGTCTAAAACTGATTGTACATTCAGAATCGGTGCAAGATCACAATGGGAAACTTGCAAATCCTGAGCTCCTATGTGACCTCCTGAGAGAGAGAGAGAGATGAAAAATAAAGTCCATCGACAATAAAGGAAACATCAGTAATTTCTTTCTGACCTGCATTGGAGATTGAGATCAATCCAAGAGGCCACGTGCTTCTGTTAAATGTTAAATTACTCACCTTTTATGAAGTGCAACCTTACAGAAATGGCAGAATGTCATTGTTGTAAGTTTCTGGGAACACAATTCCCAACTGTTAGCTGCTCGGTTTACCAATATAGGACCCAACACCTGTCACATCTGGTTGGGTCTCCTCTGCATTAATAGCCACTTTCCATTCCTCCATTTCTGCCAACAACTGGGGGGCACAAATTATCTTGATAGGAGGCAATGGTTGGTGTTCCAAAGACAGCAAAGGCACTGTTGGCACATGTTTAGAGGATACCATGCTATCCGGTAATTTCTGCCACTCATTCCTGCAGACAGCAGAGTGCTCAATTCACCAGAACTGTGGATTTCTAATCAGTTGCCCATACAAAGACCCTTCATAGACAATGGAGAGGTGTCATGTGTAATGAATGTAATGAGGCCAGCCAGGTAGACCTCACAGAATATGAGTTCCCTGATTGGTGCTGTTAATTTGGTCCAATCAGGGAGTGCCAGGGGTTCTGTTGACTCTCAGAGCTGGCTGTGACAAAGCTGGATCCGTGTCAAGGTCTCTCCACTTTAAATAAAGGATGACTTGTGTCAGGATGCTGGTCTCTGTGGAGTTGTTTCAACATGTCGTTCACATGTATCCACTTCCCTGTTATACCTTTGTATTGGCGGATTTCACAAACAGTGTCGTTGCAAAGATCTTATACAGCTAGCTACTCCATTATCCTGCAGAGCTGTGACTAAAAGTTATTTGAGGTTTGTATCCAACCACACTGTGTGGCATTATCAATGGTTGATAGTTAAAGTGTTGCTCTGAATTCTTGAAGTTCCATTCAAGGAATCACACCAACTCTGTCCTTTCGTGGTCCTGCTGGAGTCATCAACTCTGACTGCACCTATTACGGAGATTCCCTCATCAAAGAGCAATTAAACAGTAAGGCACAGGAACAGGCCCTTCAGCCCATCACCTGACGCCTTTCTAAACTAAAACACTTTTGCCTCTACATGGTCCGTATCCCTCTATTTCCTGCCTCTTCATGTATCTGTCAAGGTGCTTCTTAAACGTTGCTATTGTAGCCATCTCCACCACCTCCTCTGGCAGCACATTCCGGTCATCTACCACCATCTGTGAAAACAAACCTGCCTCTCACATCTCCTTTAAGCTTTCCTCCCCCACCAACCTTAAACCAGTGTCACATAATGATTGACATTTCTACTCTGGGAAAAACATCTCCGACTATCCATTCTATCCATGACTCTCATAATTCTGTAAATTTCTGTCAGGTCGCTACTTCAGCCTCCAATGGTCATGCGAGAACAAATCAAGTTTATCCAATCCCTCCTCATAGCTAATACCTTCCAAACCAGGCAACATCCTGGTAAACAATTTCTGTACCCTCTTCAAAACCTCCACATCCTTCTGGTTAACGTGGCAAGTTATAATGTTATAATGGGTTGTCATGTCATGAATCCTAACAGTTGGGGACCAATGAGACAGTCCAGACAGCACAGCTGCACTCAGAATGAACACTTCAAGCTGGAACCAGTCTGCTTTGATTCAATATTCCATATTTATTTTAAGAATTCTTTATGAATCTTTCTCTCTGCCTGAGAGATTATTCTTCAATTCCTGGAGATCTCAGGTCAATCCAAGATGGTTGGTAATATAACACTTGGTCCCTGATTTAAAACCCTCATTTCTACAGCAGCCACTGGCCCTAGTCCAGCCTCCAGGACTCAGTTCGTTCTAAACCAATGCTCTGGGTGACAGTTCTGTGTTGAGTAACTCACCTCCTGACTCCCCAAAGCCTCTCCACTATCTACTAGGTACAAGTCAAAAGTGTGATAGAATACTACAACAACAAAAAAACAAAGTTGCTGGAAAAGCTCAGCAGGTCTGGCAGCATCTGTGAAGGAAAAAAACAGAGTTAATGTTTCAGGTCCGGTGACCCTTCCTCAGGAATACTCCCCACTTGCCTGGATGGGTGCAGCTCCAACAACGCTCTAGAAGCTTGACACCATCCAACACAAAACAACCCTTTTGATTGGCACCACGCTGTCTTGCTCCATGACCAATGATCATGACTTGCTCCACGACCAATGATCAGCAGCAACAGTCCATACCTTCTACAAGATACATTCAACAATTCACATAAATAGCACCTCCCAAACTCCTAATCGCAACCATCTAAAAGGACAGAGGTAGCAGATCCACGGGAACACCACCACTTGCAAGTTCCCCTCCAAGCCACTTTCCCATCCTGAGTTGGAAACATATCAATTTTCCTTGTCAATACAGTGTGGAGCTGGAGGAAGACAACAGGTCAGGCAGCATCAGAGGACCAGGAAAGCTGACGTTTCGGGTTGGGACCCTTCTTCAGAAATGGGGGAGGGTGAAGGGAGCCGGGAAATAAATAGGGTGGATGGGGCTGGGGAAGGTAGGTGGGATGGTGATAGGTGGATGCTGGTAGGGAGTGGTGGGGATTGCTCAGTGGGGTGGTTGGGGCAGATAGGTGGGAGAGAAGATGGACAGGTTGTGTCAGGTCAAGGAGGAAGGGATGAGAGGGAGGATTGGACAATGGAATGAGGCCGGGGCTGTGGGGAGATTTTAAAACTGGTGAATTCCATGTTGAAGCCATCAAGCTGTATGCTCCCGAGGTGGAATATGAGGTGTTGCTCCTCCGGTTTGCGGGTGGCATCATTGTGACACTGGAGGAGGCCCAGGATGGACATGTCACCAAGAGGGGGAGTTAAAATGTTTGGCAACCAGAAGGTGTTGTTGATTATAACGTACAGAGTGCTCTCACATTCTGCGTTGGGTACCTACAGCCCATGGCCTAAACATAGAATTCACCAGTTTCCCAACCTCCCCACCCCAGGCCTCATCCCATGTCCAATCATCCCTCTCATCCTCGCCGCCTTGACCTGACACAACCTGTCCATCTTGTTTCTCGCCTATCCGCCCCACCCATCCCACTGACCAATCTCCACCACCCCCTACCTGCACTCACCTATCACCATCCCACCTGCCTTCCCCCAGCCTCACACCCCTCCTCTCTCTATTCATTTCCGAGCTTCCTTCCCCCTCCCCAGTCCTGATGATGGGTGTACTTTCCTGATCCTCTGATGCGGCCTGACCTGCTGTGTTCCTCCAGCTCCACACTGCATTGACTCTGACTCCAGCATCGGTAGTTCTTGCTATCTCCTACCACCATTCCTTAACTGTCACTGGATCAAAATCCTGAAAGCCCTCCGTAATGACATTAAGGCTCTATCTGCAGCGCATGGACTGCACCGTCCAGGAAGGCCGCTCACCGCCACCTTCTCAAGGCCAACTAGGGATGGGCCCAGCCAGCAACGTCCATGGCACATGAATAAATTTTTTTTGGAAAGTCAGACTTTAACCAGGTACGTAAACCCTATTTACTTGAGCACTTCAATACTCCAGTATTTGCTGGTACGGGAGATTATACTGCTGGAGACTACCTTGCTCCTATGGTGTTGCTGATTGCTATAATTCTCTGTTATCCTGCTGTCTTTTAAAAGCGAATACCCCTGTTGGAACTGCTCGTACCCAAATAACTCAATGAATAAATATTGACAGGTTTGTGAAGCAGCTTGACCTCCAGACTGATAAGTGTTCCTTCAGTAAAAACACTCATAATACAGTTAATGGGAATGAATAACCAATTGTTCCAAATAAATAATTAATTCACAGAGTAAACGAATGATTCATTATTGTTGAGTAATCCCCTGACTAAATAATCTACAGGCTCCATGGGACAATTGCCTCAATATCTGAGGAAATAAATAAACTGTCAATTGTTTCAAAACAGCTGAATAGCTGTCAAAACCAAAGTAAAATGATTTCGAATAGATTAATCACTGACTGAAAATAATAAAGAATTCATGGCCTTTTTTATTGGCAAACAGAGCTGAACTTAACAAGGAACACTTCTTATAATGTACAGAAACAAAGTTGCTGGAAAAGCTCAGCATGTCTGGCAGCATCTGTGAAGGAGAAAACAGAATTATCGTTTTGGGTCCGGTGACCCTTCCTGAGAACTGTATTGGGACCTGGGTCCTGTTGTATTCTAAGTGTCATGTCCTAGTCTGAACGTCCCAGGCTTTTTCACTAGTGTTGGTTTGCACATGCTCATCTGTTTTGCGGATGTAAAGGAAAAGCGAGAGTGTCTATTCACACAATGACATTCATAAATACTTTGGCAATTTGCTTGCCCATGCATCCCATGCGAAACAGATAAATGAAAGATTTATGCTTATGCAGCAATGCTCGTTTCCTGAGGAAGACCTATTGCATTTTACAAGTGGAGTATTCAGCAGCTGACATATGCACAGAAAGATCCCAAAAAAAGCATTGGACCAGGTGTGAGGAGGAGGATTCAGTGACTCTGTGTTTAAGCCATTTCTGAAGAAGGGTCTAGGCCCGAAACGTCAGCCTTCCTGCTCCTCTGATGCTGCTTGGCCTGCTGTGGTCATCCAGCTCTACACCTTGTTAACTCTGGCGTGTAATCCTGCTGGCTGGACTAAGAATCAAATTTCGCCACAGCAGCTTTACATTCAGTCACTTAAATAAATCTGGACTCAGAAAGATAACCTCAGTCGTGAAGTGAATGATATTTCTTGTATACGGGACTGAAAGGTTCATGAGAATTATTTTAGCCAGCTCGGAACAAGCTCAACAAGAAGGGATGCAATTTTAGATTTGGTCTTCAGCAATGAGGCTGAGCAAGTGAACGAAATAACATTGGGTTTTGAAGATAGTGATCACAGAACTTAGCATCATGACGGCATGATTGAACAGGAGCGAAAAGTTCTAAATTACGAGAAGACAGAATTTATAAGGCTGGGAGGCGATCTGGCAAAAGTAGACTGGATACAGCTACTTTGTGGGAAAGGTAGTGATGAATCAGTGGATGCATTCAAAAGCAAGTTTGTATGGGAACAGTGTAGACTTGCCACCACAATACAGCAAAGTCAAATTGAGGTTCCCCTGGGCTGTGGAGAAGCTTATAGGGTAACATAAAGCAAAAAAGAAAAAGCTCAAGACAGACACAAAGAACTTCATACTGAAGAAAGCCTAGGGAAGCATAGAAAGTACAGGGGTGAAGTAAAACAGGAACTTCGGAAAATGGAGAGAGAATATAAGAAAATATTGGCAAGTAGCATCAAGAAAAATCCCAAGATGCTTTACCAATACCATCAAAGTAAGAGGTTAAGCAAGGAAAGGGTAGGAAGTGTACAATGTGATTTATGCATTTGTGGAGAATTAAGTAGAACAACAGGATAAATTATCACTCAGAAAGGCACGGGTTAATTAGGGGAAGTCAGCATGCACTTGTTAAAGGAATATCACGTCTTGCTAGCTTACCTGAATTTTTTGAGGAAATAACAATGAGGACAGATAATGGTGGTGAAGTGGATATTGTCCACATGGATTTTAGTCAGGCTGTTGACAAGGCAGACAGTCAGTAAAAGCCAATGGGATACAGGTGAAAGTGGATCCAAAATTAGCTCATTGACAGGAAAAGAAATGGTGAATGGAGCCTTTGCAAATGCAGAGCAGTTTCCAGTGGTGCTCCACAGGGCTCAGTGTTGTATATCTTGCTACTTGTTGTATATATTCATGATTTGCACATAAATGTGGAAAGCATGATTGGAAATTTCATAGTTAGCATAAAAAATGTTTGTGTACTTGATTGTGAAGAGGAAGGCTGTCAACTCCAAAGTGCTATCAATGGTTTGGTTGAGTGGATTGAGAGGTGGCAAATGGAATTCAAACCAGAGCAGTGTGAGATAATTTACCTGGGAATATTCAGTAAATGGAGCTTGGGGGGTGGCGGGGTGGTTGGTTATTGAGAGGGGAAGAGGAAGTGAGAGACCTTGGAGTGCATGTGCAGCGATCTCTGAAGGTGTCAGGACAGGTAGATAAGGTGGAAAAGAAGGTAAATAGGATGTTTTCTTCATTGGCTCAGGTACTGAATACAAGAGCAGAGATGTAGTTCTGGTACACTGTTATACATTGGTTAGGCCTTGCAGATAGATAGAATCCCTATAATGTGGAAACAGGGCCTTTGACCCAACAAGCCCACACCGACCCTCAGAGCATCTCATCCAGACCCACCCTCCTGGCCTGCACATCTCTAGATACTATGGGCAATTTAGTGTGGCCAATCCACCAAACCTGCACATCTTTGGACTGTGGGAGGAAACTGGAGCACCCGGAGGAAACCCACACAGACACGGGGAGAATGTGCAAACTCCACACCTGAGAGTGGAATCAAACCCAGATTTCTGGTGCTGTGAAGCAGCAGTGCTAACCACTGAGCCACCATGCCACCCCAAATTTTGTGTACAGTTCTGGCCATTACATTGCAGGAAGGACATCATTGCTTTGGAAAAAGCACAGAGGAGATTGATTAGAATATAGAAACTTGGATAATAGGAGCAGGAGTACGACATTCAGCCCTTTGAGCCTACTCTAGCATTCAATATGATCATAGCTGATCGTTGAATTCAGTACATTCTTTCGCTCCATATCCTAATGATCCCTTTAGCCCTAAGAACTATGTTTATCAGAACATTGCCAGAGCTTTAAATTTGCAGTGATGAAGAAACACTGGGTAGACTATGGTTTATTTCCTTAGAATATGGAGGCTGAGAGGTGATTTAATTGGGGTGTGGAAAATAATGAGGGACTTGGATTGGGAGCTTCTTGTAGTGGAGAGGTCAAATACCAGGGGGCATAGTCTTAAGGAGATAGAAGCATTAAAAAGTACAAGAGGATAAACTTTTTGAAGGCAGTGAGCCTTTGAAATATACTGCTTAGTTTAGGTGGTTGAGGCAGAAACCTTCAACTCATTTAAAAGGAACCTGGATTTGTCCCTGAAGTGATGGAACCTGCAAGGATACAGGCCATGCTGGAGAGTGGGTTAGAATGGGATTGAGTAATTCAACTGGCATGGATTCAATAGGCTGAATGGCCTGTTTCTGTACAGTGTCCTTAGGAAACAATGGTGTATATGTTTTCCCATCTTTCTCTTTGACCCCTTTGACCCTGGAAAGTAATCCTTCAATTAGAAACAAATATGGACATTTTCTTTCCTGAGTTGACTTGTTACTTGGGCAATTTTAAGATCTGACACTCCACAGAGTTTTACTGTTTTTTTTGTGTGCGCGCGCGTGCGTGTGCGTGCATTTGTGCGTGTGAGCGTGAGTGTGTGTGTGCGTGAGTGTGAGCGTGAGTGTGTGTGTGTGCATGCGTGCATGTGTGTGCACGTGTGTGTGCGCATGTGTTTGTGTGCGCGTATGTGTGCGTGTGAGCATGTGTGTGTGTGTGCACGCGTGTGTGTTCGTGTGGCGTGTGCGTGCGTGTGTGTGCGTATGTGTGTGTGCATGCGTGTGTGTGCGCATGCGTCTGTGTGCATGTGTGTGCACGTGTGTTTGCGCGTGTGTGTGTTTGTGCATCTGTGTGCGCATGCGTGTGTGCATGTGTGTGTCTGTGTACGCACGCATGTGTGTGTGTTTGTGCATGTGTGTGTGCGCGTGCTTTTTTTTCTTGTTTTGCATTTGTGTGAACTTAGATATATTTGCAGATTTTAAAACTTTCATGAATAAATTCTGGCACTTTTGCTTGACTGACATTTAGGAATAAAACTAAGACTTTATTTGTTAACTTAAGCAAGCTGATTGGTTTATTTCTTACAGAAAGTGTATTTACTTATTCAACTGGCAATTTCACCTCCCTTGTAAAGTCAAGTCTGTTGTCACCAACTCACAGTGGGAATGAGGATAGGAAACAATTGGTCTTGTTGTGTGGTCATGTCAGCTCACTACATTGTATGAGCTGCTACTCAGAATGAAATTTGCCATCATCCTTTCTAAATGCAGTTAATCACATTGCCTGCATGTCTAGTGTGGGAGAGGAACACTTCATAGACTCATAGAATTATACAGCATGGAAACAGAGCCTTCAGTCTAACCAGCCCATTCCAACCATAATCCAAAACTAAACTTGTCCCACCTGCCTGTACTTGGCCCATATCCCTCCAAACCTTCCATACTCATGTACTTTTAAGTGTCTTTTAGATGTTGCAACTGTTCCTGCATCTACCACTTCCCCTGGAAGTTCATTTCACACACTAACCAACGTCTGTGTAAGAAAGTTGCCGCTCGTGTCTTTTTGAAATATTTCTCCTCTCGCCTTGAACATATGCCCCACAGTCTTGAAATCCCCCACCCGAGAGAACAGACACTTGCCATTCACCTTATCTATACCCCGTATGATTTTAAAAACCTCTATAAGGTCACCCCTCAACCTCCTATGCTCCAGTGAAAATAGTCCCAGCCTATCCGGCCTCTCCTTAGAGCTCAAACCCATCATTTCCAGCAACATCCTGGTAATTCTTTTCTGAACTCACTCCAGCTTAACAATATGCTTTCTATAACAGGGCAACTGGGACCTGCACACAGTACTCCAGAAGAGGCCTCATCAATGTCCTGTACAACCTCAACATGACATACTAACTCCTATCCTCAAAGGTCTAACCATAAGAGTCACTCATAGCTCACAAGATACAACCTATCATAAGTTAGCAATTAGTCATAACTTACATTGATATGATAGACACTGTTACAGAGACTTTGAGGTGAACCAAATATTTAGTCTGACTCCTTTGTGAGTTTAAGCTGTTCACCCACTGATCCATATGTCACTTTAAGTCGTAGATCCTCAGTATTAATCTTTTCAAGCCCATATACATCGCCACCACTACCACTACTCCCACCAACATGACTGTAACAACAGACATGGCAAATGACATCTAGGTAAGTCCTGGGTTTTGGAGATGGAAGGATTGGAGAGTCTAATGGATTTTTAAAAAATTCATTGGATGATCTCATCACTGGCTAGGCCAGCATTTATTGTCTACTCCCAATTTCCCAGGGGGCAGTTCAGAGTCAACCATATTGCTGTGGGTCTGGAGTCACATATAGGCCAGACCAGTTCAGGACGGCAGATTCCCTTCCCTAAAGGGCATTAGTGGACCAGAAGGGTTTTTCCAACAATTGACAATAGATTCATGGTCATCAGTTGGAGGGGTTAGCCACCTGTTTTATCTTACATGCACCCTCCCTACCCCCATCTTTTCATTGAGGTGAGGAGACACCATCAAATCTAGCCCTTCAACTCAAACACAGCCACTTCAACAGCATGGTATTCCCTCAGTATTCCCTCAGCGTAATGAGGCTTAGGCCTACAAACCAAGAAAAAAAAGCACAAAACTGCGGATACTGGGAATCCAAAACAAAAACAGGAATTGCCGGAGAAACTCGGCAGGTCTGGTAGCATCTGCGGAGAGAGAAACACAGTTAACGTTCTGGGTCCAGTGACCCTTCTTAAGAACTGAAGAACAATGAAAACGTAGATTCTGCTTTCTCTCCACAGACAGTGCCAGACCTGCTGAGTTTCTCCAGCCATTTCTGTCTTTTGTTCAAACGTATGAACCTTTGAGTCAGAGGTCAATGAGTGAGAAAACCACCATGTTCCTTATCTGCCTGCTTACTGCCTCAGAATAGGATGTACACAAGGTAATGGTAAAACCGAGTCCCATACGACACCAGGCCTCAAAGGATTTATAAATGAGAACTAACTGTTTGGAAGGTGACTGAAGAGAGTTCTTTATGGGGGTTATAAATGTGCTCGTATTTATTGATTTTTAAGATTTAATAGCTGCAGTGACTGGAAGTTAATTATTTTAAAAATGAAGCGTGGAGTGGAGTTTGAAGTCTGGGGAGGGATTTCATGCCTTGCGTAAATGTTGCTGATTAACTTAGTGAAACAATCCAATTAGCCTAGGTAAATGGCAATTGTCTGCAAAATTGGCTCCATCTCACCTGATGATCAAGGGTCAGAATCCTGTCCGCACTGGGATCAATACCGCTACAAGATTTGTGATTTTAGTTCGCCTGGGTGTTGCTTTGCTAATTTTTAAATGTAGCTACAAAGTTAATGCACACATACAGTGTCAGAGGATGTGGGGGTTGGGGGTCAAGGTGTGTCCAGTGGCATGTGGGGAACCCAGAACTGTGATTGTTAATTCTAATCAACCCTCAGTATAGTAGGCAGCAAGAAACTGACTGTGGAGTGTGCCAGTACAACAACACAGTTCCAGCTGACCACGAAACTCTCCCACTCTTACCACCTCTCATATGCATAGGTTTATAGATTGATAGCCAACCTGTTTGGCCACATTATGAACGTACGTCCTAGGGTTGGTGGGACTCGAACCTTGAGAACGTGGGTAAGAGGTCACTACCCATTGTCCCAGAGGACTTCCCTCTCGAAGTAGATCTGTCTGTCACTATCTGACAGCCCTCATTACAACTAGTTCCCAGGTTAAATGACTAATTCGAATCATATGCCGCGATTACAGTACAAAAGGAGCTCATCTGGTCCGTCTGCTCTTTGCTAGCTCTCTGTAGGTGTAATTAAGGGCTGATCTATTCCCCATCCTTTCCCTATGGCCTTGTGAATGTTTTTGCATTGAGGTTTATCCAATTCCAGCTTGCAGCCTTTGTTTGAATGTGCCTCCATGACACTCTCAGGCAGTGCATTCTGGATTCTGACCACTTACCGTGTGAAAAAGTTTTGCCAATGTCACCATTTGATCTTTTGCTGATCACCTGAAATGGTTTCCTCTGGTTCATGACCCTTTCCCCACTGGGGATCAATTTCTCATTCGAACGGTCCCTGTGGAATACTGACAGGGGAGGGAAGGGGAGGGGAAGGTGTATTTGGTTGCGGCAATACATTAGAGGCAATGGAAATGATGGGGGATGATGAGTTTCCTGGTGAACCTCAAGGCAAACTGAGTAACAGTACATTTTAGCAGGGCTTTAAGACACTGCTGCAACTTTGTGGCATAAATGGCACAGCGTGGGAGGAGTTAGAAAGCAATTTGGTTTGTTGGTTGTTTGATTGATGTCTATACATATTAAGGAGAGAGAGAGAAAAATCCATATGGTTTGCGTATGGAGTAGATCAACTAACATTTGGTGATAGAATTTAGTCTTTCAATGATGATTATCATGTGTTATAGCATTCAGTCTGCATGCGTAACAAACAATGTTATAAAAAGCCCAAGCCTGAAGACTGCTCTTGACCTCACCATCTCCTCAACCGGTCTTTCTTGAAACCAAACTCAGGTTTGAGGGGACAAAACCATGCAGCATAAGGCAATTAATCTTCCAATGAGACTCTACCCAACCTATTTGATTCAATAAAAACCAAAGAACCACAGATGCTTTAAACCAGAATCAAGAACAGAAATTGATGGAAAAGCTCAGCAGGTCTGACAGCATCTGTGGAGAGAAATCAGAGATGACATTTCAGGTCCTGTTCTGAGGAAGGGACCCGAAACGTTAACTCTGATTTTTCTCCACAGGTGCTGCCAGATCTGCTGAGCTTTTCCATCAATTTCTGTTTGTGTTCCGATTTAATTCAGCTTAGAGTTTAAGAACTTCAGAGCATGAACTCTGTCCACCAAATTGTTTCCGTTTCTTTTTGCCATGTACCGGTCTTCGTCTTGTTTATCATGTTTATGTTTTCAGATGGAGCTATTAATCCTACCATTCACACTCACTCTGGACAAATGCTTTGTCTTTTTACAGTAAACACTACCACAGCCGTTGCATTTTGGCCCATGACATCTTTGACATTGCATCGCTCCTGATCTTGACTCAATCCCAGACCCTCTTAACCTCCACTTTTTCAGCAGCACAGAGGCCTTCATGTTCCATCCCCTTTCAGTTCTGAAGATGTCACATTTGACTTGAAGCGTTAACTCTGTTTCTCTCCTCACAGATGCTGCCAGATGTGCTGAGTGTTCCAGCAGTTGCTGTTTTATTTTTGTTTCGTATCTCCAGCATTACAGTATTATCTTTTACTCAGGTATTACAAGGCAGTAGCCTTGAATGATATTGTCACGACATAATTAGAGGGTGAAAGTGCTGTGGAGGGAACAGCAGTGCTATAGAAATTCAGCAACAAGATCTGGTGAGGTGCTTACTCTTTCCAGCTATCTGCCAATGAGCAGGCGCAGTCAGTAATTGGAGGAGGGAAGATGATTTTTGCGCTCTGTTGTTTTTCTGATGTTTCCTCTTATATAAAGGAAATCGTGCATTTATCATAGAATCAGTACAGTGTGGAAGCAGGCCCATTGGCCCATTCAGTCCACACCTATCCTCTGAAGAGCATCCCACCCAGACTCATACTCCTACTTTAACCCCATAACTCTACATTTCCCATGGCCAATCCACCTAACCTGCACATCTTTGGACTGAGGGAGGAAGCCGGAGCACCCAGAGAAAGCCTATGTAGACACGAGGAGAATGTACAAACTCCACACAGTCGCTCGAAGGTGGAAGTGAACCCAGTTCCCTGGCACTGTGAGGTAGCAGTGCTAACTATTGACCCACCGTGCCATCCAGGTGGCACTTTCACCACTGCAGGCCATCTTGAAAGTTTCTGCCAGAAGCCAGGCAGGTATGTTTGCGCGCAGCAAAATCCCACAAACAACAATTAGATAACCGAGCAGTCAATCTAGTTCATTCAGCAAGAAACCATCCTTGCTCTTCTTCAAATGCCTCATTGAAATAAAGGGACAGTTTGACATCTCATTTAAAAACACATGGTTTCAACAGTGCAGTGTTTTTTTTTCACTCAGAGGGCATGGATATCGCTGGCCGGGCCAGCATTTATTGCCCATCCTTAGTTGCTCTTGAGAAGGTGGGGGTGAGCTGCCTTCTTGAACCGCTGCAGTCCATATGCTGTAGATAGAACTACAATGCCATTAGGGAGGGAATTCCAGGATTTTCACCCTGTGACTGTGAAAGAACAGCAATATATTTCCAAATCAGCATAGTGAGTGGCTTGAAGGGGAACTTGTAGGTGGCGGTGTTCCCCTATTATCTGCTGTCATTGTCCTTCGAGATGGAACTGGTTGTGAAATTGATAGGTTCTGTCTAAGGATCTTTGGTGAATTTCTGCAGTGTATCTTGTAGGCAGTGCACACTGCTGCTACTGAGCGTTGGTGGTGGAGGGAGTGGATGCTTGTGGATGTGGTGCCAATCAAGCGGGCTGCTTTGTCCTGGATGGTGTCAAGCTTCTTGACTGTTTTTGGAGCTGCACTCATCCAGGCAAGTGCAAAGTCTTCCATCACACTCCTGACTTGTGTCTTGAAGATGGTGGACAGGATTTGAGGAGTCAGGAGGTGATATACTCATTGTAGTATTCCTAGCCTCTGACCTGCTCTTGTAGCCATTGTATTTATGTGGTGAATCCAGTTGAGTTTCTGGTCAATGGTAACCTCAAGATGTTGATAATGGGGATTCAGTGATTGTAACACCATCAAATGTCAAGGGGCAGTGCTTAGACTGTCTCGTATTGGAGATGGTCATTACCTGTCATTTGTATGGTGTAAATGTTACTTGGCACTTGTCAGGCCAAGCCTGGGTATTGTCCAGACCTTGTTGCATTTGAACATGGATTGCTTCAGTATCTGAGGAGTTGCGAATGGTGTTGAACATTGTGCAATCATCGGTGAACATCCCCACTTCTGACCATTGATGAAGCAGCTGAAGATGCTTGGGCCTAGGATCCTGAGGATACCCTGCAAAGACGTCCAGGAAATGAGATGACTGAATACAGAGTACTGGGCTAATGGTAAGATTCTTGGTAGTGTGGATGAGCAGAAAGATCTCGGTGTCCATGTGCATAGATCACTGAAAGTTGCCACCCAGGTTGATAACGTTGTTAAGAAGGCGTACAGTATGTTAGGTTTTATTGGTAGAGGGATTGAGTTTCGGAGCCATGAGGTCATGTTGCAGCTGTACGAAACTCTGGTGCGGCCGCACTTGGAGTATTGCGTACAGTTCTGGTCACCGCATTATAGGAAGGATGTGGAAGCATTGGAAAGGGTGCAGAGGAGATTTACCAAGATGTTGCCTGGTATGGAGGGAAGGTCTTATGAGGAAAGGCTGAGGGTTTTGAGGCTGTTTTCGTTAGAGAGAAGAAGGTTAAGAGGTGACTTGATAGAGACATACAAGATGATCAGAGGATTAGATAGGGTGGACAGTGGGAGCCTTTTTCCTCGGATGGTGATGGCTAGCACGAGGGGACATAGCTTTAAATTGAGGGGTGATAGATATAGGACAGATGTCAGAGGTAGGTTCTTTACTCAGAGAGTAGTAAGGGCGTGGAATGCCCTGCCTGCAAAAATAGTAGACTTGCCCACTTTAAGGGCATTTAAATGGTCATTGGATAAACATATGGATGATAATGGAATAGTTTAGGTTAGATGGGCTTCAGATTGGTGCAACATTGAGGGCTGAAGGGCCTGTACTGCTCTATGTTTTATGACCTTCAAAGACATTAACTGTCTTCCTATGATTCTAACCAGTGGAGAGTTTGCCCCCCAGTACCCACGTTGGGGAAAACCCATGCAGATATAGGGAGAATGTGCAAACTCCACATAGACAGTCACCTGAGGCTGGAATTGAACCTGGATCCCTGGTGCTCTGAGGTAGCAGTGCTAACCACTGAGCCACTGTGCTGCCCCTAAGGAGGACTTTTGTGGCACAGTGTTAGTGTCCTTACCTCTGAGTCCGAAGTCTTAGGTTCACCTCCTCTAGAGGTGTGACATAACATCTCTGAACAGGTTGTTTAAGAAATGCATTGTTTTTCATAAAATCATGGGACTCCTTGATCTGGGTCCCAGCAGTGACATGGGATTTCCTGCTTCATTCTGTTCTTTACACACTCTTTAGTGTCTCATTGTGCAGCTTTTTCTTTTATGAAAAAACAAGCTTTCCAAGTGCTCTTTCAGATGTCTAAACTGCTTCTTAATTGCAGGTCATAGCTGATGAAAATGATTTGTGTCCCTCTCTTTTATTGGCTGTTACAGTGTGTGGGAAATATCGCCCCGCTGTAGTCCCAGAGCGAAACACAAAGAACATTCAGACCTTGTTATTCCCAAAAAATGTCTGTACTCGTTGGTTATGAAAGGGCAATGAATCTAGTCTAAGTTACCCACAATCATTTCCCCCTCCCATAGTGCAACAACAGCAGTTTTGATGTTCTCATGTGTTAAAACCTATGATGCCTGCAAACTCATTAATTTTCCTCAAGCAGACTTATAACTCTTTGAAAAAAATTTGACAGCGGCAAAGCAATCAATATTAAGCTCATTTCTATGCTCTAAACAAGATTTGTAATGATTAACTTTATTCAGTGCAATATATCTTACAATCAGAGCTTTCCAACTTATGTGAATCACCAATAAAATACAGCAACAACTTCCATTTTTGTAGCACCTCTTAGCACCCCAAAGTGTTACTTCCGACAGAACTTGATAATGAAAATGAGGATCCATTCAAACCTGACTCACTTCCATGTGTACCTTAGCCCTGAACTTTTAAACTGTCACTCTTCTTGCCTTATGTTTTCTCCAACTTTATATCCTGAACTTCACTACCCAATTCTAATTAAACTCTGAGGAAGGGTCACCGGACCCAAAACGTTACCTCTGTTTTTTGCCTTCACAGATGCTGCCAGACCTGCTGAGCTTTTCCAACAACTTTGTTTTTGTAAACTCCATTAGCGCCTGCCGTCACTTCCAGACTTGAGTCAATGACCAAGGCTTCCTCATCCTGTAGTCAGCCTTTCATCAAACCCTTCCAGCTGTCATTACACTTGAAGACCAGTGAGAGGAGCCGAGGAAATTCAACATTGCATCTCCAACCAAAAGCTTACACATTCAGATAGGCCTTCAAGCAAGTGGAAACATTTCTCAGCTGGTCAACTGCTTGATACGTATTTACATAAGATGCTCTGACGTGGGACTACCACTTCCCATGACACCATTTCATGGCTCTGAATGCTGGATTGTGAAAAGGAAGTCCAACAGCAACTTTATGAGACCAGCAACTAATCATAGAGTCATAGAGTTATAGAGATGTACAGCACGGAAACAGACCCTTTAGTCCAACTCGTCCATGCTGACCAGATATTCTAAATAAATCTAGTCCCATTTTCCAGCACTTGGCGAATATCCCTCTAAACCCTTCCTATTCATGTACCCATCCAGATGTCTTTTAAATATTGTAATTGTACCAGCCCCCACCTCTTCCTCTGGCAGCTCATTGCATACACACACCACCCTCTGTGTGAAAATGTTGCCACTTAGATCTCTTTTAAATTTTTCCCCTCTCACCTTAAACCTATATCTTCTAGTTTTGGACTCCCCTCACCCTGGGGAAAAGACCTTGTCTATTTACCCAATCGATGCTCCTCATGATTTTATAAACCTCTTTAAGGTAACCCCTCAGCCTCCGACACTCCAGGGAAACCAGCTCCAGCCTATTCAGCCTCTCCCTACAGCTCAAATCCTCCAACCCTGGCAACATGCTTGTAAATCTTTTCTGAACCCTGTCAAGTTACACAACATCTTTCCTATAGCATGGAGACCAGAATTGAATGCAGTATTCCAATAGTGGCCTAACCAACATGACCTCCCAACTCCTATACTCAACGCACTGACCGATAAAGGTAAGTATACCAAATGTCTTCTTCACTATCCTGTCTACTGTGACTCGACTTTCAAGGAACTATGAACCTGCACTCCAAGGTGTCTTTGTTCAGCAACATTGGGAATGGCTCCCAAAACAACCACTGGCTTGGTGAAATTTAAAGCCCTGTTTGCCTGAATGAGACACAACGATATTCAGACAGAACCAAACTGGTGAATTGGCAGTCCCACGCAATTAGCTCAGTCTTACTCTGCATTAACAATCCATAACGCGTGTGAACAAAATTGCCTTTCGAGTTTGTTAAGCAGTCTATATTATCATATGAGTAACTCACCTCCCAAAGCCCCCAGGATCTCTTTACAGCCTACAGGGCACAAGTCAGGAGTGTGATGGAATACTCCCCACTTGCCTGGATGGGTGCAGCTCCAACAACACTCAAAAAGCTTGACACCATCCAGGACAATGCAGCCCGCTTGATTGGTACCCCTCCCCATTAAAGGGGAGGTATACTGTTAATGTCACTACCTGAATAATCCACAAGCCCAGAGCGGCAAGCATAAACATTATTCCCTTTGGGAGACTTCAATGTCCATCACCAAGGATGTCTCGGTAACATCACTATGGATTAAGGTCGTTGTGTCTTAAAGAATATTGCTGCTAGACTGGGTCTGCAGAAGAAACCGAGAAGACGGCGAGACATGTCCCCAGTCTACCTGTCACAGATGCAATTGTCCATGACAAGACTAGTCAAAGTGACCATAGCCTTCAAGCTGAGGGTGGTTTAGAAGGAATTTGAACTCCATTGTGTTTTCAACATGAGCACTGTGCTAAGTAGGATAGATTTCAAACAGACTTAGCAGCTCAAAATTAGGCATTCAGGAAGCACTGTGGGTCACCACAATCTGTAACCTCACAGTCCAGCATATCCCCCACTCAACCATTACCATCAAACCAGGGGATCAGCCCTGGTGCAGGAGGGCATGTCAGGAGCAGCATCAGGCATACCTAAAATGACACATCAACCTGGTGACACGACCAAACAGGACGAAATGATTCCACAGCCAGCGAATCAGATCTAAGCTCTGCAGTCCTGCCACATCCAGTCATGAATGTTGGTGGATTATGAAACAACTCATTGGAGGAGAAGACTCAACAAATATCTCCATCCTCAATGATGGAAGAGCCCAGAACATCACTGCAAGAGATTAGAATGATGCTTCTGCAACAATCTTCAGCCAGAAGTGCCAAGGTGATGATCCATCTCGGCCTCCTCTAGTGGTCCCCAGCAGTATAGATACCAGTCTTCAGTCAATTCAATTCACTCCATGTGATATCAAAAAACAACTGAAGGCAACAATACTGCAAAGACTATGGGCCCTGACAACATTCCTGGACTAGTACTGAAAACTTGTGCTCTGGAACTTGCTGCTCCCCTAGCCAAGCTATTCCAGTACAGTTATAACATGAACATCTACCCGACAATGTGGAAAATTGCCCAGGTATGTCCTGTACATAAAAAGCAGGACAAATCCAACCCGGCCAATTACCGCCCCTTCAGTCTCCTCTCGATTATCAGCAGAGTGATGGAAGGTGTCATCAACAGTGCTATCGAGCAGCACCCGCTCAGCAATAATCTGCTCAGTGATGCCCAGTTTGGGTTCTGCCAGGGCCACCCAGCTCCTGACCTCATTACAGCCTTGGTTCAAACACGGACAAAAGAGCTGAATTCCAGGGGTGAGGGGAGGGTAACAGCCATTGACATCAAGGCTGTATTTGACAAAGTGTTGCATCAAGGAACCCTCATGAAACTGGAATCAACAGGTATCAGGGGGAAAATTTTCTGCCAGTTGGAGTCATACCTGATATATAGGAAGATGGTTGTGGTTGTTGGAGGTCAGTCATCTCAGCTCCGGGATATCTCTGCAACTGTTCCTCAGGGTAGCGTCCGAGGCCCAACTATCATTAGCTGCTTCATCAATGATCTTCCCTCCATCATAAAGTCAGAAGTGGAGATGTTCACTGATTATTACACAATGAACCATTTGTGCATCCTCAAATATTGAAGTAAGCTGTGTTTAAATGCTGCAAACCTGGACAATGTCCATATTTGAACTGATAAGTGACAAACAGCAGAAATACCAAACAATGCCTATCTCTAATAGATTCCAGCCAACCCTCCTTTTCAATTGCATTACCATCACTGAAACCCCCAGTAACAACATTCTGAAGGTGACAGTTGAACTGGACCAACCATGCAAATTCTGTAGGTACTCATGCAGGTCAGAGGACTGGAGATTCCTATCAAGGATCAAGGCAGAAGTTAGGAGTCTAATGGAATGGTCCGCCTGGATTGGTGCAGCTCCATCAACACTCATGAGGCTCGACACCACCCAGGAGAAAACAGTCGCTTGATTGTCATCACATCTGCCACTGTCAACTCTCCATCCCACCGGCATATAGTGGTAGCAGTGTATCAGTGAAGATCCAGGAACTCCCTCACTAACACTCTACACTACACAGCACTGAACAGAGGCAATTCCTCTGCCACTCAGTCAATGCTTCAAGTCGAAATCTGTCTTTATGCAAGGGGAACAAGTTGATCTGGTACCGGAAGTATTGAAGGAATGAAATTGGTTATCAACCAATAAATCCAAAATAAATCAAAGATTATGCAATTGTTCAAATGGATGGCAGGAAGCCACGACAAGCTAAGAATGCATATTGGCAAGTTTAACATTTTAGCTGTTGCTTTTGTGATCAATTAGAAAATTGGTGTGAAGTTTCAACTAAAGTCTCGAGGGAGGAAGTTGTGCACTGCCAAAGGTGTACTTCTCTGATGGGATGTCAGGCAAATTTCCAACCACCTTACAGAACCGTATCACCAAAATCCCACCACAATATTGGACGAGCTAGATGTTCTCGCCCATGTTTCTCCATCGAAGTTTCGCTAAAAATACAGAACTGGTCATTTATTCATTTTGTTGGTTTTGGGGGCCTTTCCTGTGAATTGCTACATTTCCAACCCAGAACATACTTTGATAAAAACATATCATGGACTGTGACGTTGCTTTCTAAAGTGATCAAAGCCGCTACAAATTCAGGACTCTCTGTGTAGGACTAACAGGTGCAAATGGCAAAGTGACAATTTTGTTCATGACTCTGTTTTGCACAGAGAGATCTGGGTGTTCAGGTCCATTGTACCCTGAAGTTGGCAATACAGGTCGATAGACTGGTCAAGAAGGCATACAGCATGCTTTCATTCATCGGACGGGGTATTGAGTACAAGAGTTGGCAGGTCATGTTACAGTTGTACAGGACTTTGGTTCGACCACATTTGGAATACTTCGTACAGTTCTGGTAGCCACATTACCAAAAGGATGTGGATGCTTTGGAGAGGATGCAGAGGAGGTTCACCAGGATGTTGCCTGGTATGGAGGGCGCTAGTTATGAAGAGAGGTTGAGTAGATTAGGATTATTTACATTAGAAAGATGGAGGTTGAGGGGGCACCTGATTGAGGTCTACAAAATCATGAGAGGTATAGACAGGGTGGATAGCAAGAAGCTTTTTCCCAGAGTGGGGGACTCAATTATGAGGGGTCACGATTTCAAGGTGAGAGGGGAAAAGTTTAAGGGAGATATGCGTGGAAAGTTCTTTACGCAGAGGGTGGTGGGTGCCTGGAACGCGTGGCCAGCGGAGGTGGTAGAGGCAGGCACGATAGCATCATTTAAGATGTATCCAGACAGATACATGAATGGGCAGGGAGCAGAGGGATACAGATCTTTGGAAAATAGGTGACAGGTTTAGATAGAGATCTGGATCGGCGCAGGCTTGGAGGGCCGAAGGGCCTGTTCCTGTGCTGTAATTTTCTTTGTTCTTTGTTCTAAGGGTAAGGCTAATGTCATTTCACTTCTAGTAGTTTGGTTGCTGAGACTGCATGTGGTAGAAGTTCTCTCTCTCTCTCTCTTCCAGCAATTCAGGCTTGAGCGAATGGAATCTAAACACAGTGCACATTGAATTTCAGTTCACGGCATTAGGTAGCCCACAAGCTGGCATTAATTAGCACTACGCTGCCAGCCTCAATGAGGACAGCTGGTGTGGGAAGTGGCAAAAGACACACTGGCTTCTGCAGGGAATATTCCTGCATTGCTTAGGTTAAGACCTGTTGTTGCAACAGAGGGAACTTTACAGCTCATTTACTTTACAGCAGGAGGCTTTGAGTAGTTTATCTTTGAGGATCACATATGTGCTCAACATGGAGCTATGGGCAATAAATCTAAACGTCTCTTCCCATGAATTTTCATACACCTTCAGCTTTGGTGCTGTGATGTCTTGCATGGATTAAGGATTTAAACATCAATGCAGATTTCTCAATACCTCCTGCTTCACAGAATTCAAACAGGAAAAGCGCGAGTATCAGATGTGGAAATAAGGTGAGACTATCGTTGTCCTGCCAAATTAAAACTGGAAGAACTGCAGATGCTGTAAACCAGAAACAAAAAAAAAATTGCTAGAAAAACTCAGCAGATCCGATGACCCCTCCTCAGAAATGGATCCGAAACATTAACTCTGATTTCTCCCCACAGATGTTGCCAGACATGTTGAGTTTATCCAGCAATTTTTGTGTATGTATCATTGTTCTGCAATTGGGCTAAAGTGCTCCAGCAAACTTGGATTCATCATTTCATGAAGGTGATAGGGATTTGCAGCATAGCTGTTTAAGAATGTGATTTCAGTTTAAAGATATGCTATCATCAGTCATGATCAGGTGATCATTAACAGTTGGATTATTGCAACAAACTGACTGACCCATGAGTATCCTTTTGGGGAAGGGAATCTAACCCAAGTCTGGCTTCCTTGTGACTCTGCGTGGTTAAACATGTCCAGTCTATATTAGGATCAGAGACTCCTATCAGAGGCAAGAGTATAGAATGCACTGATTAAAAAGTGATAATTAAAAGGAACGTGTTTGAACAACAGGGCACCATGGAACATTGAGATATTCAACCAAAGCTGAGTTTAAGGTTCATTTCTCAATCATAACATTGGCTGAGGAGATGGTGGTGTAGTGGTTATGACATATGGTAGTGATTAATGACATATGTGATGATTAATAATCCAGAGGCCTAGGCTCTGTTGTCAGGGTCAGTTTATGCTTGTGGCTTGGGGTTCTGTCCTGTACATTGGAAAAAGGTCTTTCCTTGTCTTTGCCTCTAATATATGAGTGATTACTGCCTGACTCTAGCTTGTTGCTGCAAACTCTGATTCATGCTATTGAATATACTCCAGTTCTCTATAAGTACATTCTTCATTGGTACAGATGATTCCTTATGGAGTTTGATAAAATCATGAGGGCTACAGATTGGGTAAATAGCCCAGGTCTTTTTTCCCAGGGTAGGGGAGTCCAAACCTCTAGGGCCTAGGTTTAAGGTGAGAGGGGAAAGATTTAAAAGAGATCTGAGGGGCAACTTTTTCATGCAGTGGGTGGTGCGTGTTTGGAATGAGCTGCCAGAGGAAGTGGTGGAGGCTGGAACAATTACAACATTTAAAAGGCATCTGGATGGGTATACGAATAAGAAGGGTGTAGAGGGATATGGACCAAATGCTGGCAAATGGGACTAGATCAGTTTAGGATTCTGGTTGGCATGGATGAATTGGACTGAAGGGCTTGTTTCTGTACATTACATCTCAATAGCATTATGACTGCTGACGCCACTGTTGCTTCAGTCTACACATTGCAGGATCACCAAAGTGTTATAATGCCGAAGGAGGACATTCGACCCACCATGTCCACTTTGGCTTGATTGCCACTTCATATCCATATCTATTCTCATGATGCTACAATGGGTTCAAATCCCACAATAGCAGCTGTTGAAATTTGAATTCAATTAATAAAACCTGGAATTAAAAGATAATCTCAGTGATGGTAACCATAAACCTATTCTTGATAGTAAAAATTCATCTGGATCATTAACTTCCCTTGATGGAAAGGAAATCTGCCATCCTTACCAGGTCTGGTCTACATGTGACTCCAGACCCACAGCAATGTGGTTGACTCTTAACTGCCCTATGAATTGGCCTAGCAAATCATTCAGTTCAAAGGCAATTAGGGATAGGCAACAAACATTGGCCTTTCCAGTGACACGCCCATTCCATGACAGAATAAAGTAAGATTAGAGCAGATTCCCATAAGAGATGGAAGTCCTCAGGTTGAAGATTGTATGTTCTATTCAACAGCCAGTCTCAGAACACGATCAGGTTTGGGATACCTGGCTTTTAGGTGCCTACCCTGTCTTTAAATCATCAGCGATACAGGACACAGGCAGCCAAGAAAAGGAAAAGAAATAATCATGAATTAATGAAACAAGAGAAACCACTGGAAATGCTCAGCAGATCAGGCAGCATCTGTGGAAAGAAACAGAGCTAATACGTCAGGTCAATAATCTTTCATCAGAACGCCTCTGATCACAGTTTTCTGATGAAACGTCATCAATCTGAAACATTAACTCTGCGTGACATTTCACTACCTGGTCTACTGAGCGTTTCCATCGATTTTTGTCCTTATTTCTGATTTGCAGCATCTACACTTTTTGGAGTTTTAAGAGAACTCAATAAGTCATATATATCGCACATGTTGACATAAATTGAGTGAACCTCAGTGGTACTTTCATGCCAGAAATTGTACAGCGGTAGGGGATTTGAATATTTGTCTGTTTAACATTTCAGAGTTAGTGTCTAATTAAATCATAATAATCACCCTCTAGTCCAGAAAAAAAATACCTTTCACCACAATGTTTTCTTTTCTGTTATACATAATTTTGAATCAATGTGGCTGTTGATGCGTTGTAATTTGACTAACAAATATATTATGTGTCATTTTTCTCAACAGCTTTTTGGAAGTCTATATACACATTAAAAACACCCTCTTTGTTACCTTATCAAGAAACTCATTGATGTTAGCCACTTTTAAGTGTCACTCCTTGAACATGTAACGTAAAAACATAGCAAATAGGAGCAAAAATAGGCCATTGAAGACACAACATGCCAGATTATGTACCGTTTTCCACCACGCCTACACATACTTGGACATGACAGGGCCATTTAGCATGGTCAATCCACCCTAACCTGCACATCTTTGGACTGGGAGGAGGAAACTCATGCAGACATATGGAGACTGCGCAAACTGTAAGCAGACATTTGTCTGAGGGTGGAATTGAAACCAGGTCCCTGGTACTGTGAGGCAGCAGTGCTAACAATCGTGCCATATGTATTGAGAAGTGCATTGATATGTGACCTGAACCTGCTTAATAATTGATCTTCCACAGCCCTCTGGACTAGAGAATTCTAGAGATTCACCACCCTTTGAGTTGACCATAGACCAAGCATATCCTTTTGAATACTGTTCTTTTGCACCTTCCAAAGTACTGTATAGCACACAGCAAGATACAAATAAATAACTATTTTCATAATTCACTTACCAAATATTGGCTCAATTTGTTGGTTCTTGTTTCAAGCAAGATAAATACTTTCAGCTTGTAGGCTTAGATTTTCCTCTCTTTGCAGTATTCAGTTCATTGCATTTTATAGCCATTGCAAAATTTCCAGGATATGCTGGCAAGATTTACTTTAGCAAAATCAAAGCTGGTAGAATTGGAACCCTCCAGGACAAAATCATTTCAGTCCAATTTAGAAGCAGCATCAGGCTAAGAGTTCTAATTTTTGTGTTTGTAAACCTGTTATCACACTAGTTAGCTACTGGATGGATTTGTGCTCAGTCTGTGAATATTATCTCCCCACTGCTCCATCCCCTTCAACTTCAATAAACTCCCCCCAACTGCTTATTCTCTTCCCCATTCCCCCATCCTCCCCCTCATCTTCCTCCTCATTCTACCTCCACTGTCCCAAAGATTTCTCGTGAGCATCCACCCATCTGTACATACACAATGTAGCTAGAGTGGCGCAACCAACTATTATGTGAAATACATTTTATCCACCATGTTTTGTTCCTGACAGTTGACATTTTAATTCTACGAAAGTTGTTTATCTTGCAACAGCCTTCACCCAGACCTATGTGCCAAAGAATTTCCTGGGATGTAATCTGGATATTGGCAGGAGTTGGCGGGCAATGGACCTCTTTTCCTGGGACCCTTTCTGAATATTTTCAATTTCTCACAAGATTGTAAAACAACCTGCAGGCTGAATTACCAAAGCAGTCATGAACCAATTGGTGTTGGAAAGTGGTCTATGAACAGCAAATTTGTATCATTTGATTACATGCCTTTTAGCTTTTTGAGAATTCTAACTTGAGCTTAAATAAGTTATTGAATAGTTTATTTTGTAACTATTGCTGAAAGATATTTAAGTAAAATTGATAAAATTATTGGCTAAGAATGCAGCTACAAAGATTAAAAGTAGGTTTGGATAAAATATAATTAAAAAATAAAATGCAATTCTACTGTAATATATTTGATGAGAGAAAGCTAATCTGATTTTTCTTAATGAAGAAGAAATGCTACAAGGTATTTTGAGAAATCATGTGACAACACTTGTTGATTAATTGCACCTCTCCTTTATTATTCTATTCTTGTCAGACCAGATTTGGCTAATTTGAATAAGTTTTTGATAAGGGAACAGAGAGGGTGCTTTCAATATGTATCCAGACTTTCAAACAGGTAATAAAGTAACACATAATATATTTATTAGGTAAAGTGCAACCCATCAATGGTTGCATTAATTCAAAATTAGGTATAAGATAGAAAACAGAACATTGTAGTGAAAGGTATTTTTTTGTGGACTGGAAGGTGATTTACAGCAGTGTGCTCCAAAGTTCATTATGAAGACCACTGCAGTTTCTAATACATATGAATGACTTGGAATCAAGTGTGTGTGTGTGTGTGTGTGTGTGTGTGTGTGTGTGTTTGAGTGTTCCTTAACCATTGAATATGTGGTTAATTTTAGAGCCAGGAGCAAGCTTTCATGGATTTGAATAAAGAGGATTACTTACTCATGAATTCAAAACTCTAACACTTAGTTACACACCTCAGCACTGCCTCTCTCTCCCTCCCACATACACATGTGCACAAAATAATGCACTTTTATGAAATTACAAAGAAAATCGTAGCTTGTTATTCATGTGTTTGAGCTCCTCTTAGAAAAACTATATTCTTCTCAGGTTTGTGAAGAAGGCATTTTAGCTGATGAAGTGGATTCAAAGGCCAGACTCATATGATGAGATGGGATTTCAATAATCACATTAGTTATTTGTAGACTTCTTAACAGGAGACCAGGTTCTGTACTGATGGTTTGAAAAGGAACAGGATGTCATTGTTAAGTTACAAGCTCAGGGAGACTGCGTTTAAGAGCCAATAAATTTTGAGGAAAACCCAGAATCAACAGAAGTCCAAATTGCACGGACAGTTTTTATTCTTGGTATGTCCATTCAAGGGGACTTTCCACCCATGGTCTGTCAACTAACATGTCTCTAGAGGCTTAATGTAGTATGTGCAGAATTTGCAGAAGGCCCATGAAGTGTGGTACACTTCTTAGCAGCCTTTGAATGTCTATTTTTTAAAACAGAAGGAAAATCTTGAAAATTCTAGACTGAATACACTCCATATTTACAATTATGGACATGATACAATCTTACTGGATACAACAGAGGCAGAGAGTACAAACACCAGGACATTTATGAAAATATCACAGAAAACTACTTCAAGCTCAGTCAGAGTACTGTGTCAAATTCAGGACACCTCAATTTAGAAAAGAATAAGGCTTTGGAGAGTATAGATAAGAGGTTTATGCTAAAGTTTCTAGGGATGAGGGATTACAATGATGCAGATGGACTGGATAAGCATGCTTTGATGAATGAGACATTTGACCATCAAGTATATGGAACAGAATTGAGTAATGTGAGAAATTAACATAGCTGACAGAGAAAGACAGTTATTTCTTTCGTATATCTTTAGAGTCCCGAAGAACTGTTATGCATCAACCTCTGTCCGGATCAAAGGTACACATTACAGGTAAGAACGCATATCATACCATTTCTGAATCCATTAGGAATTGTCTATTCATATGCACAAATGAACTACATGGATTCCATTTACTTGAAGATCTGTTGTCATTCACTTCCAGCTAACCATATATAGAGCATAGAGTTATCTCTAGACATAGCTTGTGCCTAGGGTGCTGCAGTACAGAGAGCCTGTGGTCATGTGGCAACATCTGGGTACTTGGTTCATTTGCCTGTTGACCTCTTAAAGGGACAGCAGTCCACAAGTAATGCAACAACAGTTACTACTAGGCACAGGGTGACCATTATCTATCATATTGAAAAGTAATAGGACTTTGTATAGTTCAATAACTTGTAATAACTCGATGACCTGTGACCGTTTACATTCAAGCAAACCCTCTCCATCAAGAGTTAGTGACACGACTATTCTTAAACCTTCAGAAGAAGAGGATTTATTAACTGTCATTAATACTGGAGGATTTGAATCTCATGGTTCCAGGAGTTTTTCTCCAGCATGAATGCCAAGCATGGATATCGCCTGGGACACTTAGACAGGCAATCTCAGGAATTTATGACCTGTAGAATATGATTTTGGAAGATATTGCTCCCCTGACCACCTTTTAGTTTATCTGTCAGTCAAGTCATGTTCCATCAAGATATTGACGGAATGATAGAAAGTATTCCTGGATCCGTATGCAATGCCAATGATACTGCAGTAATGGGCAAGCTCGAAGAGTATCCCACTGCAATATGCTTGTAAGAAGTGCCAGGTGAATGTAAGTTGGGTCGATTGTTTTGGGTTATATAGATTCAGGTTGTGGAATCTGTCCTGGTGCAATGAAAGATGAAATTGGATGACAAATGCCTACCACGCAGGACAGAGAAAACTTCATTTCACTTCTTCAGCTTCTGGTATCATACAATCCAAACCGTTCCGACAAAACACCATCATTGGGAGAGCACATGGAGATGGATGTACCATATGTAAGGCAGGCAGGAGGAACATCAACGTAGGTTCCAGTGTCTCAAACGAGCATTATCAGCAGAAAACTGCAGCCTGCAGGAATGACATTTTCCTAAGACAATGATAATCTTGGAAGTCAATTCTGCACAGAAAGGGCTAGGAACATGCATTACGGAAGGTGGTAAGCCAAAGCATGAGCCAAAACCTATCACAAATGCAATAGCATAAAATGTGAAAGACACACTCTAGTAGTTGGTAGCAAGCGATGCCATACATACCTGTTCAGTGACCAACAGTGGAAGGTGATCACAAACCATTAAGAAATGATCTGTCATAAACCACTGACATTTGCACCATCTAGACTACAACAACTGCTAGTCCAATACAGGGATATGACTTTGGTGTCTGCTACAAACCTGGTATCAAAATGATGATGCTGGATACACTGAGTACATTGCCAAAACTGAATAAGAAAACAGACATCTCACTGAATCTTCAAGTAGGCAGCATGGACACTGAGGGAGAAGATATTCTTAAAATTGATCCATTGTACTTTTGTCAGAATAAACACAACCAGATTCAATCCGAAACAGCTAAATTCCCATAACAGAAGGCACTGTGGAAAGATTTCATTGAAAGGTAGCCTGACAGGATAAATGGACTGCCAGACACTCTCAGATGCTTTCCAGAGATGAGCTTGGTATATTGACAAGTGTTATCCTCAAACGGGAAAAACTCCATGTGCCCAAAGCTCTCCACCAGATATTCTGTCACAGCTACACCAAAGACATTTGGATGTAGAGACATAGTTAGCGTGATATGGTTCATGATCCATGGATTAATGATGGTGTTGATAAGTTAGTGAGGATATGCAAGACAAACCAAAGCTACCTGCTCCAAACAACGCATAGAACCTTTACAGCAGCATTAGATTCCATCAATCCCTTGGCCCAAAATTACCAGTGGTATGTTTAAAATGCACAGAGCCAACCCCTGCTCCTCTGATGCTGCATGGCCTGCTGTGTTCATCCAGCTCTATACCTTGTTATCTCAGATTCTCCAGCATCTGCAGTTCCTACTATTTCACCTTAATCACTGACTATTTCTCCACAATTTTGAATTGTCAGACAAGTAAAGAACTCTCCAAGCATTTCCATGGTAGAATCTTTAAAAATATTCAGATTTTTCAAACAAAATTGTTGCTGATAATGGATGGCCCAATACAGGCAGTCCTTTCAGGGACATGTGTGCCAAATGGGACATGGATCATGCAATGTTCATATAAATGTGCCCACCACTGAATCATTCAACTCAAAGTACAGGATAACGAAACACATTTCATGTTACACTCAGGGCAACACCTCTGAATATCGGGTTACTTATCGCCAGCATAACTCATGTTCATGAAAAAAGAGAGAATGATTTTGCCAAGCCACTACCTGTCCCAATTCTCTGCAATGTCTGTGCTTGTCAAACAAGGGAGGATGAAAATGGTGCCTGACCAGCATGGAGGTACGGAGCTACCTCAACAAAATTGAGGATGGAAGGTCAGGATCACACAGCACACATTGTGAAAATTGTTACTCCATGGAGTTCCACAGTGCTCAGTGTACCTGGGCCTGATGAAGCAATGACACACATCAGAGCAACACTGAGGGGGAAAAGAAGCTAGCTTGAGGGAAGTGTACAATACCCCAAGTGTGCAGAGAGAGCGCAAACTAACACATCCAGTCAACGACAATCTGATGGAACACCAGAACACCAATCAACACACTAATAACATGTCTGCAGATCAGGAACAGCAAGATCAACACTTTCAGAAGGTTATGACACAACAAAATCTGTTTAGAGTTGTCAAACTGAAATATTGTCTGGTTTCTTAGAATTCTACGCTTGCAAATTATATAATCTCTGTCGCTGCATAACTCATTTTTTATTACTCAATGTTTATTACATTTTATTACCCAATGTTTTGTTTATACGAAGCTGTCTTTGGAAAGAAGAGGGTTTTGTGTTATTATCTTTGGACTGATGTCCTATTAAGAGAGTAACATGCCAAGTATGTGGATGTTGTCATATGATCACTGGCCATAGGCTATCTGTACTGCTGTACTCTCAGCTGGGCTGTGTCTGGAGATTGTCCTGTACCATATGTATTATATGCCTGTAGATAAACCTACTAGAGGCCTTCAAGTCACTGCGATCCATGTACCTCATTTACATTACACTTAGACAACATAAGAACATCATGACATGTCCATCAACCTAGTACTTGAGTCACTCATGGTTTTCCTCACACAATAATTTCTTGTGTAGAATAATCAGGTCTTTAAAAGCACAAGACAAAACATATATTTTGAGAAACCTCAAATCCTGTTGTGGCAGGATACAAGGAGATTGGGTATTGACACTTTGCTTCCAAAGATGGCCAACATAGTACATCCCCAGGGTGACAAGCACATCCATGATATTTTTTAAAGGCACGTTTATTAAGTGAGAGATAGTAGGAACTGCAGATGCTGGAGAATCCGAGACAACAAGGTGCAGGGCTGGATGAACACAGCAGGCCAAGCAGCATCATAGGAGCAGAAAGGCTGACGTTTCGGGCCTAGACCCTTCATCAGA
>NC_063351.1:3753214-3769808 GCF_021869965.1 Rhincodon typus
TATGAAGTGAGGTTGTCTGTGTGAACAGTATAACAATCGACAGTGTAATACTTGATCATGCGAGTCATTTTCTTTCTCATTGTCAACAGAACATACATTAATATCTCTTTGGAATCCTATTGGGGATCATGTCCATTTTTTATTAAAATCCTACTCAGGGATGTAATCACACATCACTTGTTAGGCCTGTTTGGTTCCTGAAGTTCATCCATACCTGTCAAAGAAAACGATTGAAGACAATTTCTCTAAATGGTGGTATAATCTAACCTTAACGTGGAGATGCTGGTGTTGGACTGGGGTTGACAAAGTCGGAAATCACACAACATAGTCCAACAGGTTTATATGAAATCACAAGCTTTTTGAGTGCTGCTCCTTCTTCACATGAAGGAGCTGACGAAGGATTAGCACTCCAATTTGTTAATGATCCCTTGTGGAACTTTACTGCCCTGCTCAAAATGATCATTGCCACTTTAAATTTCCCAGTACAATCAAAGTAATCAACACATGCTTGTTCATTTTACTTAAACTGCTCTGAGAATGCATTTCTTTCCAAAGTATGTTGACAGACAGCACATGTCAGTGTTCAATTACACTCTTTCATCATTGATGCACAGTGATGGACAGGAACCATATTAGACTGTGTGCTCTCTCAAGAATAATATCAGTGTCTCTTTCTCCCTTTCAAAAAAGTTACCATTTCAAATGCTTGAACAACACTTCATATTCGTTTATCTAGTGAATTTCAATTTCACAAAAAAATTACAAGGTTTTACATGTAAGCCAGAAACTCTTACAATTATGTGCGGATGTGTGTCTTCTACATGGCCCTTGAGCAATCATCGGGAAAAAGGACTCAGTATAAGTTAAATCAGAGCATATGAAAGGTAAATCTCAAGCCAAGCTTTGCCACCATACTGTGCTATTTAAGGTTCAACAATGTCTGCAGATTACAACTTGAATTTTGAACACTATTGGAGCTCCAATTGCATCAACACCCTTCTGATAATGGGTCCGCTGTGATACTCTGATGCTATTTTAGGTCAAATCACTACTCTTGGCAATCCTGCCTCAACACATCCATGCTGTCTTGTTAGAAACCAATCCATTACAATACTTCTTGGAATCTAGACGGTTAACTGAACAGTGTGCATATCCTGATTTCCTTCTGCTCACCACTTGATATCTAATAATGCTCCGAATGTTTATATTCAGCAACGCAAATGTTATTGCTTAATGAATTGTAAAGAGAGTTCATCTGATAGAAGAAAGGAAGGCAGACGCAATTGCTTTTGGAAATAATTAATTTCTTTGAGCTTCGAAAGAAGACACAATCTGTTTGTAGAATCGTAGAATTCCTACAGTGTGGAAGCAAGCCATCAACTCCACCAACCCTCCAAAGAGTATCCTACTCAGCCCACCTTATCCCTGTAACCTGCATTTCCCATGGATAATCCACGTGGCCTGCACATCCCTGGAAACTATCGACAATTTCCCATGGCCAATTCACCCTAACCTGCACATCTTTGGACTGTGGGAGGGAACTGGAGCACCCAGAGGGAGCTGGCACGCTCAGAGGGAGATTATGCAAACTCCACGCAGACAGCTGCCTGAGGCTCGAATTGAGGCTGGTGCTGTGAGGCAGCACGCTAACCACTGAGCCACCATTTATGTCAAACAGCCTCTTGTAACATGTTGAATAAATTTATGATTTGGTCAGCTGGAAGAGAAACAAGCTCAAGGGACTAAATCTTAGCAGAAACCAGCCACGTGTCATTATTGTTGAGTTTCATGGAGGTTTTCTCCCCACTGAGTTTTCTCATGCAATCATCCCAAATTTCCTGTGATTCCAGGCACTGGGTGCCAACTTGGAACTCTAGCTGAGCACCCAGTCAAAGGTTGGCAGTCCTACACCTTGATTGTAGTTGTACAGCAGTGACAAACCAACACTTCACAGGGCACATAGAGGTGGCCCATTGACATTCCTTACACATTCGTGCCCCTAATTGCTGTTTAAGCACCAGGACACACAGCTTTGCTGTTCTTAGCTGCACCCCATCTTAGAAACCTCAAAATCATTGTTACTTTTTCCCCAGTGCCCAGTGTAGCCCGCAATGTCAGTGACAAAATGGGACATTCAAATGCTTCAAAATGTTTATTTTTGTTCACCAACACCAAAAACGAACAGAAATCCGATGAGAGAAGCTGCATTTGCCTGCACTGGAACAGAAACAAACGGATAACTTTCCAGCACCAACAATTTCACAGGCAATGTATGATCACTACAGTCAATGGAGGTCTATTCGAACTGGGTGTCTATTAAGTCCTGTCTGTCTTATTGTACCAGATGCTGCCGCACTCTATCCTGCTGAAGGTAATGTTCCTCCTATTCAATGTCCTCACCTTCTTCCTTGGAAGGTTGCTGACCCTCTACCAGCTCTTCAGTGTCTATCATCTCCCCTCTCTGCCTGTTCCAGTTGTGCAGAAAGATACAGCACACTCTGCCTGGAATATGCCACAAGGCTCCCTCCCCCATGTTGAAATAATGGACAGTGAATTGAATAATAGACAACATTGTATCTATGCATAGCACCAGTCAGAGGGCTGTCTTACAGAGTCAGAGGGTGGACCATGTCTCCTAGTAACTATTCTTACAAGGCATCTGGACCCTCAAAAGCAAAAGGAAAATGGGAGGTGCCAAAAAAAGAATTGGCATTATTACAGTTCCCCGAGTGCCTGGCACAGACCTTAGAGATACAGTACCAATGATTTGCATATTGATGGAATGGACTCTATTTCTGTTGGTGAGGTTCATTGTGCTATGGTATGACCCTCTCAGAGTGGTGTGTGCACAGTCTATAGTGCTCTGCTCCTGGGTGATGCCAGCTATGTTGCTAAAGCCTCCTGCCCAGGCACAGGGAAATGAGGTGAAGCTGAGCGTGATCTGGCACAGACTGGATCGGGAACAGCCTGAATACATTTGTGGGTCGAGGACGGAGACATCTCAGTTGCCATCCCCACCCCTTCAGCTCACAGGTCTCTCTCCAGCAGTTGTCATTGTTATGTGACAATCTCCTAGGGTATTCTCAGTCTGTGCTGACACTGTGCCTCACTCATCAGGTGGAAATGGCATTGAGGACAATAGAATCTGGCCCTCCAGGTACCTCCTCTGCATCTTCAGGGTAATTCCCACTGTGGTGTCTTCCTATGGGTCAGTTCAGCACTGCTGGAGTTTGCTGTTAGTGCTGGGCTTGCTGGTGTATCTGTTCCTGTTCCTTTCTCTGATGCATCATAGCAACAGCCACAATGAGCTGTCCCGTGGTTTGACCCATCAGTCGGAACTCCAATGAAGCTGTGCAGGGAGCAGAATAAACAGAACAGGTCCTTAGTAATGTAAGCAGCGAGCATTCACATCACTCACAGCTGATGGTTCAGCTTATTGCTCCATACAGTGGGACATGAAGCATTCAGCAAGGAAGATCATTGGAATGATTTTACTTAGACTCTTGGCACCAAACATTATTCCAATTACTGCCGCACTGATGGTGATGGAAAGAGGCAGACAGAGGTTATATGTGCTGCATCAGTACTGAACCCTTCCCCTTCAATCCCACACTACCCACGAAAGGCAGCATTATATCTGAGAGTACGTTGATGAATACTTAAAATTCCCGGTGAGAGGGAGGTCAACTCTGTGTCCTTGTGCCACCTGAATCTGGGTACAGAGAGGATTTGAAAGAGATTGTTGAGGTGGACATACTCCTGACAGAAATGGCACTATGCAACGTACAGAAAGAGAAACATAAGGACAATTTCTCTGGGAGTTAAAAGAAAGGTTAGAGGGATGATAGCAAGAGTGAGTACATCACTTCTCTGCAAAGAGAAATGAGGCCAAGGCTGGTAAAAAAGTGATGTTGGGATGTGGGTCATGAATTTGGTAAAGCAAGGCAAAAGACATGCCTGGGATTACATCTGCTTTACAGGGATGACTATGATCAGTATGCAACGACCAATGGCATGGTGAAGATTGTTGATGACTATGGTCAATGTCCAATGGCCAATGACATGGCGAAGGTTGTTGATGACTACGGTCGATGTCCATTGACCAATGACATGGCAAAGATTGTTGATGACTATGGTCAATATCCAATAGCCAATGACATGGTGAAGATTGTTGATGACTATGGTCAATGTGCAATGACCAATGACGTGGCAAAGATTGTTGATGACTATGGTCAATGTGCAACGGCCAATGGCATGGTAAAGATTGCTGTGATCAGGATTTTATCCCACACAGTTAAACACTGCATACAATAACTGACTCACTGTTTCTTCTTCTGTAGCGATTTGTGCTGCTCTCTGTACTCACACAAACTTATTGTCTCAACTCTCTAATGTCTAAAGCTGTTGTCCAGTTGCCTTTTCAAATAATGTCCCAACATTTGCTATGAGGTATCAAAGTCATTTTTATAAATAGTAAATACTGCTAATATAATGTGACTATCGCCTCCAGTAGGATATTTTGCCTGATGCTGCAAAGTTTAAATTATCTTTCATAATGCAACAATCTGGGTGTGACTGTTGTATTATTGGAGAATCCAGCAGAGATTTACTACAGATAATTATTATATACTAACGTTACACACCAGAAAAAAATCATGAGCGGTCTAATATTTAGGTAGTTATTTACAAAGAGCAGTCAGCTTCAAGTAATCCCTGCAATAAGATAGAGTCTGGGATCTTTAAACCCACAGGTCACATGCTATGAAACAGTGATAAAATCACGAGTTTTGCTCTTGAAAGAATCCTAATTTACCAGCCATGAGATTGGAGATTGTCCATCCTTTTCTCACTACCACCTCAGAAGTGCTGTATCTATTTCATTACTTTTGACATTCCACCAGCTATTCTGTCTTCCTTTGCATTATCCTTGCAACTCCCACATCTTTGTCTTAGATTTAACAAGTTTTGAGATGGTCTATTTTTTATGGTAATGTTACGTGCTCTTGAACAATCCTCCTTCATTATATTCAAATTGAAGCACCTCTATATCAGTTTCTCATCTTTGCCGTGCTTATCCAAATTCATAACCTGTATCCCAACATCACTTTTTATGAGTCTAAGCCTCACCTTGCTTTGCAGAGAGGTGATGTGCTGGCCTGTGCTTTCACCCCACTAACTTTTTTTTACTCCCAGGGAATTTGCCCTTATATTTCTCTCTCTGTTTCTATTGCTGTAAGTTGCACAGTACTATGTCCGTCTGTCTGTCCACCTCAACATTATCTTTCAAATCCTCACTCTCCCCAGATTTATGCCATTGCCTTGAAACTAACCAAGACGAAATTAATAGCAGGAGCTGTATTGGGTCTGACTGGGTCATGCTCCTCCTTAAAATTCTCTTGTTCTGTCTTCAAGATCCTATTTCAGCTGTGTCTGATCTTACTGCATCAAAGAGAATGCAATATGAAGCTTCTCCATCTACATCCTGTCTTTAGCTTCTGCTGAAATGGGAACACTTCCTGTCTATAATCTTTGTGTTTCTGCAGGCACACATCCTACCTCCCAGCTCACACTTACCATTTCTGTGTAAAAGCTGCAGAGTCCCACTTATTTCTAATCAAATCAGAAATTTTTCAAAGGCCAATTGTCCATTTTGCGTGATTCTTAGCTTATTCCTTAGCTTGTGATCCCAGGAGCTTCTTATACCCACTATTGATTAACACTTACACTGTCCATTCGTGTATTCCTTGGTTGAGTTCCCAGCCCCAGTTATTTGTGTTCGTTCTCCTTTAGTTTAAGGTGTACACTCTGATCAGTCAATGCTGCTGTTTAGAGAACAGACTTTATTGATGCTGAATTTCTGTAAGCAACTCAACCAGATACAGAGAAAGCTGTTTTTCTATTTTTGTACCTTTTCAGCTCTTTATAGAACTGTTAGAAATCATATCTCTTTATGCACCATATTTTTCCTAAATCGAAAGTGTGTTACAGATAAGGCTTCACAACATATCAATTCCTGAATCCTTTGAAAACCATCCATTTCAACAATTGCACTTATTTACTCCAAAGCCATATCTCTTGGGAGAATAGCTATTACTAACTGTTATAGTTAATGTTTTTAACCCGAGATACTGAAGTGCCACTTTAATAACCCATTGCAGATATCATTATTGTCACTCACTTCTCTTGTATTCACGTACTTAACTGCTCATGGCAAGCAATGTGTCCCTTTGATGGCACTTCAAAGATGTTATATTTATCTTCGAAAATTTGTCATTTGAAGATAAAAAGAAATTTGACTATTAACCCTTGGCTCACTAAGTTACCGAATAGCTCCCTTGGGGCCAAGAAGGTGAAGACGATAGAGGTGTTTACGATCATAAAGGTTTGATATGAAGTGAATGAAGAGAAGCTGTTTCCAATACTCAAAGGGTCGATAATTCAAGTCAGAAGTCACACAACACCAGGTTATGGACCAACAGGTTTATTTAAAATTAGTGAAATCACAAGCTTCTAGAGCACTGCTCCTTTGTCAGATGAAGTGATGGTAGCCAGGATGTGGAGGTGCTGGTGTTGAACTGGGGTGGACACTGCTCTCCAGACAATGGCCAATTAGTGAGGCCTGACATTGAGGCTGAAACCAGCTGAGTCCATATTCAATTGCAGCAATCTAGACAAAACCACAAGTTAAAATCCAGCCACTTTCCTATCCGGATGCGTCCTATCCGGATGCATCACAGTGTGGTAACTGCTCTGCCCAGGACCGCAAGAAACTTACAGATTTGTGAACACAGCCCAGTCCATCACACAAACCAGCCTTCCTTCCATTGATGCAGTGTGGAGCTGGAGGAACACAGCAGGGCAAGCAGCGTCAGGGGAGCAGGAAAGCTTTCTGAAGAAGGGTCCCAACCCGAAACGTCAGCTTTCCTGCTCCTCTGATGTTGCCTGATCGGCTGTGTTCCTCCAGCTCCACACTGTGTTATATCAGACTCCAGCATCGGCAGTTCTTACTATCTCTTCTTTCCATTGACTCCGCCTAAACTTCCCGTTCCCTCGGGAAAGCAGCCAACATAATCAAAGACCCCTCCTACTCCGGTTATACTCTCTTCCATCCTCTTCCGTCGGGCAGAAGATGCAAAGGCTTGAAAATATGTACCAACAGAATTAAGAACAACTTCCTCCCTGCTGTTATCAGATTTATGAACAGACCTCACATATATTAGAGTTGATCTTTCTCTGCATCTTCTCTGTAGTTGTAACACCACATTCTGCATTCTGTTCGATTACCCTGATATACTTATGATCTGCCTGGATAGGGCGCAACACAACACCTTCACTGTATCTTGGTACATGTGACTGATAAATCAAATGAAATCAAATCTTCCCTCAATTCATCCTCTTGGCTGCTTCCTTCTCTTGTTCAACCTTTGCATCTTCTTGTCCCTCCCCCATGAGACTCTATCCCTGAAGTAAAAGAAATCCAGTTAACCAGATGAAAATATCACCACATGCATTCACAACCTTTGAAAATGGTAGGGAAACGGATGAAAGCTTTTCAGGAAAGCATGGGCCATTTTTGGCTGAGAGCACAACATGACAGAACTTGCATGTAGATTTAATATCACACTGGGCAGAACGTTGCTGGTGTATTGAGTCCAACTTGGTACACCGCACTTTAGGAAGGGTGGTACTGCCGACGGTGTGGAAAGTCAATTATGTAAGGCGGTGAGCGCGCACCAAAGGTTACAGTGAGATGGCTTAATGACTTCTTGAAGCTAACTTTGCAGGTATTGAGGCAATATGCCAGCAAAGTCGAGTATAATGGACTGAACACAGTGCCTGGATAGTCGTAGGTATCTCTTCCAGAAGAGGTCCTGTTTTCTCAATCCACAAATGGCCAGTGTCCCTGGAAGGACAAAGAAAGTATTTCAAAAACTCTCTTCAGCTCTTGAAAAGTGGCAGCCTAGTGACTGAGAGGAAATTGCCAAAGACCTGCATGTCACGAGGGGTCAGAAGGGCCTTACCAGGATGTTGCCTGGAATGGAGGGTTTGAATTATCGAAATATACTGGATAGACTGAGACTTTTCTCCCTGGAGTGTAGGAGGTTGAGGGGCAACTTTATTGGGTTTTCTAAAATCACGAGGGGCATAGATAAGGTGAATGACAAGAGTCCGTTCCTTAGGGTGGTGGAGTTCAAAACTAGAGGGCATATTTTTAAGGTTAGAGGAGAAAGATTTTAAAAGGACATGAGGGGCAACATTTTTATACAGAGAGTGGTTCAAATGTGGAATGAGCTGCCAGAGGAAATGAATTTAGAATTAGCTTCATTGTCACATGCACTCACATGAGTATAGTCAAAGGTTGAGAAATCACTACATATGGCGCCATCTCAGGTATCAAAGTACCTGGGTACAGATTCTTCAGTACAAATTCTTCAATGAAAAAAAAACAAAGAAACAATAAGTCCAGCAATATGTCAGAAAAATAGAGTAATATGAGTTCAGAATAACAGTCCTTCCAACAGACTTCACCTCGAGGCTGGGAGTTCCAGTCCACGCTGAGACCGGCAGTTCCAGTCCACGCTGAGACCGGCAGTTCCAGTCCACACTGAGACCAGCAGTTCCAGTCCACGCTGAGACCAGCAGTTCCAGTCCACGCTGAGACCAGGAATTTGAGTCCACACTGAGACCGGGAGTTCCAGTCCACACTGAGACCGGGAGTTCCAGTCCACACTGAGACCAGGAGTTCCAGTCCACACTGAGACCGGGAGTTCGAGTCCACGCTGAGACCGGGAGTTCGAGTCCAGGCTGAGACCGGGAGTTCGAGTCCATGCTGAGACCGGGAGTCAATGCGAGTTTTCACCCTGGACATTGGCAATGCTGCCTGAGGATCGGTGATACAAAGGGAAAAAAAATTGAAAAGAGAGAGAGAAAAAAGAAAAGAAATGGATGGAGCAGATAAGTTCTGGGCTCAGGAGTCCTACACTTCTGCCACCTTGACCAGAGTGGTGGGTGCAGGCACAGTTACAACATTTAAAAGACATTTGGATAGGCACATGAACAGGAAATGTTTGGATGGATATGGGCCAAGTGCAGGCAGGTGGGACTAGTTTAGTTTTTTTTTTCCTTTTTATTTGCTCCCCTGTACTACCACCATCCAACTGTAGTGCTTATCCTCCCCAGCATCCTTGTTGTGCAAGTGCAGGCAGGTGGGACTAGTTTAGTTTGGGAACATGGTTGGTGTGGATTGGTTAGACTGAAGGGTCTATTTCCATGCTCTATCACTCTATGTCTCTTTGAGAAGCAGCTTGTTCACTTACACAAAGACCCACTGCAAAAACACACAACTCTGAGCAGACATTTTCCTCAAGTTAAGGAACAGCCAACAATGATGACAGGAGGGTTTCTAATTGAGGTCTGTGAGAGATTCCTGTGCACCCTAACATCATCACAATTTTTTATTTTCTGCACCCATTAACAGCTGCTGCAAAATATCAGTGTTTAAAGTGATTCCTTATTCCATGAAATATGCTCACGATCACCATTTAATGTTGATTTCTAAGTTATAGAATCTTCCGTGCTTTGTTTATTTCAGGCAAAACAAGTTTATCAAAGTGCACTGGGTTTCAAAACAAATATGAGTGAATTACACCTCATTTATATTCAACTGGCCTTCTCTCCCTTTCTAAGCAGTGTGGGTTTATTCATCAACAGACAACAATTCAAATGGAGTTGCAGTTCAGAACGAAGTTACAGAGAAGGCAGTTTCCTCTGTTTTAATGAACGAGTGCTACTCCTGTACTGCTTAAAGCTTTAAGTGGATGCATTGTGTTCATGTGAACGTGGCACTCACAAGTAATGGAGACGTGACCCCATTATCTCGTAGCTATCCACTGAGGACCGGAGGTCCAGGGCTGTCTCTGTGTCTGTGGCATTTTCTCTGATGGTCACTCCTGGCAACTCATAGTACTTTCTATATTGACACATATGTGCGACTGGGTGAGAGAGGTTTGAGGTGGTTCACTGTGTCCAATCCTCCTTTGCTTTTACTTTGTGTCAAGCCCATCTAATGATTATTGTAGAGGATAAACCATTGTACAGTATCTACAGAAGAGGCACATTTATTAGACAGCAGGAAGGTATGTTGCAAGCTAACAATAAATGCAAATACATTCAGTCAGGCAAAATTACTAGGCCCTCATGGAGCTAGTATAGACAACATTTTCACACATAGGGTGGTGCGTGCATGGAATGAGCTGCCAGAGGAAGCGGTGGAGGTTGGTATAATAACAGCATTTAAAAGGCATCTGGATGGGTACATGAACTGGAGGTGTTTAGAGGAATATGGGCCAAATGCTGGCAAATGGGATTAGATTAATTTAGGATATCTGGTCAGCAAGGAGGTGTTGGACCAAACAGTCTGTTCTGAGGAAGGGTCACCGGACCCGAAACGTTAACTCTGTTTTCTCCTCCACAGATGCTGCCAGACCTGCTGAGCTTTTCCAGCAACTTTGTTTTTGTTCCTGATTTACACCATCCGCAGTTCTTTTGGTTTTTTTTTTAGTCTGTTTCCATGCTGTACATCTCTATGACTCTATCTGCTCCCACTGAAAATGAGAGCAGATGGCCACATCTCCACCCAAAGACTGTGTTTGACACCAATAGAGACAGCTCCATTTGGTAAGACCATGGATGATCTGATTAAGGTTGCAGAGAATCATAGAAGCCCACAGTGTGGAAACAGGGCATTCAGCCCATCGAGTCTGCTACTGACCTTCCGAAGACCATCCTACCTAAACCCACCCCCTTACCTTATCCCTGTAATCCTGTAGTTCCCATGGCTAACCCAGCTAGCCTGCACATCCCTGGACACTATGAGCAATTTAGCATGGCCTATCCACCTACCCTGCACATCTTTGGAGAGTGGGAGGAAACTGGAGCACCCGGAGGAAACCCATGCAGATATGGGGGGAATGTGCAAACTCCACACAGACAGTCGCCCGGGCCCCTGGTGCTGCGAGGCATCAGTGCTAACCACTGAGCCACCGTGCACCCACCACCTCAACTCAACTTTCCAGCTGATTTGTGAAATACCTTGACTCCAAACTTCATCAAAAATCTATCTGCATTCTGTCTTAAAGACAATTTAAATTGTCATCACGGTGAAGATATGAGGCAGTTAACTTGGTCAGCTAAAAATCCCCAGTTAGAAGCCGAATACAAATTATTAGGGGTGTGGGATTTCTTTTGGCGGGGTTGAGGGAGGATGCAATATTGGGCAGGGAATTAGGAGAATCCCTTGCTCCTCTTTGACTTGGAGTTTTATGTCCATAGGGAGGCAGAAAACTGCACCTCCAATAGTTTGTCATTCCTTTGGTCCCACACTGAAGCTGAGGGTTCACGTTTGGATTTTGCAATAGGGCTTGAACCTGTTACCCAAAGGTGAGTGCATTGAGATAATCTGATACTTAGGCAAGGAGCAATGACAAGTTATTGGTTCAGACAGAAGATTACAGGTAAGCACCATCCAGAGCTTGACTGCTGGCTTCACACATCAGTCTGTCTGGCTTTATCCTCTGCTCTGTGCTAAAGAGCCCTATTATCACTGCTCCGTTCCAGATAGGGCAGAGATCAGCTCTTTCAGCAAAAGAATTTTCTACACCTAAACCTCATCTGCTAAACAAGAACAATATTCTAGGGTAACTGCATTGAGAAAATCATCCAGATTTGGTGACCTTTCTGCTCAAGTGGTTTACTTCACAACTCCACTTTGATTTTTTAAAACAAAATTTCTTTTCCCATTTTCCATTTTTGGGAGAAACAAGCACTACAGGTGATTTTAAAGCAGAGATGAAGGGAAATGTTTCTTTTCATGAAGTGCCTTTGGCAACCCTGTTCCTAAAGCATATTTTGGGCCCGTGCAGGTGCCCGTGGCCACACCCAGCTGAGGCCAGGCATCAGCTCTCTGACACCTCCTCCTACCACCCCCTCGATTCTGACCCCACCCCTGACCACCAAACTACCGTCTCTCAAACCATTCATAACCTCATCACCTCAGGTGACCTCCCGCCCGCTGCCTCCAACCTCATCGTTCCCCAACACCGCACCGCCCACTTCTATCTCCTTCTCAAAATCCATAAACCTGACTGTCCTGGCCGATCCATTGTCTCTGCCTGCTCCTACCCCACCGAACTTATCTCCACTTATCTCGACTCCATTTTCTCCCCCCGGTCCAGTAACTCCCCACCTATGTCCGGGACACCACCCACACCCTCCACCTCCTCCAAGACTTACAATTCCCTGGCCCCCAACACTTCATCTTCACTATGGACATCCGATCCCTGTATGCTTGTATCCCCCACACGGATGGCCTTAAAGGCCTCCGCTTCTTCCTGTCCCGCAGGCCCAACCAGCCCCCCTCCACCGACACCCTCATCCGCTTAACTGAACTCGTCCTTACCCTTAACAACTTCTCCTTCAACTCCTCCCACTTCCTACAGACAAAGGGGATGGCCATGGGTACCCACATGGGCCCAAGCTATGCCTGTCTCTTTGTAGGATACATGGAACAATCCCTCTTCCACAGCTACACTGGCCCCATCCCCCACCTCTTCCTCCGTTACATCGATGACTGTATCGGTGCCGCCTCGTGCTCCCATGAGGAGCTTGAGCAGTTCATCAACTTTACTAACAACTTTCACCTCAACCTCAAATTCACCTGGACTATCTCTGATACCTCTCTCTCCTTCCTGGACCTCTCTGCCTCCATCTCTGGTGACCACCTTGAAACTGATATCTATTTCGAACCCACCGAGTCCCACAGCTACCTAGACTACACCTCCTCCCACCCACCTTACTGCAAGAATGCGATCCCCTACTCCCAATTCCTCTGCCTCCACCACATCTGCTCCCAAGATGAGGCATTCCACTCCCCCATATCCCACATGTCCTCCTATTTTAAGAACTGCAACTTCCCTCTTCGGTGATCGAAAATACCCTCAACCACATCTCTTGCGTTTCCCACACTTCTGCCCTCACAACCCCTCCCCCCAACAAAAACAAAGACAGAATCCCCCTTGTCCTCACATATCACCTTACTAACGTCCGTATCCAACGTATTATTTCTGCCACTTCCGCCACGTACAATCCGATCCCACAACCAAAGAGATATTTCCCTCCCCAACCCTATCTGCTTTTCATAGGGAACGCTCTCTCCGTGACTCCCTTGTCCACTCCACACTCCCCACTAACCCCACCACTCCCAGCACCTTTTCCTGCAACCGCAGGAAATGCTACACCTGCCCCTACATCTACCCCCCACCTCCATTCAAGGCACAAACCAAATCTTCAGCATTAGGACGGATGTTCACCTATTCATCCGTCAATGTGGTCTACTGCATCCACTGCTCCCGATGTGGCCTCCTCCACATCGGTGAAACAAAGCGGAGGCTCGGAGACCGTTTTGTGGAGCACCTGTGAACTGTTTGCGACAAATGACAACACCTTCCAGTTGCTAACCATTTTAACTCCCCCTCCCACTTCCATGTCCATCCTGGGCCTCCTCCAGTGTCACAGTGACACCACCCGCAAACTGGAGGAGCAGCACCTCATATTCTGCCTCGGGAGCCTACAGCCCGATGGCCTAAACATGGATTTTACCAGTTTCAAAATCTCCCCACCTCCGGCCTCATCCCATGCCCAACCCTCCCTCTCATCCCTGCCTCCTTGGCCTGACACAACCTGTCAATCTTCTCTCCCACCTATCCGTCCCTCCCACCTCACTGACCAATGCCCACCACTGCTTACCTGCACTCACCTATCACCTTCCCCAGCCCCACCCCTCCTCTCTATTTATTTCAGAGCTCCCTTCCTCCTCCCCCATTTCTGAAGAAGGGTCCTGACCAAAACTTCAACATTCCTGCTCCTCTGATGCTGCCTGGCCTGCTGTGTTCCTCCAGCTCCACACTGTGTTATCTCTGACTCCAGCATCGGCAGTTCTTGCTGTCTCTTTTAGCCTGGAATTCTGGGAGAGGCTCTGATATCTTTCCTTCCTGTGACCGACCAGGACGTTCTCCCATCTTTACCACCTGCCGCTGGCATATGTTGGAAGGATTTACAAGCTGATGCCCAACCTGTTTGCCCTCCATGTTATGAACACACCATTCTTGGCCATGATGTTCTGGAAGAGGAGGGGCTTTAACCCCGAGTTTCTGGGTTCAGAGGTCAGGAAGTGATCACTCCACCTCAAGAACTCCCTCCTGAATGACTGCATGCTGCAAAGGTGAAGGGATCGATTGATTAATCGATTTATTGTTGTCTCACGTACCAAGATACAGTGAAAAGTGTTGTGTCTTGTGCTCTACAGGCAGATCGTAGCATATAAAGTACACGAGGGTCACAGAACAGAGTACAGAATAAAGTGATCATGTCACAGAGCGATCAGAATTAACATTTGAGAGGTCCATTCAAATGTCCAATAACAGCGGGAGAGAAACAATACTCGAATCTATTGATACGTGTATTCAAACTTTTAATCATAGAATCCCTGCAGTGTGGAAGCAGGCCATTCGGCCCAACAAGTCCACACCGCCCCTCCGAAGAGCATCCCATCCTGACTCATTCCCCTACCCCTGCATTTCCCCATGTCTAACCCAAACATCCCTAGACACTATGAGCAATTTATCATGACCAATCCACCTAGACTGCAAATCTTTGGGCTGTGGGAGGAAACCAGAGCACCCGGAGGAAACCCACGTAGACACGGGGAGAATGTGCAAACTCCACACAGACTGTTGCCTGAGGGCGGAATTGAACCCAGGTCCCTGGCGCTGTGAGACAGTAGTGCTAACCACTGAGCCACTGTGCCACCATATCTTCTTCCAGATGGAAGAGAGTATAACCGGGGCGGGAGGGTGTCTTTGATTACGTTGGTTGATTTCCCAAGGTAGTGGGCAGTGTAGATGGAAACAGTGGATGGAAGGCTGGTTTGTGCGATGGACCTGACCGTGTCCACAACTCTCTTTAGTTTCTCACGGTCTTCGGAAGAGCAGTTAGCAAACCACACTGTGATGCATCCAGATAGGATGTCCATCACCAGTGGATTCAAGTGCGAAATAGCACTAATTGAATTAGACCATTCTGCATCTGGGGGAAAATATTAGACGACACATTCATTTGGAAATATCATCGAATGAACACAGATGAGATGATTTGTGGTGTCAGATCTTTGGAGTCTTCAGTTTGATACATACTGAATAAAACAAATTGAAAATTGAGGATGCAAATCTACTGAGACTAAAGGTCTGTCCAGCATTATTGGGAGCTTTAAGGTTGACAGATCAAATATATAAAGTAAATATTTCTTTTGGTCATGTGTGCGTGTAAAAGCTGAGTAATGAAAATCCACCAGCGTTCTGGTTACAAATTGTGTTTCATGGTTTTGCAATGTATTCTGTTCCTGAACATATTTTTGTGACGTGGACACAATCTACGGGAGCATGGTGGCTCACAACACCAAGGACCGGGGTTCAATTCCACCCTTGGGTGATTGTCTGTGTGGAGTTTGCACATTCTCCTTGTGTCTGCGTGGGTTTCCTTTGGGTGCTCCGGTTTCTTCCCACTGCCCAAAGATGTGGAGGTTAGGTGGATTGGCCATGGGAAATGCAGGGTAACAGGGATAGGGTAGGAGGGGTGTTTCTGGGTAGGATGCTCTTCAGTGGGTTGGTCTGCTTGATGGGCCAAATGGCCTGCTTCCACATTGTAGGGATTCTATGTCAGAAACAGGTAGTGGTGCTGGGATAGAGAATGGGTAAAGTGTATCCAGCCAAACTGAGGAGGTCCAGATGTGTGTTGCTAACACTGATCCCGCATGTTTTACTGGACCATTTCATCGACCAGTACATTTAAAAATAAATGAACTCTGTCCTCAGCTTCCTTGAGAAGAAGCTGGTGTAGTAAATGAAAGCATTTAGTTTTAAATAAGCCCTGTAGAATTGGATGATTAAAAGTGAAGTTGACTGTGGTGAACCAATCGAGATTTTCTTTGCGTTAGGCAAATGCCCCTGAGCTGGCCCAAAACACCAAGGAGTTAAACTGGGGAGCAGTGAAGAAATGGGGTCTGGTTTTCATTCCGCGTTATGTGTACTTATGTTAAATACCTCGCTGAAACCCAGCTCCTGGCACTCACTTCATCTCCTCACTTGAATGAATCTGTTACCTCCTCAAAGAAACAATTGTTTGTCAAACTGCCCTAAAAGGGGAAGAAGTGAGTGAGGGGTGGGGATGAGGGGCTAATGAGAGGTGGGGGAGGGTAGTAACTGAGGGAGGGAAGAGGTTTGCGTGGGTGTGTCAGAGGGGTACAAGTGGGGGTTGCGAAAGGGGTCTTGGGGACTGTCTGAGCAATGGAGAGGTCAAAGTGAGGGAAGGGAAGGGTGTGAGTGAAGGAGAGGGATAGGTATGAGTGAGGGGGGGAGGAGAGCACTGAGGGAGGGGTGTGAGGGGACAAGGGGGATCGGTGTGAGAGTGAGGGGTGAAGGAGGGATCTGAGGAAAGGGTGTGAGTGAAGGAGGGCGATCGGTATGAGTGAGGGGTGGGAGAG
>NC_063351.1:3769818-3775744 GCF_021869965.1 Rhincodon typus
TGGAAGAGGGTTCTGAGAGAGGGTTGTGAGTGAAGGAGGGCGATCGGTATGAGTGAGGGGTGGGAGAGGGTTCTGAGATAGGGGTGTGAGTGAAGGAGGGCTTTGGCTGGGGAATGGGAGGTATGTGAGTGTGGAACAACAGATGAGGCCCCAAACCCCAAACATGCTGTGCTCTCAAAAGAGCAATAAGCCCTCGCTCCAGAACTAAACTATTAGCTTCACCTTTAGCTGTCCTTCTTCAATTGCAGTTTTCAACATGAAGTTCTGACAGAGTAATAGAGACGTACAGCTAAGATACAGACCCTTCGGTTCAACTTGTCCATACTGAAGGGATATCCTAAATTAATCTAGTCTCATTTACCAGCATTTGGCCCATATCCTCTAAACCCTCCCTATTCATATACCCAACCAGATGCCTTTTAAATATTGTAATTGTACCAGCTTCCACCGCTTCTTCTGGCAGCTCATTCCATACACGCACCACCCTCTGTGTGAAAACATTACCCTTCAGGCCTCTTTTAACACTTTCCCCTCTCACATTCAACCTATGCCCTCTAATTTTGGACTCCTTTCCTCTGGGAAAAAGACTTTGGATATTCACCCCATCCATGGCCCTTATGATTTTATAAACCTCTACTAGGTCACCCCTGAGCCTCCAACGTTCCAGGGAAAGTAGCCCCAGCCTATTCAGCCTCTCCCTATAGCTCAAACCCTCCAACCCTGGCAACATCTTTATAAATCTTTTCTGCACCCTTTCAAGTTTAACAACATCTTTCCGATAGCAGGGAGACTAGAATTGAATGTGGTATTCCAGTATGGCCTCAGCAATGTCCTGTACCGACATAACAGGACATCCCAACTCCTATACTCAATGCACTGACCAATGAAGGCAAGTATACTGCCTAATACCACAGATAACTCACCCAAACACCATCTATCAACACTTTTCCTTAACACTGATGCGCACAGTTGCTCAGAATGAAAAATGACCATATTTTGATTTGGAAAGATTCACAGAAAAGTTCATCAGGGCTGAAGGTTGAAATCAAGTTCCTACATTTATACCAAAGGTCTTCACTTTGCTTAGAAACATCCCAAAGGCCCTCACAGGGCTGGGTCCTCATAAAAGCAAAAGTGAAGAGTTCATTTTTACACACTGCCATTCCTAAACTTAGGACCTCCCAATATTCTTTACAGCCAATGAATTACTTTGAAATTAAATCACTCTTAATTCACAATTTAAAAAGGTAGTCAATCTCCCATGCAGCAATGAGATGAATATCCAATTCATTTACTTCAATTCAGAGATAGTAGGAACTGCAGATGCTGGAGAATCTGAGATAACAAGGTGTGGAGCTGGATGAACACAGCAGGCCAAGCAGCATCAGAGGAGCAGGAAAGCTGACGTTTCAGGTCTGGACCCTTCTTCAGAAATGAGGGAGGGGAAGGGGATTCTGAAATAAATAGAGAGGGGGAGGCGGATGGAAGATGGATAAAGGAGCAGATAGGTGGAGAGGAGACGGAGAGGTCAAAGAGGCAGGGATGGACCCAGTAAAGGCGAGTGTAGGTGGGGAGTTGGATGGGGGTTGGTCAGTCCAGGGAAGACGGACAGGTCAAGGAGGTGGGGATGAGGTTAGTAGGTAGGAGATGGGGGTGGGGGTTGAGGTGGGAGGAGTGGATAGGTGGGAGGAAGGATGGACAGGTTAGGGAGGCGGGGACGAGCTGGGCTGGTTTTGGGATGCAGTTGGGAAAGGGAGATTTTGAAGCTTGTGAAGTCCACATTGATACCATTGGGCTGCAGGGTTTCCAAGTGAAATATGTGGTGCTGTTCCTGCAACCTTCAGGTGGCATCATTGTGGCACCGGAGGAGGCCCAGGATGGACATGTCGTCCAAGGGGTGGGAAGGGGAGTCGAAATCGTTCGCGACAAGAAGGGTCCAGACCCCTCCCCCATTTCTGAAGAAGGGTCCAGACCCGAAACATCAGGTTTCCTGCTCCTCTGATGCTGCTTGTCCTGCTGTGTTCATCCAGCGCTACACGTTGTTATCTCCTTTACTTCAATGTTATTTGAGGGATTAATGTTGACGAGAAGACTGAGATATTTGTTCATCCACAGCGTTAATGTCCACTGCACACAGCCACTGTGCAATAATTAATGTGAAGAGCTTAATCTCTAACAGCACTGATTCCGATAAAGGTATCTCACTTTTGAGAAAGTATTTATGAACTTGGCAAGCTGGAAACTTCTGAGCAACATAATTCATTTATTCAAGAGTGTGAAGTGAAGTGGTCAGTGTGAAGAGGTCAAGGTTAAATGTTGTGAATTGTGAATAGGAAGGGAAATGGAACAACTCTTTTACATAGGATGGAGTAGTCCAATAAGTCGCAAGAAAACTGAACATTAAATTTAACAAGATGAATGGATTTAAAAGTCAACCAGATGCATTTGCACATAACACCATAACAGCACAGGGCATTAAAACCAGAAGGTTTAAGATCTCAATCAATAGAAATAGCACCATGCTAGCAATCACAGTGCTAATTCTCTAAGCACACAAACTCTGATTCCTTAGTCATCCTTGTGACTCATTGCAGGAAATTCTCATTAAAGTATTGAGGTCCTGAAAGTACTTGATTCCTTTTAAGAACGTCATGATGTTTTCAGATTTCCTGTTTTGCCTGAGAAATCCCAAATTGGGTTTGAGAAAACCGATAGCAGGTTTGTTTTGAAGGATGGGTGCTGACGAACTGGCGAATAAACCCTGAATAAAACTTGATAATGTTTTAATTACTTTACATCAGTGAGATCTTTTTTATTCAGTATCTTGTTCTTGTTAATTGAAGACCATACAGGCATGCACTTTTAGATCAAGTAAAATGAGTGCTGGATTTTCCATCTGTTCAGCATGTGCCGCTCATTGACTCTATACTTGGCTCTGAATGTCCATTGTTGAATTGATAGCAAGGGAATTAATCTTGAGTTTGCAGTGCAGAGAGACGCTTTGTGACCCCACTGACATCAGTTGGCCATTGTGCTCCTCTCCACCTCTTTCATTGAAACCTGTCAGTACAGCCTTTTATACCCCTCTTCCTTCTGTGTTTAGATTTAGGTTTTATTGTCACATGCACTCAAGCACAAAGTACAGGAGTACAGTGAAAAGTGTACAATGTCGCAACACACAGAGCCATCTTAGGTACAAAAGTAGAAAAGTAAAGAGAAAAGCAAAACGTTCTACATTACAGTTCTTCATAGTATAAATTAGGAAGACAAAGAAATAAAGTTAAAAGATAAATATTACAGTCCTTCTATACTCTGCAATGTCTCCATGCTGTGAGCATTCCACATGTGGTCTCGCTCTCCCCGTACAGCTGGGCTCAAGATCTATGACTGGTTGGGCACTCTGGACCCCAGTCCCCCAGCCATACCCTCTGGTCACTCCGTTCGGGCCTACTGACAGCTGGCCATCCCACTCCGCTCTGGGCCCTCACCTGCCGCTGTTCCCTTCACAAGCCAAGGTAGATTAAAAAAAACACTAAAAAAATGTAAAAAGTAAAGGTCTACTCACTTCAGACTTTTCCTCTTTCTCCTACTGTTTATTTTGTCAGATTTTACCGATGTGTACCAAGTCGTCAAGGATCATTTCATCAAACATTAGGGTAGAGCTAAAGGAAAATCAGTCAATCAGTATGGGCCCATAATTACATTCCTTTCAGATCTCTCCACTTGGTGAGCTACCATTTCACCAGATTACAAGGCAGATATTCCAATCACTGAACCACTTTGAAAAATGAAAAAATACATTTTTATGCAAACCGACAGAACTCTGATCTGAAGAAAATACTGTATTTTAGAAAAATCTGTCAATCCTGGTCATGTAAATTGTGTGACTTTCCAACAAAACAGACACAAATAAATCTCTCTATCCTGAGAATTAATCTCTGTGACGGTTCAGAAAAAAAAAACCAGAAAGATAAAATAAGATTGTAGCTCTGCCTTTTTATGGACGTGAATCCTCAAAGGAAGAATACATTTTCAATCTAAGTTGTTAAAGGTATTAGCTTTATGAATGCACAAATGGTAGAACGAAGACTGAGGATAAACCAAAGGTGTAAAGAGTCAAGAGATGAACAATGAGCCAAAATCATTGTGGGTTTCAGGTCGACATCAATTATCTTTTAACTAAGTGTCATCACGGAATCGACAACATACCGTCTTCCTCACGGACTGTTAACATCAATCCAGTGAAAATCAGGAGATTGTATATTAGGTGGGCAATTTATTGTGATCACTGTAATAAGATTGAAAATTACTCCTTTTTCTTATGAAAACAAATCTACCAGTGGTTACTCCTTGAGAATGCTTCCATTTTTAAATGCTGTAGGTAACTTCCAATACACTCTTTCTCTGGGTATCTGTTTGACTGGTTCATAATATCATATACATCCCCTAACCCTAGTGACATCCATGTCACTAACAATCAATCCTTGTCATACTCCTGTTGAATTCTGAAGACAGGCTCAGGGTCCTTGCCCAAGATGAGGGCAGTTAAATCAGCTCAGACCAGTCAATGCTTGTACCTTTTTGTGCAGAGGACTCCCATTGGAATCAAAAAGAAGCTAAAAGCACAGAATGTTCTCTCAGTGAAAAGACTGTGCTGCTGATTATAGCAATATAATGCCATTTTCTTCATATTACACTCTAAACTGCGCTAGTACTGATTTTGATGTGATAGCATGCAGTGTAACCTGATCTGACACTACAGTAATAAATTGCCTCCTGGTGAGTCTTATACCCTTGAACACATTACAGCTAGTTTCAGATTTATTTACTGAGTGAGCACAATGCTTTGCTCCATTTTTCAAAGTTGTTCTTGGGCATTAATCATGTTCTACCTGCTCTGAGTTCAACCAGGCACTTTGCATAAACAGCAAAGTGAACATTCACAACAAAGGGCTTGTATTTACACAGTGCATGAGTAAGCCTTAAAGATGCCCTGAGTGCATTTCATAATCATTGAAATGGTTTTGAAATACAGTTCTGTGAACACAACCAGACCAAACAAGTAGCCAACTTGATGAATGAGCTTCATTCTCCATCTGAGGATACCAGATGAGGACAATTGCCCAGAACAGAGAAGCACATCCTGATTATCATTCTGTAGTGCAATGGTATCCTTCACCCTGAATGGACAAATAGGAATACTGCTTAATGCTGATCCATGGGAAAAGGATTTTGAAACATGAATAAACACCTCTAACCAGTCAGTGCATTAAAAACAGGAAACTGTCATTAAACATAGGACACTGTCTCTCACCATGGGTCATTGTCTCTCACCACAGGACACTGTTTCTCACCATTGGACACTGTCACTGTGGGATTCTGTCTGTCACCACAGGATACTCTCTCTCATTACAGGACATTGTCTCTCAATATGGGACACTGTCTCTCATTATGGGATACTGTCTGTCACCACGGGACACTATCTGTTACCACGGGACACTGTCTCTCACTACGTGACACTGTCTCTCATTACAGAACACTGTCTCTCACTATGGGACACTGTCTCTCAATACGGGACACTGTTTCTCACTACGTGACGCTGTCTCTCATTACAGAACACTGTCTCTCACTATGGGACACTGTCTCTCACTATGGGACACTGTTTCTTACTACAGGACACTGTTTCTCACTACGTGACACTGTCTCTCACCAATTGACATTCTCTCTGATTATGAGACACTGTCTCTCATTATGGGATACTGTCTCTTACTACGGGACACTGTCTCTCATTATGGGATACTGTCTCTTACTACGGGACACTGTCTCTCACTACGCGACACTGTCTCGCACTACGGGACACTGTCTCTCACTACGCGACACTGTCTCGCACTACGGGACACTGTCTCTCACTACGCGACACTGTCTC
>NC_063351.1:3775754-3783956 GCF_021869965.1 Rhincodon typus
CTGTCTCGCACTACGGGACACTGTCTCTCACTACGCGACACTGTCTCTCACCAAGCGACATTTTCTCTGATCATGAGACACTGTCTCTCGTTATGGAACATTGTCTCTCGGTGCAGGACACTGTCACTCACTACGGAACAGTCTCTCACACCATAGGACATTGCCACACACAATGAGACACTTTATCATTGTGTGATTCTGACTCACAGCATGGAGCTTTGTCTCAGATCGTGGGACACTGTTTCTCACTATAGAACACTGTCTCTCACTATAGAACACTGTATCACTCCATGGGACACTGTCTCTCACCATTGACCCTATCACACTCTTTGGACCATGCTTCCTTCCGTACAAGGCTCCTTCAATAGCTCATATTTCCCAACATGTATGATGCCTCTGAGAATGGACAAACCCACTAACCATGTCAAGCATGCCTGGTGATAGACAACACGCCTGACTGTGGCTGTGAACAAACCAGGGCTAATCAGCTGCCATTTGAATTCCATGTGTCCCTACGTCGTGTTTCAAGGTTTGGTTCTTCCCATGGATGACCTATGCTTGCTGTGGACATGTTCTAGAAATTCACCAAAGATCCTGAGGCAGCACCTTCCAAGCCCACAACCACTTCCATCTGGAAGGACAGGGCAGCAAATACACAGGAGAACCACCACATCCCCTCCAAGCCACTTATCAACTTGACTTGGAAATATGTCACTGTTCCTTACCGTCACAGATCAAAATCCTGGAATTCCCTCCCTAATGGCATTGTGGGTCTGTGCACAGCACATGGACTGCAGCGGTTCAAGAAGGCAGCTCACCACCACCTTCTCAAGGGCAACTAGGGACGAGCAATAAGTGCTGGCCCATGACTCACAAAAGAATAAAACATGAAGTTTTACTAATGAGGAGTATTACCTTCAATTCTTGAATGAGCTGATGCAGATAAAGCTGTATCATTTTTGAGGAATAGACCCAGGCATACCCAATTTGCCATGAAGTGGCAAAAAGCATTGTGGTAGGTTCACATTAACGGTGATCTGCCTGAATGGAAAACATCCGTATGTTTTGTCATGGAGGCTTGGCACTTGACTGAGGGACATGAGAGCCGGGGTGCTGTAAAATTCAATACTTTTGAGGGAGGTGAAGACACTTGGAGCGACAATGATTCCATACAATGACCCAGAGATAAAACATGGTGAGAAAACACTAATAATTGGAAATGAAAGAGCTGGATCTCCATTTGGAGTCTCTTTGGATCAGAATGTATTATTTACCAAGTTTCAATGCTATTCCTTCTGGGAAGTAATTGACACAAATTGGAAAAGACATTGGCACCTGTGACTGCAAGTCATGTTGGAATCATCCTCTTGTAACAGCTTCATCGATAACTCTGCAGATAACATGATAACATTCGAATGTTAAATTTATTACTACTTCTGACACAAAACAAGAGGGCTGTGTGAGAAGAAGGCAGATGGGGAGAAGCTGTGTATATGGATTTCTAACAAAATGATGTGTCCAAGTGAATGGTAAGAATGGGATCAGCAAGTTATTCAAACGATAAATCTCCCTGGCAGATTGAAAACTAGATTCACAATGGTGGCATCAATCAAACCATCTCAGAATAGCCAGCACTGTGCTAAGTGCGGCTGGTATTAGGATAACTCTACAATTCACTGCCTGAAAGGTTGGTCGAAGCTGCTTCATTATCAACTTTCAAAAGGGAATTGAATTTTCTTTCCTCACTTGTGGCATTTGAGCATCACTGACCAGCATTTTTTATCCATCCCTAATTGCCCTTGACCTGTGTGAGAGTTGGGCCACTCCAGGGGCAGTTAAGATGTGGAGCAACATGCACACCAGACCAAGCAAACGTGAAAGATTTCCTTCCCCAAAGGACATGAATGAGAATCAAATGGATTTTTACAACCAGCAGTAATAGTTTCGAGGTCTCCGTGGCTGAGACTGGCTATTTTGACAGATGTTACTTTCAGCAGCTGCTAACACAGGATTTGAACCCATGTCCCCAGAGAATTAAACTGGGCTTCTGCACCCAGTGACATTATCATAGAGAATCATAGAATCATCATAGAATCCCTACAGTGTGGAAACAGGCTCTTCGGCCCAACAAGTCCACACAGACCCTTGGAGCATCCCACCCAGACCCATACGCCTATAACCCACCTAATCTACACATCCCTGAACACTATGGGCAATTTAGCACGGCCAATCCACCTAACCTGCACATCTTTGGGCTGTGGGAGGAAACCAGAGCACCCGGAGGAAACCCACGCAGACACAGGGAGAATGTGCAAACTCCACACAGGGTGGAATCAAACCCAGGTCCCCGGTGCTGTGAGGCAGCAATGCTAACCACTGAGACACCATGCCGCCCCAATTATCATTGCAAGAGCATCATCACACACATTTAAAAAAAGCAAATATTTACAGGACTGTATGAAAAGCTGTGGGAGTGGGACTAATGGAATGGTTTTCTCATGTGCATGATGGATCTCACTCTGTGCTGTATCATTCTCTACCATCTTCTTTCACTAGATCGCTTTCCAACACTTTCCTTTTGACACTTTGCATTGGGTCTTAGTTATTATTTTGTTACTTATTTTGTCATAGAGCCATAGAATCATACAGCATGGAAACAGACCCTTCAGTTCAACCAGTCCATGCCGAACATAATCCCAAAATAAACTAATCCTACCTGTCTGGCACATATCCCTCCAAACCTTCCCTATTCATGTATTTATCCAAATGTCTTTTAAACATTAATCATGCCCACACCTACTACTTTCTCAGAAAGTTCATTCCACATGTGAACGACCATCTGTGTAAAAAATTTGCCCCCATGTCTTTTTAAATCTCTCTCCTCTCACCTTAAAAATGTGCCCCCTAATCTTGAAATCCCTTGTCTTGAAATGTCCTGGATGGTGCCAAGCTTTTTTAGTGTTGTTGGAGCTGTACCCATCCAGGCAAGTGGGGAGTATTCCATCACACTCCTGACTTGGGCCTTGTAGAAGGTGGACTTAGGAGAGTGAGGAGGTGAGTTACTCAACTGCAGTAATTCCTAGCCTTTGACCTGCTCTTGGAACTATTTAATTTAAATGGTGAGTCTAGTTCAGTTTCTGGTCAATGGTAACCCACAGGATGTTGATAGTACAGGATTCAGTGAAGGCAATACCATAACATCTCAATAGGTGGTGGTTAGATTCTCTCTTGTTAGTGATGGGCATAGCCTGACATTTGTGTAGCACGAATGTTACTTGCCACTTTTCAGCCCAAGCCTGGATATTGTCCAGATCTTGTTGCATTTGAACATGGACTGCTTCAGTATCTGAGGAGTCACGAATGGTGCTGAACATTCTGCAATCATCAGCAGATTCCTACTTCTGACCTTATAATGAAGGTCATTGACAAATAGCCTGAAGATGGTTGAGCCAAAGACATTACCCTGAGGAACTCCTGCAGAGATGCCCTGAAGCTGAGATGATGGACTTCCAACATCACAGTCAAGTTTTTTTTTCTTTTCCTTTGTGCCACATACAACTCCAATCAATGAAGAGTTTGCCCTATGATTCCCATTGGCTCCAGTTTTGCTAGGGCTCCGTGAAGCCACACTTATTCGAATGCAGTCTTGATGTCAAGGGCTGTCATTCTCACCTCACCTCTGGAGTTTACATTTGTTGTCCATCCCTCAACCAATATGGCAATGAGGTCAGGAGCTGAACGGTGCTGGCGGAATCCAAACTAGACATCAGTGAACAGGTTATTTCTGAGCTGCCGCTGCTGCTTGATAGCACAAAAAAAACTTTTAAATAGTTATAGAAAAGAATAGAACTGATCAAAAAGTTACAGTTCCAAATTGGAGTAAGGCCAATTTTGATATTATTAGACAGGAACTTTCAAAAGTTAATGGAGGAAGCTATTCGCAGTAAAGGACAGTTTGAAAGTGGGGGACCTTGAAAAATGAGATAATGAGAGTTCAGAGACAGTATGTTCCTGTCAGTGTGAAGGGCAAGGCTGGTAGATGTAGGGAATGCTGGAGGACTAGAGAATTTGAGACACAAAAACAGAAGTTGCTGGAAAAGCTCAGCAGGTCTGCAGCATCCGTGAACAGAAATCAAAGTTAACCTTTTGGCTCCGGTGACCCTTCTTCAGAACTGAAAAATTGAGGGACTGGTCAAGAAAAAGAAGGAGGCATATATCCAGTGTAGACAACTGGGATTGAGTGAATCCCTAGAGGACTATAAGGGCAGTAGGAGTTTAGTCAGGAGGGAAATCAGGAGGGCAAAAAGGACACATGTGATAGCTTTGGCAAATAGGGTTAAGGAGAATCCAAAGAGATCCTATAAATCCATTAACGTCGAAAGAATATCTAGGGAGATAATAGGGCCCTTAAAGATCAATGTGGTCATCTATGTGTGGAATCACAGGAGATGGGTGAGATACTAAACAAATATTTTGCATCAGTATTTACTGTGGAGATAGACATGGAAGCTGGGGAACTTGGGGAAATAAATAGTGGTGTTGTGGAAATAGTGATGGTAGAGGAGGTGATGGACAGCTTAAAACACATAAGGGTAGATAAATCCCCTTGACCTGATCAGGTGTACCCTAGAACACTGTGGGAAGCCAGGGAAGAGATTGTTGGGTCCTTTGCTGAGATATGAATATCAGCGACAACCCCGGGTGAGATGCCAGAAGGCTGGAGGTTGTCTAATGCGGTGCCGTTATTTAAGAAATGCTGTAAAGTAAAGTCAGGAAACTTATAGACTGGTGAACCCGACATCAGTGGTGGGTAAGTTGTTGAAGGGGATTCTGAGGGATACGATTTACATGCATTTGGAAAGGCAAGGACTGATTAGGGATTATCAACATGGCTTTGCACATGGGAAATCATGTCTCTCTAAATTAATTGAGTTTTTTGAAGAAATGACAAAGAAGATTGATGAAGGCAGAGCGGTGGTTGTTGTCTATATAGACTTCAGCAAAGTGTTCAACAAGGTTCCACATGGTAGACTGGTTAGTAAGGATAGATTACACGGGATCTAGGGGAGTTAGCCAAATGGATGCAAAATTGGCTTGAAGGTAGGAGATAGAGGGTGGTGGTGGCTGTTTTTCAGACTGGAGGCCTGTGACCAATGCTGTGCCACAAGGATCAGTGCTGGGTCCAATGCTTTTCATTATTTGGATGTCAATATAGAAGATATGGTTAGTAAGTTTGCAGATGACACCAAAGTAGATGGTGTAGTGGACAATGAACAGGACCTTGATCAGATGGGCTGATGGGCAGAGGTGAGGCAGATGGAGTTTAATTTAAATAATTGGGAGGTGTTGCAGTTTGGTAAGGCAAACCAGGGCAGGACTTATACAGTTAATGGCAATCCTCATGGCAGACTGGTACAAAAGGTCAAGTCACATGGTATCAGGGCTGAGCTGGCAAGATGGATACAGAACTGGCTTAGTCGAAGGAGACGGAGGGTAGCGGTGCAAGGATGCTTTTCAGAATGGAGGGCTGTGACTAGTGGTGTTCCACAGGGATCAGTGCTGGGACCTCTGCTGTTCGTGATCTACATAAATGATTTGGAGGAAAACATAGCTGGTCTAATTAGTAAGTTTGTGGATGATACAAAGATTGGTAGAGTTGCGGATGGCAAGGAGGATTGACAGAGGATACAAAGGGATATAGATCAGCTGGAGGAAGGGGCAGAAAAATGGCAGATGGAGCTTAATCTGGACAATTGTGAGGTGATACATTTTGGAAGGTCAAGTATAGGTGGAAATTATACAGTGAATGGCAGAGCCCTTAGGAGTATTGATATGCAGAGGGAGCTGGGTATGAATGTCCACAGATCGAAGGTGGCAGCGCAGGTAGATAGGGGAGTAAAAAAGGCCTATGGCATGCTTACTGAAGGAGCATTGGGTATAAAGATAGACAAGTTATGCTGCAGCTTGATAGAACTTTAGTTAGACCACACTTGGAATATTGCGTACAGTTCTGGTCACCACACTTCCTGAAGGATATGGTTGCTTTGGAGAGGGTACAGTAAAGGTCTACCAGGATGTTGCCTGGTATGGGGGATTTTAGTTATAAAGAAAGATTGGATAGACTGGGTTTATTTTCACTGGAACACAGGAGGTTGAGGGGTGACCTGATAGAATTTTATAAGATTGTGAATGGCATAACTAAAGTGGAAAGTATGAGGGTAAAGGCGTCAATTACTGGAGGACACAGGTTCAAGGTGTGAGGGGCAAACTTTAAAAAAAGATATGCAAGGCAAGTTTTTCACGCAAAGGGTGGTGAGTGCCTGGAACATGTTGCCAGAGGATGTGGTGGAAACAGCTGCAATAGCAGCATTTAAGAAACACTTGGACGAATACATGAATGGGACGGGACTAGGGGGATACGGATGCTGTAAGTGAAGATACATTTTTAATGTAAGGGCAAAATGTGTCGGCACAGGCTTGGAAGGCCGAAGGGCCTGTTCCTGTGCTGCATTGTTCTTTGTTCTTTGCCCCCGGGGAGTGGGACATTTTAGAAATAGCTCGGAGGGGAATTTGAAGGTGGTGGTGTTCCCATGTAATTGCTGCCCTTGTCCTTTCAGACGTACAATAGTCCGTTCTACATGTACAGGATCCAGCCTTAAGCTCTTATAATATCCTACACGAGTAATATTAGACACTATATGTGCAGGACTCCTTCTTGCCTGTATCATTGCCTGTGCAACATGTAAAATACCCAGTAATACAGATTATTTGCCCAATATTACAGAAATAATGCACAGAGTTGCAGATACAGTATCCAGCATTATTAATACAATATCTAGTTTTACATACATAATACCTAATTATTGCAGGGACTAAACCCAGTGCTGCAGGTAAAAATCCAGTAATCTGAGTTTAATACCCATATTGCAGGTACAAATTACAGTCAAGCTGCATCTTTGATCAATGCAACGGATTACACAGGCTGTTGTAACAAATGAATTTGAAGGAACTCTTATAGTGAGGCTAGACTGTCTGAAGACAATGCGCTTTTCAGCAGATTTACAGCCAATGCACATGTATTGATCTGGTGTATAAATGCTTATCCATACACAAAGTAACAGCCATTGCTCAAGTCCCAGCTTTGCTGATGTGGAGGATTTCAAGGCTACTTGTTAAAGCGGATAAAAACAGCCTAAACTCCTAATTCTGTTCCCTGTTCAATGCTGTGTCATAGCAGAGTCTTCCAAAGATCGATTCTTATTTTTCAGACTCTATTTTGGTTTATAGCCAGATTCAAGCAGCTTGCCCTCTTTTAGTCATTCCTTCTTGCTTAATGGAAGGTGGCCTTGGAACTGACTGTTCGTCATGGCCGAGCCTCCACATTGGGTGTCAGCAAGGTGTTTAGCCATAGTGGGCCAGGGAGTGGGGATAATTCCAGCTGGGCTAAATCTTGCCCTACAACCACTGGGGCACTTTTGTAGAGTCATACAGTATGGAAACAGACCTGTTGGTCCAACCAGTCCATTCATGCTGAACATAAACTAGTCGCAACTGTGTGCTCCTGACCCTGAGGTAGAGGGGTCCGTGGGGAGCGTGTTGACTCATACACTGTACAACATGAAAATAGACCCTTCGGTCCAACTCTTTATGCCAATCAAATGTCCTAAATTAATCCAGTCCAATTTACCAGCGTTTGGCCCATATCCCTCTAAACCCTTCCTATACTTATACCCATCCAGATGCCTTTTAAATGTTGTAATTGTACCAGCCTCCACCACTTCCTCTGGCAGCTCATTCCACACACGCACCACCCTCTGCGTGAAAAAGTTACCCCTTAGGTCCCTTTTAAATCATTCCCCTCTCATCTTAAACCTATACCCTCTTGTTTTAGACTCCTCTATCCTGGGGTAAAGACCTTGGCTTTTCACCCTGTCCATGTCCCTCATGATTTTATAAGGTCTCCCCTCAGCCTCCGATGCTCCAGGGAAAATAGCCCCAGCTTATTCAACCTCTCCCTATAGCTCAAACCCTCCAAGCCTGGCAACATTCTTGTAAATCTTTTCTGAACCCTTCCAAGTTTCACAATATCTTTCCTATAGAAGGGAGACCAGAATTGTATGCAGTATTCCAAAAGTGGTCTAACCAATGTCCTGAGATAGTAGGAACTGCAGATGCTGGAGAATCCGAGACAACAAGGTGCAG
>NC_063351.1:3784356-3833966 GCF_021869965.1 Rhincodon typus
AGGCCCCAAGAAGACTTTCCACATCAAGCAGATGTTCACCTGCACATCTGCCAATGTGGTATACTGCATCCGCTGTACCCGGTGTGGCTTCCTCTACATCGGGGAAACCAAGCGGAGGCTCGGGGACCGCTTTGCAGAACACCTACGCTCGGTTTGCAATAAACAACTGCGCCTCCCAGTCGCGAAACATTTCAACTGCCCCTCCCATTCCTCAGACGACATGTCCATCCTGGGCCTCCTGCAGTGCCACAACAATGCCACCCGAAGGTTGCAGGAACAGCAACTCATATTCCGCTTGGGAACCCTGCAGCCCAATGGTATCAATGTGGATTTCACAAGCTTCAAAATCTCCCCTCCCCCTACCGTATCCCAAAACCAGTCCAGCTCGTCCCCGCCTCCCTAACCTGTTCTTCCTCCCACCTATCCCCTCCTCCCACCTCAAGCTGCACCCCCATCTTCTACCGACTAACCTCATCCCGCCCCCTTGACCTGTCCGTCCTCCCTGGACTGACCTATCCCCTCCCTAACTCCCCACTTACGCTCACCTTTACTGGCTCCATCCCCGCCTCTTCGACCTGTTTGTTTCCTCTCCACCTATCTTCTCCTCTATCCATCTTCTATCCGCCTCCCACTCTCTCCCTATTTATTTCAGAACCCCCTTCCCCTCCCCCTTTTCTGATGAAGGGTCTAGGCCCGAAACGTCAGCCTTTCTGCTCCTATGATGCTGCTTGGCCTGCTGTGTTCATCCAGCTCTGCACCTTGTTGTAACCAATGTCCTGTACAGCTGCACCATGATCTGCCAACTCCTCTATACTCAATGCACTGACCACTAAAGGAAGTGTACCAAATGCCTTCTTCATTATCATGTCTGCCTGCGACTCCACTTTCAAGGTATAATGAACCAGCACTCCAAGGTCTCTTTATTTAGCAGGAGTGCCCAGGACCTTAGTGTATAATTCCTGCCCTGGTTTGCCTTTCCAAAATGTCGCACCTCACATTTATCTACCACTCCTCAGCCCATCGACCCGTCGAATCCAGGTCCCATTGTGCTCTGAAATAACCTTCTTCACTGTCCACTACACCATCAATTTTGGTGTCACCTGCAAATTTACGAACCATATCTCCTATATTCACATCCAAGTCATTTATATAAATTATAAAAATCAGTGGACCCAGCACCAATCCCTGTGGCACAGCATTGGTCATAGGCCTCCAGTCTGAAAAGGAACCCTCCACCACTACCCTCCATCTCCTACCTTCAAGCCAATTTTGCATCTAAATAGATGATGGGTCTAGAGTGGAAGCCCCTTCCTTTGCCTCGCTAAGTATGCTAAGTCCTGTTGCTCCTCTGGCTGTTGTCCTTGCTGCAACTGGGTGATGCCTGGCAAGCTATAATCACAACCAAGACATTTTCAGTTCTGAGGGAGTGAGAGCTTTATTAACTCACCCAAGCAGCTGAAGTGCTCAGAGTTCATTGTAATGGTTCCCAATTTGAACACAAGACTGGGAATGATGTGCACAAGCCTCAATGTAGGAGAAAGAACATCACCCATTAACAAATAAAGAAGACCAGGAAGTGAGCGAGGAGCACTTGTTAAAAGCATGTTGGGACAAGGAAGTTGTCAGGAAGCCATGGGAATAGTCCAAAGCACTGAAAAACATGGATAGGCACTGGTCAGAGTGGAAGCAGGGATGAATGGCGAGGATAATACCTGGCAATGGTTGGCTTGTGGCTCCAGTCCCTCCTTTTCTGCAATAAAATTAATGTTTTGCAGCCTACTTTGCTGGATCTCTCCTGACCCACGACCCTGTTCCTCACTGGATATCCGGGCTTGGGATAAGTTCGCAGACTGGTCTCCACTTCAAGCTTGGCCTACCTACTTGAAGAAGAACTCACTGCGATTAGGCCAGGCATCCTTGCCACCTGCACTTCAGATTGGGACTTGAAAGGAATAGGAAATTTCCTCACTCGATTTTAATCAATTTTGTGTCCTATTTCCACTACTGAGAGGCTGACAAAGCTTAAAGAAGTTAGTAAAGAAGGTATGATAAGCTTAGTTTCCTTGTCAGGTTCCATCCAGTGAAATGTCCTTTGCAAACAGGCTGATGGTTTACTCACTCTTGCCACACATTATATCTTTTCTTCCTTACTGCTCAATCCCTCTACCATGTTATCAGTTGTCACTTTTCTGTTGTAAAGTTCCATCAAAGCATTCTGAAAATGCTTAGTGGCGGTGCTGTGATGCAGACCAATGCATTATCAAATGCAAAAAATATGTTTAGATGCTGGAAAACTGAACTAAAAACAGAACAGACACTCCACAGCGCTGGCTGCTTTCATGCAGTGAAGAACATGTAGCAGATCAGATTCTCACAGAGCCCGGAGGGCTTTTGGAAATGGCAGGCAGGTCCCAGATTTGGAAGCCATGCCACCATTATCGACAAATCAAACTGTTGTCGGAGGAGGAGAGCATTAATCAGACAGGCAGGAGATTCAAACTCAGCAGAACATTTTGAAATTAGTGGTGAATAGAAACAGACCCCTTTTTGACTGATGCAGGCGGCCATGAGTTGTTGGAGTAAGACACAGATGCCTCAGGGATGAATAAAGTTTGCCATGATCTGCAATCTTTTTAAATCACCCGATTTTAAAATAAAAATAGACAAACAACTGTGCCTGTCACAGTAAAACAAAAACGACGACTTTGATTGACAGGCTTCAGATTAAACATGAAAGAAAAGTAGTAGTTTGTGGAGCAGCTAAACTTGCCAGGATTTAAAAGCTTTGAATGGATTTCAGGAATGGATTTATTTAACAGTGAGTCTATTACGAGTGAGAGTTACACTTGTAATAAGTTGATGTTTTTCATTTGCAAGTGGCTCTGGAGGTTTGCCTTAGTGAGGGGATTGGATACAGGCACGTGCTGTTTTGGAGTTGGCAAGGGAGGTTATGAGGAGCAATGGGGTGCAGGGTGGGGGCTTGGTGTTGGCGAGAGCTAAAGCCTTCTGAAATAACTGGGATGAAGAGCCAAAGCTGGGTCTTCGAACCAACAAGACTGGGAATATTCACCATGTTGGCAGAGACAAATGGATTGGCAACATGGCCTTCTAACTAACACACCCACTCTAGGCACTGCCCATGCCTAGGGCTACCAGCATTCTGTTCCTGGGGTTGGTGGCCCTGATGTAATCCTATATACTCACTACTTCACCACAAACCCGAACCTCCACCCCAGGGAGATAAGTTTCCAATTCAGGGTAATTTTAATGACGTGGGTCCGGTGGCTACAGAAATTTCCCAACTCGAGGGACACACCTCACTAACAAACAAACATGACAGGTTGGTGACCTTTTGTCAGAGTCTGTCACTCCACTGGCCCTGCTGTGGCAAAAATAACATCGAAATACTTTTACACTGCCCACCCCAGACATGACTATTGCAACAATCTGCTGCTGGCTTCTCGTTTCCCATTCCCTTGGTTGTGAATTCATCCAGAGCTCTGCCGTTTATTTCTTAAGCAAACCCCATTCACCCATCACCCCTGTGCTAGGTGACATTTATCTGCTGTACATGTATATCAGCTCATGGTGCTTCCACCGTCCTCTCTAAATGTAGGAATCTACATAGCCTGCTTCGTCTTGCATATTGAGGGAGCCCTGCTGCGTAGTCCAACTGGAAGATTCTTGTGCAGTTAACAAGAAATAGTTCATTGCATGTTGACAACTAGTTGTAGGTTGACGTCACAAAAACCTTACAAGATGATAGGGTTGCTTTCTTGCTAGAGAAATCTTTTAACCTGAGAATCACCATGCCCCAGGCAGGGGAGAAAGTTGTGAAGGAGAGCCTTTCCTAGTAACCACAGCCAATGCAAGAACTGAACCCACTCTAAACCACAGGCCAGTAATCTAGCCAACAGAGCTCAACTGATACTCAATTACATCGACATGATAGACATTGATCCAGAAAGTTTGAGGTGTACCTGGATGGTAGATCTCACTTTTGTGAGACCTTAAGCTGATCCGGCCATTCAACCCATCAAAAAGCTGCTCTGCCATTCAATGAGATCAGATTGATCTGATCATCCTCAACTCCACTTTCCTGCCTTTTCTTCCCCATAGCCATTGATTCCCTTATTTGTCCATCATCATTTTGTGAAATCATCAAGTGGGTGGTGCTTGAGGTTCTCCTCAGTGTTAACCATTTCAGATCTGTTGACAATAAAACTGACCCACATCCTGGCATTCCCCCAGACACCCAATTCATAAAACAGATGGAGCGAGATTTCCTATTTTCATTTGTCTTCCCGAATGAATATCCAATAAAAATTGCTGTTAACGCTGTCAAATTCAGCACAATGTAATTGAGGATTATCACATGACAAATTAAGTTCAAAAATAATAAAGAATATTGGAGCTGAAGAGTATACTTGACAAAATGACATACAAAGCGTTATACTAAAAGATTCTTGACAACGCTTTTATGTACTATGCTGTAGGTAATTAGTTTGGATATTCAATGCTGCTTTGTGAAAGGAATGTACCAGATTAGGGGTAAATCTAAACCCTTTTGATAGCAGTAAGACAGAGGCAGGGAACTAACTCCCTCATTGCATCCCTCTGCAATGTTTTCTGAGGCTTCCATTATCATGGCAACCTGATGGGTCAGTGAAAGGGTTCCAGAATGCTCCATTTCCAAACAACTTCTTTAGGGGCCAGAAGAGTGATCCAAGAACATAATCTGCGGCTGTAATATCATGATGTACCCCGGTGCACCCAGATTACGCCCTCAGACCTAATCCCTTCCCTATCCTCCGTGTTCATTAAGAGCTAGCAGCTTAGCAACAAAGCCTGACCCACTCACTGGCAGGATAGCCTGGCATATTGCCAGCTGTCGTCATTTCTGAGCTCCCAGTCGGCATTTCTCGAAATGGGCTGGAAGATCCTTCACAGGCAGTGAACTTTCAAGAGCAGAAGAGAGGTGATGTCTGTCTTGACTCAGAGACTGCCTGTAAGCACTAGCCTATTGGGAGTCCTATCTCTGTGAGCCCCAGGATGTGGGTCAGTTTTATTGTCAACAGATCTGAAATAGTTAACACTGAGGAGAACCACAAGCACCACCCACTTGATGATTTCACAAAATGATGATGGACAAATAAGGGAATCAATGGTTATGGGGAAAAGGCAGGAAAGTGGAGTTGAGGATGATCAGATCAATCTGATCTCATTGAATGGCAGAGCAGCTTTTTGATGGGTTGAATGGCCGGAGCAGCTTAAGGTCTCACAAAAGTGAGATCTACCATCCAGGTACACCTCAAACTTTCTGGATCAATGTCTATCATGTCGATGTAATTGAGTATCAGTTGAGCTCTGTTGGCTAGATTACGGCCTGTGGTTTAGAGTGGGTTCAGTTCTTTCATTGTGTGCCTTCGGGGATGTGCAAGGTTTTGTGCCCAGCTCTGACCACCTCCCCCACCCTTCCTTTAACGAAGGCAGGAATAGGAAGCAGTGAGGCGAAACATGATGCTGTTTCAGAACAGACTGCTCAATGGCACTGTCTCTCCAAGGTTACAGGACAAATTGCAGTACCGTGTGGGTCATTTGTCAGAGAGAATTTCCTTTGGTTTCAGGGGAGAGCTGAACTTTCTTTTCAATGAATGTCGTTTTATTTGCGGATCGAAATCGCTCACCCCTCCCATTTCTGCCAGGAAACTGCCCACGCTGCCTCCTGACACTCATTTGTTTATACATACAGCTTCCACTTCAGTGATATGGAACAAATATTGGAAATTAGACGATGTGTTGTTTTTCTTTATGAAGCTGCATTATCAGACAGCGATGTTAGAATGCTTTCTCTTCTGGGCTAATTGCCACCTTGTGCTGAGTGGAAATCTGGCACCAGAAGATGCGATGTCATTCTGTTTCCTTTCCATCCAACTTATACAGGCAATGGTGAAAATTATTCTCTCATATCTTACTCAATCAGGGCTAATGTTCTGGGGAGATTGGTTTGATACTCACTGGAGCACGTGGTGAAATTTGAATTCGACCAAAATAAAATCTGGAATTAATAAAAGGAAAGCTAGTCCAAAGATAACTACATAATCATTATCAATGTGAAGGAAATCTAACGTCCTTACTTGGTCTGCTCTACATGTGGCTCCAAACTCACAACAATGTGGCTGACTCTTAACTGCCCTCTGAATGCCCTAGAAAGTGAATTAAGTCAAGGGCAACTATGTATGGGTAGCAAATGCCAGCATCCCCCAGGGTAGGACAGCCCAAAACTAGAGGGCATAGGTTTAAGGTAAAAAGGGAAGGATTTAAAAGGGGCAACTTTTTTCTCGCAGAGGGTGGGGCATGTGTGGAGTGAACAGGGAGTGGTGGAGGTGGGTACAGTTACAACATTTAAAAGGCATCTGGATGGGCACTTTAATAGGAAGGGTTTGGAGGAAAATGGGCCAATTGCTGGCAAATGGGGCTAGATTGATTTAGGATATCTGGTCAGCATGCACAAATTGGATTGAAGGATCTGTTTCCGTGCTGTACATCTCTATGGGTCTATGTTCCCATCCCTTATGGGAATAAACAGAATGTGTACTGACGCAATCATTTTGTCATTAACTGGGCCTAAAATCCTGACATACAGTGTCACCAACACTTGGGAATTTTAAATATGTCAGTATCTCTTTTTTTGACAATAAACCTTCAATGATGTATTCCCATGCTGCTTTATCCACTCACCAACCTTCCACCCATGAAAAAGACCCAGCAATACAACTCACTCTTCCAACTATTTTAATCATTCACTCCCCCACCGTTGATGCTCAGTAGGGTCTACAAGACACACTGCAATAACTCACCCAAGCTCCTTGGGCAGCACCTTCAAATGACTACCATTTCGAAGGACAGAGGGAGCAGATATATGGGAACACCAACTGCAAGTTCCTCCCCAAGTCCCTCACCATCCTGACTTGGAAATATTTTGCCTCTCCTTCTCTGTCACTGAGTCAAAATTGTGGAACTCCTTCCCTAACGACAGCACGGTGGTCCCCACGCCACAGGGACTGTTGTGGTTCAAATAGGCAGCTCACTACCACCATGTCAACAGCAATCGGTCAATAATGCCACATCCATGAATGGAGGTAAGACAGACTCGGAGTTAGAAGCATGAGAGAGTTATTTAGGAAATCAGGTACTAGGGTAAGTATTTCAGCCCCCAAAAGATGTTCCTCCATTCAACTGAATCATTGATCATCAACAGTTTAGCTCCATTTAATCACCTTAGTTTCATTTCCATTGATGCCCTCCCTGTGATATCTTCTGATTCGCCGTAACCCCATAAAAAATCCATGCTTTAGCATTAAATTGTCAGTTCTTCATGAAGTCCAGTTCTTCCAGCTCTCCATGTTGTTAATGGATGACGTATTGTTACATTGGATGGAAGTGTCCCTGCCCAGTCAGATCTTACAGAGCAGTGCCATTGGTATGTAATTGGGCAGGGGGCAAGGATTTACTTACCTGACAGTGGCTTAAAGTTTTACTGTCGAGTTTTCAGAATCTTTCAGAAGAGTTGGGTTTCTTGATGTCCAAGGCTGTGCACCCATTAATACCCCAGTCCATTTATTGGCACAATCTTCATAGTCAAAAACAGGAGACCCATGTGTTCAGGAATGCAATCATGTGTATGATGTGCATGCCTGCAGAGGTAGATTGCATCCACAAGCTCTAGTAAGGATACATTTGATCAGTTACTTGGCTCCTTCATAACCAAAGCATTTCTTTGCACAAATGTGTCAGGGGTGAAGCCTCTCCATGTTGATCAGCTAACTAGATGTCCCCATCATATGCAGTCTGGCTACTTGTTGTTAAGTGCTCACAGAGTTAGGGGTGAATCCTGACCAGGCAAACAAGCCTGCATGGTAGATCACATGGGATCCAGGGGGAGCTAGCCAATTGGACACAAAACTGCGTTGAAGGTAGGAGACAGTGGATGGTGGTTTGGGGTTGATTTTCAGGCTGGAGGCCTGTGACCTGCAGTACGTCACAAGGATTAGTGCAGGGTCCACTGCTTTTCATGGAGATGATTTGGATGTCAATATAGAAGGTGCGGTTAGTAAGTTTGCAGAGGTGGTATAATGGACAGTGAAGAAGATTATCTCAGGGCATAATGGGATCTTGATCAGATGGGCCAATGGGCTGAGGAGTAGCGGATGGAGTTTAGTTTAAATAAATGTGGGGTATTGCATTTTAGAAATGCAAATCAAAGCAGACTTATACTGTTAATGGTAGGGCCCTGGGGTGTGTTGCTGAACAAAGAGATCTAGTGCAGGTTCATAGTTCCTTGAAAGTGGAGTTGCAGATGGATAGAATTGTGATGAAGGTGTTTGACACGCTTACCTTCATTAATCAGAACATTGAGGAGAGGAGTTGGGAGGTCATGTTGTGGCTGTACAGGACTTTGGTGAGGCCACTTTTAGAATACTACATATAATTCTAGTCACCCTTCTATGGAAGGATGTTGTTAAATTTGAGAGGGTGAGAAAAGATTTACCAGGATGTTGCCAGGACCGGAATTTCTGAGCTATAGCGAGAGGCTGAATAGCCTGGGGTTGTTCTCCCTGGAGTGTTGGAGGCTGAGGGATGACCTTATAGAGGCTAATAAATCATAAGGGGCATGGATAGGGTAAATAGCCAAGGCCTTTCTCCTAGGATAGGGGAGTCTAAAACTAGAAGGCATAAGTTTAAGGTGAGAGGGGAATGATTTAACAGGGAACCAAGGGGCAACTTTTTCACGCAGAGGGTGGTGCGTGTATGGAACGAGCTGCCGGAGTAGATGGTGGAGGCTGGTACAATTACAACATTTAAAAGGCATCTGGACGGGTACATGAATAGGAAGGGTTTAGAAGGATATGAGCCAAATGTTGGTATATGTGACTTGGTCAGATTGGAATGTCTGGTTGGCATGGACGGGTTGGATTGAAGGATCTGTTTCCATGCTGTACGACACTGTGGCTCTATGATTCTACATGAGGTGGCCCTGCTGGTTGATGTCAGTAAACCTGACTGTGCAGGTAAGTGAGCTGACCTCAACAAAAGGCTATCTTTCTTGATTTTGGCCCTGTCCCAGTTAAGAATTGTCAGATGTGTACATTCTCCTAGTTGTTGGTGAGAGGTCAGCGAGTTGATGGTGTGTGAGCTGTTCACTGTTGTAGCTCCTTTTATGTTTCTGGCATGAGCCCTAACCAATGTGTGAGGGGCAGTACCACTATGGTGCCAATCCTGCTACACTGGCAGCTGCAATGAAGTGGCAGACATTAACTGCCCATGAGACATGAGATGGAGATGCCTGGCCCCCAGCCTCCTGGGAGATGGTGCCCTGCAAAGGCAGCCTCACAATGTTCCCTCCTATCCCAGCGAAGTCGGAAGCATTGGGTGGACAGTGGTTCAGACCCTGGCAGAGAGCAGCTGATCAGTCGCCCTCTTGTGGTACTGGAGCCAGGTTCTCCTGAGGCAGCCAGCGGAACTGAGCCCCACATTCCCCTCTGCCCAGGCTGCTCTGCTCTGTCAGGATGCTCTCCTGTTCCCATCCAGGACGTGGAGAGGAACTTCCCTTCTCTACTGGACAGCCTTCAGGAGAGCCGCTAGGGAGCCCTCGCTACCAACAGATGCTGCTTTATCCCCGGCCTCTGCCATCTCCAGGGGTGGCCTCAGGCTGATGGCCAGAGATGGCTGATGCTGCTGGGTTGCAGACCGTGATATTCTGTCTTGGTGCTTTTTAGAAGCTGGAGCATGGAGAATCCATTGAGGTGAGGGAGCTTTACACTTCTTGCTATCTATAAAATTTGACAACATGCCCCACACACAAATTTGTAGTGAGCAGAGAAGAATGTAACTTCTAACCAGAAAACCTGACCCACTCCTTTGTGGAAAACCCCCCTGCTATTAAACCTGGCTCCACATTTAGCTGAAAAGAAGCATAGAAACATAGAAAATAGGTGCAGGAGTAGGCCATTCGGCCCTTCGAACCTGTACCACCTTTCAATATGATCATGGCTGATCATGCAATCTCAGTATCCCATTCCCACTTTCTCTCCATACCCCTTGATCCCTTTAACCATAAGGGCCATATCCAGCCCCCTCTTGAATATATCTAACGAACTGGCCCCAACAGCTTTCTGTGGGAGAGAATTCCAGAGGTTCACAACTCTCTGTGTGAAGAAATTCTTCCTCATCTCAGTCCTGAATTGCTTACCCCTTATTCTTAGACTGTGACCCCTATTTTTAGACATTCATCCCATATCTAGCCCATCAGGATTTTAGGAACAAAAACAAATTTGCTGGAAAAGCTCAGCAGTTCTGGCAGCATCTGTGAAGGAAACAACAGAGTTAATGAACGTTGCAGGTCAAGTGACCCTTCCTCGGAACCTTCCATCAAGATTTTATATGTTTCTATGAGATCCCCCTCATTCTCCTAAATTCCAACGAGTACGAGCCTAGTCGATCCGGTCTTTCTTCGTGTGTCAGCCCTGTCATCCCAGGGATCAATCTGGTGAACCTTTGCTGGGCTCCCACAACAGCAAGAATGTCCTTCCTCAGACTAGGAGATGAAAACTGCACACAATGCTCAAGGTGTGGCCTCATCAAGGTTCTGTATGACTACAAAAACAAGATTTATTCCACTGTTACTCAATATTGTGACTGCAGTGCAGCCGTAATGATACACTCCAGAATATGATTCATTTATGAAATAGATGCTAGGTCTTTTGAGAATAATGTAACAATATTGTCACCAAACAAGGTCAGATCAATCAATTTCAGTTTTTGAAACTGCAACTGTTCCCCAGGATCGACACCATTCAAAGGAGAAACTTCCCATTTTGTACAATTCTCGGTGTGAAAAATACCTCCTCATTTTTCTCCTGAATGACTGCTCTCTAATTTTAAGATTGTGATCCCTTGTTCCTTTATATCTACCCAACTGTATATAAGTGCTAATTCAATTGAATATGGTTTTAATTGTGTGCTAGTTGCAGGGAAAGGGGCAGAAAAGGCTATTCAAAACCTAAGTGAGGAATGTTAATATAGATTTAGCTCACTCTGCAAAATTTCTCACCAGCGTTGTCAATGGCCACTCCATCCATGTGCCTTAGATGTAGCCCATAGTGATGCATCACTGAGGAGACTGATTAAATTGACTGGAGTTGTGGAAACATGTCATGTTCAGAAAAGTTATATTGTACTCCCAGCTTTCAGGAAGCAACCTTTCTTCCATGCGAAATAGACGTTTCCTTTAAAAAGTGGAGAACGTGCTACAAAGATGGATGCCAAAGATCAGGTGACCTATGGGGATTCTTGATCAACAAGAATTAACTTGCATCTGAGCATGCTTCTGCAAAGTTATTGAAATACAAATACCCTATGAGTAGAAGAACTCTCTGGAAAAGACCTAAATTATGAGACAAATTGTGGAACTTGCAGCCTCATTGTTTGGATCCCATTGTAAACCAGGAACATCAAATCAATAACACTGCAGCTTCAGCGTCTGCGAGCTCAAAACTTAACAAAGAGAGATACAGGAAAAACAATTTATCACCACCATTCATCCTCCATTGTGTAGCAAAGTTACCTTGAATCATTTGTATGAAAAATAGCCATGAAATGATTCCACAAATGCCAGTATCCCATCACCAAGTCACCTTTTATTTACACGTGGAGAGTCCTTGACACTGAGCCAACTTCCTCGGAGCCAGCTCTCAGAGTGAACAGGATGTCCGACACTCCCGTTCTTATCTGTCAGCCAGGGCTCCTTGGTTGGACCACATTAACAATCCCAATCAAGGAACTCATATTCTATGAGATCCACCTAGATGACTTTGTTACAATCACTACACCCCTCTCTCTCTCTGAGTCCGAGGACATCGGCTGGTTCTTTTTCTTTGTAGCTCCACCTGTGGAGTTTTAGCACCAGGTCAGGTTCCTCCAACTCTGCCTCTGACATGGGTGGCATGTAATGCACAATAGCTCAGCTGTTGTATCCGGAGCATCTTAGAAGAAATTCATTCTCTTCTTCAGGTGGCAAAGGCTTCAAGGTGGTTACATTCACTGTGTTCATATCATTAAGAGTTAAACCAAAGTCACAGTACTCTGCTAGTTGCCTCAGCCTGGTCAAAAATCCTGATATGGATTTCCCTCGTTGTCAATTTGGCAGGTAAAATCAACAGTGTCTCAGAATTAAAGGAGGCTTGGGGTCCTGACATTCCTTAACAAAATCCATCAACTCTCGAAATGTTTTAGTATCTGGTGCTTCAGGGAACGTTAAGCTCCTAATAACCAAAAAAGCTGCGGATCCCCAAGCTGTCATGAGAATTACTATTTGTTTTTCATCTGCCCCAATGTCACTTGTCCAGAAGAAATAATGCATTCTTTCATATACTGGGTTCAGTCTTCGATGGCAGGATCAAATAAGTCAAGCTTCCCAAGCAACAACATGATGCCAGAAATGCTTAAGCAACTCAAAGACGACTGTTATGAATGAATTTCTTCAGGAGCATATTTTTCTCTCGTTGCTACTGGAATAACTCCACAGAGGCCAGTATCCCGTCATCTGGTCACCTTTTATTTACACGTAGACAGTACTTAACACTGATCCAGCTTCCTCAGAGCCAGCTCTCAGAATAACCAGAACCTCTGACACTCCTGTTTATATCCGTCAGCCACAGCTCCCAGATTGGACCAGGTTAACAGCCCCAATCGGGGAACTCATATTCTATAAGGTCCACCTGTCCAACCTCACTATAATCACCACAATCCATATTGATCATAAGGTCTCATGTATGAAACTTACTTCAGATAACAAATCTTATCACTTCAAGCACCAACCAGAGACAAGGCACTCTGTAGACCAACAGGGAACAAGAGGAACTAACTTTCAGAAAGAAGGACAGAACTCTGCCTAGTATAGTCAGTCAACCCAATTTGCTTTGAACTGCAAGGATTTGTCTTTGCAAAAACTGCGACATCCTCAGGAAACCCTTGGGATGTCCAATCTTAAATCATCTTCAAGGAACCAATCAGAGAGATTCTGTCCAGGGCCGCAGTATGGCATCTTAAAAAGCATCGATTCTAAGATGGGATGCTTGCTTCTTGTTACGCTGTTAATAATCTAAGTGCATGATTCATCTCCACAATTCATATTTTTGGTGAGTGTGTGTGTGTGAGTGTGTGTGAGTGTGTGTGAGTGTGTGTGTGTGTGTGTGTGTGTGTGCATGTCTGTGTGTTTGTGTGAGTGTGTGTGTATGTGTGTGTGTGTGCGCGCATGTGTGTGTGTGTGCATGTCTGTGTGTTTGTGAGTGTGTGTATATGTGTGTGAGCATGTGTGTGTACGTGTGTGTGTGTTTGTGTGTCTGTATGAGTGTGCTTATGTGTGTTCCTCTGTGTGTGAGTGTGTGTATGTGTGTTCCTCTGTTTGTGTGTATGAGGACCTCGTGTCAGTAAATGTTTAGCTTTTCTTAAATTACCAAAATAATTGGTCCTGTGTCTCTTATTGAATGTTTTAGCTACAAAAAGTGTTTTAAAAACGGTCCCTGCAAAAGAGATACCTTGATGGTAAAGAGCAAGGGGGAGTATTATCCCACTGTCTGTAACAAGCAACATTTTAAAGTAATCATCATGCTCTGAGGATATAAGATGATACTCCAAACTCCAGGTTCCACCACAGGCTGGGTGCTCCAATAGCAACATGATTGATGCAAAGAGGGTTCTGCCAACTGTGATGCCTATTTCCCTGCCCTCCTGATGTACAGCATTTAGATGATGGCTAGAGCCAGGCTCAGCCTTCTACCAATCACCATACCTTCAACAGGGAAATAAGCTTCTAGGAAATTCCCAGCTCACAACTTTGGAACAAGTGATTGAAACTAACTTTCATTTGGCACATCAAAGAACATAGAAAGATACAAACAGAAAGAAATCACAACTTTAGGGATGAATGAAAGAACATTGAAGAAATTCAGTGAACTAAAGAAGGAATGTGCCAAACACAATACAAAAGGAGGTTTTGGGATAGATGACAATTAGCATTTATATGGAACATAACAGCGTAAGAAATAGGAGCAGGAATAGGCCATCTGGCACATTGAGCCTGCTCCACCATTCAATAAGATCATGGCTGATCTTTTCGTGGACTCAGCTCCACTTATCTGCCTGCTCACCATAACCCTTAATTCCTTTACTGTTTAAAAATCGATCTAATCTTGCCTTAAAAACACTCAGAGAGGTGGCCTCAACTGCTTCACTGGGCAGGGAATTCCACAGATTCACAACCCTTTGGTCGAAGAAGTTTCTCCTCAACTCAGTCCTAAATCTGCTCCCCATTATTTTGAGGCTATGCCCCCAGTTCTAACTTCACCTTTACAGCTCCTTTACAGTAATTAAATATCACAAGGTGCTTCATGGCTGCATTATCAAACAAAATGTAACAATAAGCAACATAAGGGCAAGTAGAGAGTTCTTTTGTCATGTTCTACAGGAGGAGGGATATGTCAAGAGGCAGAGATATTAACGGAGGGGATTCCAGATCTTTGAATCTAGATGGCTGAAGGCACATCCATCAATAACTAATGAGTTGAGAAAAGGTGACAATTGACAAGATGCTTTGATTGAAGGGATTTAGAGATCTTGGATGTGAGCTAGGGAGGAGAATGGGATTGCGATGGCAAAGAGATGATGAAGCAAAAGAAATGCAAATAGACAAAGTAATGATTATAGTGTAGTGAACTCAGTTATGGAAATCTCTCCTATTGGTGTTGCTCTGATGAAACAGAGGGATCGATTTGGATATTGTATGTGTGCTGTTCAGTTTGAAATCGTTATTTCTGGAAATGATTTGCACATGTGATACTGTTTTCTTCAAAATGCTCTGATGTTTCTTACAAATTGATGCGAATCTGGAGTACTGTAAAACAAAAATCTGAATGCACTAATTGGTTTCAGGTCCCCTGCCTCTGAGCAGAGCACCAGAATAATGTTCATTATGCTGATTAGTAAATAGGTGAAGATTAAATTTTAATCCAGCTAATGAACTGTGGCAATTGAGGCAGTTGTAAAAATGTGGGCTGCCACTGCTCATTAATGCTTTCTCTCTCATCCAATTCAGACACTCATTTATAATCATCAATCTAGAAATTCAGATTAGTCGTTATTTGATTGAAACGTAAGATTCTGACTGTCAGGCCAGCAATTAAAATCAGTGTCTTTGGCGGCTCGTTTGACAATTTGAAAACGTCTAACATAAAAGCGAACGCTAGATGCCATTCCACCTTCTGGTTAACAGATCAAGCGTACTGCCTGAAGTCAAAGTGTTTGAACTGTAACAGAAAATTCTAGAAACATCCAATGGCTGTGCGAGCTTCTGAGAATGTTTGATCTGGATCACAGACTGATGTTTCTTGGTGAATAATACACTTAGGTTTCAGGTCTTTATTTTATTTTCTGCTGCTTACTTGTTCACTGCTGTGCCTTTATTTATCCTGTATTGTTTTGTAAACAGTTGTGGTTGCAATAGTATGAACAAAGTTTTATTCAGAAGAATTTTATGAAAGTTTAAGGTTCAAGTCCTGCTCGAGATCTTGAGTCCAAAGTCTATATGGATGTTCTATTGCAGTGCTGGATTGATGGAGATTTGAATGGGGCATTAAATAGACATGCCATCTATATTTTCAGATGAAGTAAAGTATATCTTTTTTAGGGAGGTTCTGGTTGCTACTTACCTATCACAAAAATAAGATCCCAACCCCCCACACATCAGGCCTTGTTATCACATAGTCTGCTGTGAAACTCAACCTATTGTTAGTCACTAACAGTCCCCATCTTAGGAAGGATCACTCAACCCGAAGCTTATTTTTCTCCACAGATGCTGCCAGATCCTTGCTGAGCTTTCCCAGCAAGTTTTGTTTTCGTTTCTGATTTACAGCATCCACGGTTCTTTTGGTTTTGACTAAAATGAGACGTATTGCATCACTGTTTGTGGGAAATTGCATTATGCAGGTTGATTGTCACATCTTACATTACCACAGTGACTACACTTCAAAATTTACATGATTGTCTGTGAAATGCTTAAAGATGTCAAGAGGGAGGAGCAAAAAGACAGATTGTAGTTGTAGGGGATTCCATCATCAGGGGAATAGACAGTATTCTTTGCGAGCAGGATAGAGAATCCCGCATGGTGTGTTGCCTGCCCGGTGCCAGGGTGCGAGACATCTCTGACCGGCTTGAGAGGATACTAGAGCGGGAGGGGGAGGATCCAGTTGTTGTGGTCCACGTAGGTACCAACAACATAGGCAGGACTAAGAAAAAAGACCTGTTTCGGGATTATGAAAAGCTAGGAACAAAATTTAAAAACAGGTCTTCAAGGGTCATAATCTCTGGATTGCTGCCCGAGCCACGTGCAAATTGGCACAGGGAGGCGAGGATCAGGGAAGTAAACACGTGGCTAAAAGAGTGGTGTGGAAAAGAGGGTTTCCTTTTCATGGGGCAGTGGCATCAGTTCTGGGACAGGAGGGATCTATACCGCTGGGATGGACTCCACCTGAACAGGGCCTGGTCCAGTGTTCTGGCAAAAAGGGTAAATAGGGTGGTTAATAAGACTTTAAACTAGTAAGTAGGGGGGAAGGGAGGAGTGAGTGTAGAGGGAGAATAACAATTAATGTAAGGCAAAGCAGCAGGTTAGCAGGTGACGAGGAAGCTTCAAGTCCATTGAAGATTAGGAAAAAAGTTAAAGAGAAGGAGAACTCAAGAGTTGTTAGTAATGGAGGTAATAGGACCCAAAAAGAAGGTGCAAAAACTGGCATAAGGGCACTTTATCTGAATGCTCGGAGCATTCGAAACAAGTGGATGAGTTGATGGTGCAAATCATGGCAAATCGGTATGATTTAGTGGCCATTACAGAGACATGGTTACAGGATGGTCATGACTGGGAGTTAAATATCCAGGGGTATCAAACTGTTCGGAAGGACAGACAGGAGGGTAAGGGAGGTGGTGTTGCTCTGATTTTTAAGGATGATATCAGGGCAGTAGTGAGAGATGATATGGGTTCTACTGAACAAAACGTTGAATCCATTTGGGTGGAAATTAGGAATAGCAGGGAGAAGAAGTCACTGATAGGTGTGGTCTATAGGCCACCAAATAACAACATCATGGTGGGGCGGGCAATAAACGTAGAAATAGCTAATGCATGTAAAAATGGTACAGCAATTATCATGGGGGATTTTAATCTACATATCGATTGGTCAAACCAGGTTGGTCGTGGCAGCCTTGAGGAGGGGTTCATAGAATGTATCTGCGATAATTTCCTGGAACAATATGTAATGGAACCTATGAGGGAGCAAGCTATCCTAGATCGAGTCCTGTGTAATGAGACAGGAATAACTAATGATATCACAGTTAGGGATCCTTTCGGAAGGAGCAATCACAGTATGGTCGAATTTAAAATACAGATGGAGTGTGAGAAGGTTAAATCCAGTACCAATGTCCTGTGCTTAAACAAAGGAGACTATGATGGGATGAGGGAGGAGTTAGCTAAGGTAGAATGGGAGCAAAAACTTTATGGTGGGTCAATTGAGGAACAGTGGAGGACTTTCAAAACAATTTTTCACAGTGCTCAGCAGAAGTATATTCCAGTGATAAGGAAGAACTGTTGGAAAAGAGAGAGCCAGCCATGGATGTCTAAGGAAATAAAGGAAAGTATCAGATTGAAAAAAAACACATACAAAAAAGCAAAGAGCAATGGGAAACTAGTAGACTGGGAAATCTTTAAAGGCCAATAGAAAGCCACAAAAAAAGTTATAAAGAAAAGTAGGATAGAATATGAGAGTAAACTAGCTCAGAGTATAAAAACAGGCAGCAAAAGTTTCTATAAATATGTAAATCGTAAAAGAGTGGCGAAGGTAAACATTGGTCCTTTAGAGGATGAGAAGGCCAATTTAATAACTGGGAATGAGGAAATAGCCGAGACATTAAACAGTTATTTCGTGTTGGTCATCACAGTGGAAGACACAAATAACATGCCAAAAACTAATGGCAAGAAGATTATAGCAGGTGAGGACCTAGAAACTATCATTATCACTAAGGAGGCAGTGCTGGGCAAGCTAATGGGGCTAAAGGTAGACCAGTCTCTTGGCCCTGATGAAATGCATCCCAGGGTACTAAAAGAGGTGATCGGGGAAATAGCAAATGCACTAGTAATTATTTACCAAAATTCACTGGACTCTGGGGTGGTTCCCGCAGATTGGAAAACAGCCAATGTGATGCCACTGTTTAAAAAAGGAAGTAGACAAAAAGCAGGTAACTACAGGCCAGTTAGCTTAACTTTGGTAGTGGGGAAAATGCTTGAATCTATCATTAAGGAAGAAATAGCAAGACATCTGGATATAAATTGTCCCATTGGGAACACCCAGCATGGGTTCATGAAGGGTAGGTCATGTTTAACTACTTTAGTGGAATTCTTTGAGGACATTACTTGCACGGTGGACAATGGGGAACCTATGGATGTGGTGTATCTGGACTTCCAGAAGGCATTTGACAAGGTGCCACACCAAAGGCTGCTACATAAGATAAAGTTGCACGGTATTACAGGTAATGTATTGGCATGGATAGAGGATTAGTTGACCAGTAGAAAGCAAAGAGTAGGGGTAAATGGGTGTTTTTCTGGTTGGCGGTCAGTGGCTAGTGGTGTGCCTCAGGGATCAGTGTCGGGACCGCAATTGTTTACAATTTACATAGATGATTTGGAGTTGGGAACTAAGTGTGGTGTGTCAAAATTTTCAGATGACACGAAGTTGAGTGGTAGAGCAAAGTGTGCAGAAGACACTGAAAGTCTGCAGAGGGATATAGATAGTCTAAGTGAGTGGGCAAAGGTCTGGCAGATGGAGTACAATGTTGATAAGTGTGAGGTCATCCATCTTGATAGGAATAACAGCAAAATGGACTATGTTTTAAATGGTAAAAAATTGCAGCACGCTGCTGTGCAGAGGGACTTGGGTGTCCTTGTGCATGAATCGCTAAAAGTAGGATTGCAGGTGCAGCAGGTAATTAAAAAGGCAAGTGGAATTTTGTCTGTCATTGCTAGAGGGATGGAGTTTAAAAACAGGGAGGCTATGCTGCAGCTGTATAGGGTCCTGGTGAGGCCACACCTGGAGTACTGTGTGCAGTTTTGGTCTCCTTACTTGAGAAGGGATATACTAGCACTGGAGGGGGTGCAGAGGAGATTCACTCGGTTGATTCCAGAGTTGAGAGGGTTGGATTATGAGGAAAGACTGAGTAGACTGGGATTATACTCATTGGAATTCAGAAGAATGAGGGGATATCTTATAGAAACATATAAGATTATGAAGGGAATAGATAAAGTGGAGGCAGGGAGGTTGTTTCCGCTAGCAGGTGAAACTAGGACTAGAAGGCATAGCCTCAAAATAAAGGGAAGCAGATGTAGCACTGAGGTCAGGAGGAACTTCTTCACCCAAAGGGTTGTGAATCTGTGGAATTCCCTGCCCAGTGAAGCGGTTGAAGCTACCTCGCTGAATGTTTTTAAGGCAAGGCTAGATAAATTTTTGAACAGTAAAGGAATTAAGGGTTATGGTGAGCAGGCGGGTAAGTGGAGCTGAGTCTCAAAAAGATCAGCCATGATCTTATTAAATGGCTGGGCAGGCTCGGGGGGCCAGATGGCCTACTCCTGCTCCTAGTTCTTATGTTCTTATGAAAGATGCTTTATGGTGCAAGCTCCCTTTCCTTTTTCTCTTTTCCCTCACAATGTGATCAATGGATCACAATATCTTCAGCTCATCCAGAGCTTACAGATAGTTAATAGAGGTCAGAGCCTGAAGGACACCAATGACATTGGGTATCCATCTCAGCCACACTGCTGATGGATGCTCACTGGAAATTATTACCATATCCCTGCTGAACCTCTCCAGGCTAGACGCAGCATTACTAAGCAGCTGGCCCATAACCTGTGCCCAGTTTACCAGCAGCATGTCTTCAGAAAGTCTGCCCAGTGAATGCCTGTTTGAGGAATTGGGCTGCAGTGTTAGCCCCAAAACAGCACAAAGCGATTATATTGATAAATATACTGATCATCATTCGGCAAGAGTAGGGGTGGTAAAGATGGTGAGGGAGTCACTAGCTCCAGTCTTGGCCTAGACCCTCTGTTAAGGTCTATTTTCACCCTGATCGACTGTTTCCACCAGCCCTGCACCAAGTCCCACGAGCGCTAGGACATTGTGGGGAGTCTCAGTCTCAGAACTGGCATTCTCACATGCCAATGACCATGTTTGGAGATTTCACATCTGCTAACTTACCCTGAATTTGTGCCTCAGGCTGTGGTGTGGTGCCTGGTAGTCTGGAGCCTGGTCCAGTTCCACACATAATGTGAGTTAGGATTAGGCTTGTTAAGAACAATCTGATGAAGAAGCCAAGACAACAAGGTGCAGAGCTGGATGAACACAGCAGGCCAAGCAGCATCATAGGAGCAGAAAGGCTGACGTTTCAGGCCTAGACTCTTCATCAGAAGAAGCTAATTTGCTTAATGAAGACTTCACTGTTCCATGATTCTGAGACATTAGTATAACTCTTCCCTATTCAGTTTTGACCAATGAGACTCCAAGATTTCAGTCTGAAATTCCATGTGTCATGAGAGGTTTTCATTTACAGCTATATAGCGCCTCATACTCACAAAAAAACTGAGCACTTTCATAGCAACTAATGGGTAAAAAAGAGGTGAAGGAGTATGTGTGTGTGTTTCTTTTTCCCTTTACTTAATGGGATGAGGGCGTCGCTGGCTAGGCAGCATTTATTGCCCATCCCTAATTGCCCAGAGGGCAGTTGAGAGTCAACCACATTGCTGTGGGTCTGGAGTCACATGTGGGCCACACCAGGTAAAGATGGCAGTTTCTTTCCCTAAAGAACATTAGTGTACAAGGTGGAATTTTCCAACAACTGACAATGGATTCATTGTCATCATTAGACTCTTAATTCCAGATACTTATCAAATTCAAATTCCAGCATCTGCCATGGCAGGATTCAAACCCGGGTCCCCAGGACATTATCTGGGTCTCTGGATTAATAGTCCAGCAATAATACCACTAGGCCAGCGCCTCCCCTCAGTTTGTGTGTGTACATCTGTGTACATATATCTGTGTGTACGTGCGTGCATGTGTGAGTGTTTATGTGTGTGTGTTTGTGTGTATATATGTGTACATATCTGTGTGTATGTATGTGTTTGTCTGTGTGTGCATGTGTTTGCTTGTGTGTGTGTGTGTGTGTGTGTGTGTGTATGTGTTTGCTCGTGTATGTGTGTTTGATTGTGTGTGTGTGTGTGTGTGTGTGTGTGTGTGTGTGTGTGTGCCCGTGTGTGTGTGTGTGCGAGTGTGTGAGTGTGTGTGTGTTTAGTAATCCCTCAGAATGAGAATGACACTGGCTCACGCATGTAAAATCTTTTACTGTCAGAACGCTGTTGAGCTGAGGAACCACGTGCTCTGGCCAACCAGGAGAATCTCCCACTCTAACTGCCCACCTTATTAGTTATTTCAGAAAGATTTGCAGATCGATAATCAACTTATTTAGCTGCATAGTAACACAAAATCCGTGGCTACCAAGTCCTGAATGGGACACGTGCCTGGAGCTTTTAGTCCAGAGATACAGGCATTACCCAATGCATCACATCAGCCAGTGGATCAGTGAAAGGACAGTCAAAGAAGAGGATGTTGTTGGCAAGAAGGATGACTAGGCAATGATACTGGGGGTAGTGACTCCAGAGGAAGGGACCATCATAGCTGATGAGGTGACCACTAACAGGTCAAGAATAAACCAGACGGAGGGATTATGGATCTGGGAGATTGCAGCGAGAGAGAGTAAGGTATGCAACAATGTACAACAAAGGGCAAAGATTTTGCGATTCACTTTCTGGGACTAGCTCACCAAATGTGACAATGTATGGCTGAAATTTTAATTTTAGTTAGTGTAACGTTCCCCAAGAAATAACTTTCAATTTGCCAAAGTAGTCGTGGCAAAAAAAGGATGCAGTATCCAAGGAAAATGTCAGCGTTTTTACATGAGCAGTAAAGTAATTATGCAATTATATCCCTGTCAATTCCAGCTTCGGCTTGGCTTTCACAGAATATGCCTGAAGAAAAGTAGTTCACAAACCTTCATATTTTCAACCTAATTATTGAAGGAAATGCAGTAATTGTACCAAGAGGAGACTCCATTCATATTTCACTGTTCAGTAAAACTCATTAGTTCAAGCAGAGAAAAAATAAAGTTTGTATATTAAAAACCTGCCTCTTAAAATTCACTCATTTTCAATTGTGATGAAAATTGCTGCAATGCTTTTCAATGTCTGATTCAGCGAGATCAGAGGCAACCTCCAAATGGTGTTTATTTACACACACCTTAATGGGTCAATAGGGAGGCTGGTCACCAGAACCTGTACAGGGGTTGTGTATATAGGTGTGCATTGTGAATGCTGATAACCCCATTTCATTGATTGAGTTGGCCACCCACTCTTCCCTTTACTCAGAATCCAGACCATAAAAACACTGCTGGAGAAGCTTGTGCAAGTGTTTGAGGAGTGGGCATGGGAAGTGCTGAGAAGGAAACACCAACACGCATAGGCAGGCACCTATGGTGTTTGTAATAGAAATAGGCTATTCAGCCCTTCAAGCCTGATCCACCATTCAACATGATCTTGTCTGATCATCCAACTGAATAGCCTGTTCCCACTTTCTCCCCATAGCCTCTAATCCCTTCAGTTCTAAGAACTATATCGGACTCCTTCTTATTGGGGGAGGCGATGGCCCAGTGGTATTATTGCTGGCCTGTTAATCCAGAGACTCAGATAATGTTCTGGTGACTTGGGTTCAAATCTTGCCACAGCAGATGGTGGAATTTGAATTCAATAGAATATCTGAAATTAAGAATCTAATGATGACCATAAATTGATCATTAGGGGGGGAAAACCCATCTGGTTCACTAATGTCCTTTAGGGAAGGAAACTGCCATCCTTACCTGGTCTGGCCTATATGTGACTTTAGATGCACAGCAATGTGTTTGACGCTGAACTGCCCTCTGGGCAATTAAGGATGGGCAATAAATGCTGGCCTGGCCAGCAACGTCCTCATCCTGTGAAAGAATAAAGGAAATAAAAACATTCAATGTTTTGGCCTCAACTACTTTCCATGGCAAAGCATTCCACAGGCCCTCCACGCTCTGCTCATCTCAGTTCCAAATAGCCTACCCCATATCCTTAAACTATCACCTCTGGCTCTGTACTCCATCTCCATCAGGAACATCCCTCCTGCATTTACCCTGTCTGGTTTGGTTAGATATTGAACAGCAAAAGCCGCAAACCTTCCCAATTTTAACCTCCATATTGTAGCTCTACCTCAGGACATGGTTATCACCAGTTAACCACAGTTACAATCAATGGTATATCCTATGTGTTTGTGGTCAACCTGTCAATGAGATAAAATGGCCACAAAAGCTGAATGCCTGTCTCTGGTGGCCTAGAGAAGGGGAATTGGATCCTGGGTGGAGGAAAGGTCAAACTTTGGTCGAACTAATCTTTGAGTTCATCCATGGAATTTATAGCAAGCCATGACAGAGCCACAGAGTAGAACATGGGCCCACCAAGAGTCCGAGAGAAGGCAACAGCATTCAAGGACCAGAAATGGAAAATGCCTATGTGATATATTTGAGCAAGAACAGTGATTTTTTTTTGCCTTTATTCATTCCCAGGATGTGAGTGTTGCTGGCTAGGCAGCATTTATTGCCCATCCCTAATTGCCCAGAGAGCAGTTAAAAATCAGCTGTATTGCTGTGGGTCTGGAATCACATGTAGGCCAGACCAGGTAAGGATGGTAGTTTCTTTCCCTAAAGGGCATTATTGAACCAGATGGGTTTTTCCCAACAATCAATTCACAGTCATCATTAGATTCTTAATTTCAGATATTTTTATTGAATTCAAATAACACCATCTGCCATGGCAGAGATTCAAACCCAGGTCCTCCAGAATATTATCTGGGTCTCTGGATTAACAGTCTAGTGATAATACCACTAGGCCATCACCTCCCCATTGTAGATATGGGTGTTGAGATTTGGTAGGAGTTCCACTAATCTTTTGTCTTGCAGGTCTGTTTGCAGAAGCTTGTTGAGGTACCTGTATGAAGATCTCCAGTAGGGCTTTAAGGTGATTTATAGCTGGAGACCATAATTAGCCCTGACCTGACAAATTTACAATGAACTGACTCTGATAATATTGATCTGACAGTGATTCTATTGTACAATGATCTAATGATAAATGTACTGCGTCTCCAGAAAAATGATCATACATTTTCTGAAGCAGGGTCCTGACCCGAAACATCAACTTTCCTGCTCCTCTGATGCTGCCTGGCCTGTTGTGTTCATCCAGCTCCACAGTGTGATGTCTCTAACTCCAGTATCTGCAGTTCTTGCTATCTCTCTGATCGTACATGTTGCTTTGTCAGTAATGTGACTTTACTGGCTGGAAGAGGCAGCATTACACATACTGCTCAATACATGTAGACAACAATAGGGGGACCTTGTCAGGTTTTGTTTTCAGAATTGATCACTGGAGATTCACAAAGGAAGTAGTTTTTGATTTATTGAATCATTCCTGTCTGCAGGTTGTCGCAAAGTATTTACGTCCAGTTATTTGTTGTGAAATTAAGTTGCTGTTGCTATGTCAGGAAATGTGACACAGGTCTCACAGTTAATGGTTTGGATGGTTATATTGAACAATATTGAATTAGCCCATTATCAAACTACTTACACAGAAACTGCTGGTAAGAAAGATCTTCTCCAGCAATAACTGCAGGGTTCATAGTTAGAGCACAGCAATGGAGCTCCTGATGACTTTAGTATGAAAAATTCTGAAGTTGTGCCCACAGTGAGCACTCTTCCAATTGTACTACTTTGTCTGCAATTGGAACATCTTGAACTTGTGAGGGGTGTTATGTAAATGCACATGTTCCTCTCTTTCACTGTGGAGGTATGATGTGATTACACTACAAGATATCACTTGTTAAGGGAAAGTTTTGTATATTGTTTTGATTTGTGAGTAACTCACCTCCTGACTCCCCAAAACCTCTCCACCATCTACAAAGCACAAGTCAAGAGGGCCATGATTTGATTTTATTTGATTTATTATTGTCACATGTACCTCGGTACGTGAAAAGTTTTCTTTTGCATGCAGTACAAGCAGATCATAACACACAAAGACCATAGGGTGATTGAACAGAGCAAGGAATACAATATTATGGCTGTGAAGAAGGTGCACAAAGAGCGAGATCAACATTAGATGTGAAATTTGAGAGGTCCATTCAGAAGTTTAATAACAGCAGGGAAGAAGTTGTTATTGAATCTGTTGGTACAAGAGTTTAAGCTTTTGTATCTTCTGCCTGATGAAGAGGTTGGAAGAGATTATCCTTGGGGTGGGAAGGATCTTCAATGATGTTGGCTGCCTTTCTGAGGCAGCGAGAAGTGTAGATGGAGACAATGGACAGAAGGTTGGCTTCTGCGATGGACTGGGCTGTGTTCACAACCCTCTGCAGTTTCTTATGATCCTCGGCAGAGCAGTTGCCTTACTAAGCTGTGATGCATTCAGATAGAATGCTTTCGATGGTGCATCTGTAAAAGTTGGTGAGGGTCCTTATGGACATACCGAATGTCCTTAGTCTCCTGAGGAATAAGAGGCATTGTTGTGCCTTCTTGACCATCGTATGAAGATGAATGTACCAGGACAGATTGTGAACATGGGTGGTCCAGGACAGTTTGTTGGTTATCGTCATTCCGAGGAACTTGATGCTCTTGACCTCACTTCCATTGATGTAGATAGGGGCCTGCCCTCCTCCTTGCTTCCTGAAGTCGATGATCAGCTTCTTTGCTGACATTGAGGGAGAGATTGTTATCCAACACCCTACCTCTTTCCTGTATTCTGTCTCATCATTGTTTGATATCCAACCTTCAGTGGTGGCCTCGTCAAAGATAGATATATGAGGGGATTATTGTTATCAGGCCAGGATTGAAGAGAAGAGAAGCTGAATAAGTGGTAATGATAGCTGAGGTTAGTGGAGAATGGGTAGGCTGTGCTGAAAGCAACCAAGTTCTGCAGCTCGCTTTCCAGGTGCCAACCCAAAATGGCACCAGTTTCATAGCTCCTTCAAAGTGGCATCGCATATAGACAGGATGGTGAAGAAGTTTGGCATGCTTGCCTTCATTGGTCAGTGCATTGAGTATAGGAGTTGGGAGGTCATGTTGCAGCTGCACAGGATTTTGGAATACTGTGTTCAATTCTGGTTGCCCTGATTTGGAAGGATGTTGTTAAACCAGAAATGATGCAGAAAAAAATTACAAGAATAGTGCTTGGCCTGGAGGGTTTGAGTTACAAGGAGAGGCTAAACAGGCTGGTACATTTTCCCCTGGAGCAATGAAGGCTGATGGGTGACCTTATAGAAATTTATAAAATCATAAGGGGCATGGATAAGGTGAATAGCCAAAGTCTTTCTCCCAAGGTAGGAGAGTCCAAAACTAGAGGGCATAAGTTTAAGGTGAGAGAGGAAAGATTTAAAAGGAACCTGATGGGCAACATTTCATGCAGAGGGTGATTCATGTATGGAATGAGCTGCCAGAGGTGGGTGCACTTACAACATTTGAACAGGTACATGAACAGGAAGAGTTCAGAGACGTATGGACAAAAGGGATCAGTTCATAGATCAGTTCAAGAGTTTGACCCAGCAACAGTGAAGGAACAGCAATATATTTCTATGTCAGGATATTGAGTAGCTTGGAAGAGAACTTGAAGGTGGTGATGTTTCCATGTATCTGCTGCTCTTGTCTTTCTAGGTGGAAGTGGAAGTGGTTGGGCGTTTGGAAGGTGGAGGCAGCTCTTCAACTCTAGCCCACAGATGTTAGTAAGGAGGACTTTGCAGGGTCTTTGAGGAAGTAACAAACAATGTGTATTAGGAAGGTCCTGAGAATGAGGTGTACTTCTTTTTATTCATGCTGGGGATGAGGGCCTCACTGACTAGACCAGCATTTATTGTCTATCCCTAATTGCCCAGAGGGCTGTTAAGAGTCAACCACATTGCTGTGAGTCTGGAGTCACATGTAGGCCAGACCAGGTAAGGATAACAGTTTGCTTCCCTAAAGCTCTTTGATAAACCAGATGGCACTCATCCGCACTCCCCCCACCACCCCAAACAATCAACTATGGTTTTATAGACATTAGACTCTTAATTCCAGATTTTTATTGAATTCAAATGCTACGATCTGCCGTGGCAGGATTTGAACCCTGGTCTATTATCTGGGTCTCTAGTTTAACAGTCCAGCAATAATACCACTTGACCATCACCTTCCACTTAAAAACTGCTTAAAATTACTTCCCAAAAGTAATAGCTCGTGGTCTGAATGGTAAGGTCGTGGAACAAATCGAGGAATCGTTAGCTAACAGGAAGCATAGAGTAGGCATAATTGGGTCATCTTCAGGTTGGCAAACTATACCTCGTACCACGGGGATTCATGCTGGGCCTTCAACACTTTACAAATCTAAATTAAAGACTTGGATGCAAGGACTAAATGTAACATTGTTAAATTTGCTGATGAAGCAAATACGAGTAATTTGTGTAGAGGACATGCCAAGTCTGCAGTGGAATATAGATGGTTCAGTAATTGTCAGATGGAGCATAATGTGGGAAAATGGGAATGTGTCCACTTCAGCAGGAGAAACAGAAAAGCAGCATAGTGTTTACATGGAAAGAGATTGCAGAACGCTGAAGTACGGCAGGATCTGTGGCATATGAGTGGTAAAGTGTTGACACAGAGGTATAGTAATTGATAAGAAAGGCAAATAGAATGTTTTTGTTAATTGCAAGTAGAACAAAATGTAAAAGTGGAGGTGTCTTGCTACAGTTGTACAGGACATTGATGAGACCACATCTAGAGTACAGGGTACAGCTTTGGTGTCCTTGTTTAAGAAAGGACATAATTGCATTGGAAGCAGATCAGAGCAGGTTCACTCAACTGATTCCTGACAGGGAACCTGAGCAAAGTTTGAATTGGCTTGGGACTGTATCCACTGGAGCTTGGGTGATCTTAGTGAAAAATATGAGATCCTGTGCAGACTGGACAGGTTGGATGCTGAAAGGATGTGTCCCCTTGTGGGAGGGACGAGAACAAGGGGGAACAGTTTGAAAATAATAGGCTCTGATTTAAGATGGAGATGAGGTGAGATTGCTTCCCTCAGGGGTGAGTGTGTGGAATTATTTTCCTCAAACAACAGTGGAGGTTGAGTTATTGAATCTGCTTGAAGGTGATATCCATTGATTCTTGATTAACAAGAGATGAGCGGTTGTAGAAGGTTGATCAAAGTTGAGGCCACAATCAGAAAAACCACAATCGTATCAAATGGTGGAACAGATTTGAGAGGCTGAATGGTCTATAATTACTCCTAATATTTGTGTGTTTGTATGTAATGGCCTCAATCTGTGCCTTACCAACAGTGTTGGCAGAAGAAATACTGGACCCTACTCCTGTCCCGAGGTTCTATGTTTCAATGTAACTTTCGCCCCCTTGTCAGGAATCTGATTTCTGGCCTCTTCCATAATAAGGTTCTGCCTTACTTCCCACTCCTAAGAGCAGCACGAGATTCCGCCCCAGTTAAACAAAATGTAAACACCTACTTCAGTGTCCTTACACAGCCAAACAGATTCCACTTCCTTCTTTACCTGCTCTCAGCTTCATGCCAAGCACAAGGCAGCAGCTACTGCCTCTTGCATCAACCCATAACCAAAGGCAAATCTATAAATGCACAGAAATACAAGCATAGGCCATTGAATGCAGTCAAAACCATGATTTTAAAACAGACCTCAAATTAAAAATGGTGAGAAGGAGAACATGAGAGGTGGGGAGATTGCAGAACTCATGGGGCTAACTGGTTTTACAAAGTGATGTTGAGATTAGACCACAATATGTCAGGGACTATTCATGAACAAAAGCTATTGACCTCTCTTTCATACAGTGCATATCTTTGAACAGGAAGTCTAATATTATTAATAGCTTCACATATTGCATTAGCAGATAAAATAACGATACTTGACATTGTAATAAATTGAGCACTTTGAAAACTACTTTATAAAAACAGGAATCATTGAGGTAGGAATTCACAGGTGGCTTTTCAATTTGGTGCAATAAATGTTACATATATTAATTTGACCATTTCTCAGATACCGTTAATGAATCTGCACCTCCTGCTTATGCTTTACAGCTTCTCTTTATTGGACAGGACTGTGCTCTTTCCTAATGCGTTCCTGTAAACAGACGGACCAGGGACTCCAGCAGTGATTTATGGTGATGTTTTTAATGCTCATTATTTACTGAGCCTTACTGTCCTCTGATAATATTGCTGGCACAGTGTTGGATTGTGATATTTCCTCAATTTTCAACCATGTCTTCACCATTCTTTCAGAAGAAAAATAATTGCTTATGTCATCTCTGCAAACACATCCAGAAAAGTTTCTTTACAAACACATGAACAAAAGCTTGTGGCAAACTTTGGTAAGTGTCATCCAATTACTCGCAAAGGATGAATGCCTTGGGAAAACTGTTAAAAACTGCAGCTGCTGAAGCTATTTCTGGTTGTAATTACGTGGTAATTGGTCTGTGTAACAATTAAGGGGATACCTCATGGTGCTGTGCGCAGCTAGTGTCTGTGTAAATGTTCTTGCCAGGTCAGGAATCCAAACAAAAACACTACTAAAATGAAGGAGTTGTTCAAACACATTCATAGGAGACCACTACAACAGTTTAACACTGAACAAAACCTGTGAAGCACAAGATTGGTGGCATTAAATTTGAAATGGATTTCAGTGCATTGTAAATATACCCCGACAAGTGCAGAAGCAAATTGCTTAATTCATAGTATCTCAAATATCGTTAAAATGAATACTGTTTCTTCCTTGTCAGCTTTGACATAATTGGTAGCATTTGTAATTGAGCCAAGCAGACCACAGCAAAAACGAATTCTGCTGCAGACTGGAAACACAAGAGAAAATGCTGTACAAACTCAACAACTCCAGCTGCATCTGTGGAGCGAGAAACAGAGATGAAGTTTCAGTTCAATGACCTTTCACCAATCTCATTTTTGCCAGCAGGCTGAGAGATGACCCCCTAGCTTACCGCTCCTTCTATATTCAATGGTTTTCTGGTCTATGGGGTGAATAAGAAAGCAACAGGCTGGGGACCACTCTCATGTGAAGTGCACAGGGCAATGTTGTGGAAATCTTTTCAAAGATTTCCTCAAGGGTTATGCAATTATCACCATGTTGAACTGTCTTGAAACCAAGCTACAAATTTAGTTACTCCTGAGGAGTTCCTCAGGGTAGTGTCCGAGGCCGAACTATCTTCAGCTGCCTCATCAATGACCTTCCCTCCACCATAAGGTCAGACGTGGGGATATTCGCTGATGATTGCACAATGTTCAGCACCATTCGTGACTCCTCAGATACTGAAGCAGTCTGTGTTCAAAAGAATGAAGAACTAGACAATATCCAGGCTTAAGCTGAAAAGTGACATGTAATATTCACACCACACATGCCAGGCATTGACCATCTGCATAATAAAGAATCTGACCACAGCCCTTTGACATTCAATGTTGTTACCAGCACTGAACCCCCCACTATTAATATCCTGGACGTTACCATTGACCAGAAACTCAACTAGACTATCCATTTGCATACAGACGCTATAACAGCAGGTCAGAGATTAGCAATCAATCAGCAAATATCACATGCCCTGACCGTCCAACGCCTGACCACTGTCTATGATGGAATACTCCTTATTTGCCTGGATAAGTGCAGCTGCAATGACACTCAAGAATCTTGATACCATCCTAGATTGAACAGCCTGATTTATTGGCATCACTGGCATGGTGGTTCTGTGGTTAGCACAGTTGCCTCACAGCGCCAGGGACCCGGGTTTGATTCTACCCTTGAGTGACTGTCTGTGTGAAATTTGCACATTCTCCCCGTGTCTGCGTGGGTTTCCCCCGGGTGCTCTGGTTTCCTTCCACAGTCTGAAGATGTGCAAGTGAGGTGGATTGGCTATGCTAAATTACCAATAATGCCCAGGGATGTGCAGGCCAGGTGGATTAGCCATGGAAAATACAGGGTTACAGGGTTGGGCCTGGGTGGGATGCTCTTCAGAGGGGTGGTGTGGATTTGATGGGCCAAATGGCCTGCTTCTGCACTATAAGGTTTCTATGATCCTCAAACATCCATTTCATCCACCACTGACGTTCATTAGTAGCAGTGTGTACTACCTACAAGATGCACTGCAGCAATTCACCAAAGATCCTCAGACAGCACCTTCCAGACCCACGACCACTTCCATCTTGGAGGACAAGGGCAGCAGATGTATGGGAACATGACCACCTGCAAGTTCCCCTCCAAGCCACTCACCATCCTGACTTGAAAATATGCCGCTGTTCTTCACTGTCACTGGGTCATAATCCTGGAATTCCCTCCCAATGGCATTATGGGTTAACACACAGCAGCTGTTCAAGAAGGCAGCTCACCACAACCTTCCCAAGGGGCAACTAGGGACGGGCAATAAATGTTGACCAGGCAGCAACACCCACATCACATGAGTGAGTAGAAAGCAAATGCCTTATTGATGAAATCCAACCTGAGCCCATTTCCCACCTTACCCCCCACCCCACCATAGGTTTAGCGCTATTCCCCATGCGATTTAAAGTGGGTGAAAATGATGCTTCAAATAAATATGACCAACCATGAAATCTCTGGGAGCTCCTGTCAGCCTTCCCATGTTAAATTCAGCAAGTTGCTGACGAAAGTGATGGGGAGATAGTTTGGCCCAGTCTCTGTAATATTGAGAAGAGTTTCCAGCCCTGTAAAGGGCATTGCCTTCTGATAAACCAGAGGGCAAAAGGTTACAGGCAGGAGTAGAAGGTAGGGGTTCACCCTTTGCGTAAATGTGGAGTATCATGGAATGACAGAGAAGACTTAAGGGCTGAATAGCCTACTTTAGTTCCTCACTCAGATTTTATATGTATCTTCACACAATACAAGTAGAGGGGGAGAGAACAGGTAGAGGAGCCCTGATACAATGACTTCCCACTCCAGATCCTCCAATGGGAGCTGGAGTGTCTACCAGGTGAGGGCAGCATCCACTGCTGGGCAATGGCATGAGTCAGGGCTGGGGTGGCGGTGGTGCATGGAGGTGGTGGCATGCAGCTCTGGGACTCCACGAAGACTGCCCAAAAATATTTTGGATGCTGAAAGAAATGCCAAGATTGGAAGGAGCAAGGCAAAGGTTTTGTCTATTTGAAGAATAGCAGGGATGTAGGTTGAGAATTATCCATCAGAAAACAAGACCATTGCAACTGAGCTGGTGGTTAACCCCACATTTAAATAAACCAGCCTTCATGTTGTTGTGATCACTCTTCCCTTGTTCATTTGAACTATCCTCCAGGATACTAGTCTCCATCCAGACTGGGAACGTCTTTCCTCAAATTGAGGAATGCCAGTAGGTCTAAAACTCTCAATGGGCTTGAAAGCATCGTGTATTGGTTGTTCTCTCATGTGTGAGGTACAGTGGGTAGTCCTCTTGCCTTTGAGTCTGAGGGTTATGGGTTTATGTCGAAGTCCTAGGATTTTAAGCACAGATATAGAATACCAAGTCTGACTCGACAATGTAGAACCAGGGTAGGGCTACACTGTCAGAAAGGATCCCGTGACATTATTTTAGAGAAGACCACAGGAGTTCTCCTCACTGCCCTGACCAATACTTATCCCTCAACCAACATCATAAAAATGTACTGTCTGGTGCCTCTTGCATTGCTGTTTGTTGGAGGTTACTGTGTGCAAATTAGATGCCACAGTACCTACATTACACCAGTGACTACATTTCCAAAGAACAGGAAGAAGGTCAAACCATCTGCTGACCATGTGTCGCACAGGGCCAACCGCATACAGACTATCATAAAATAACTCAATCAAGAAATACAACTATTTCATGAACAGAGAAAACATTATGCCAAGATTTGCAATTATAATGGTATAGTTCTTGATGAAAAGCTAATGAATGACATTATTCGAAAAAACTTGGGCGATTAGCTTGGATCTACATGAAAACTCAAATATAAACAGTGTGCAGGATTTACAATTTAGTCCTTTCCTGATGTCTAGAAATATTGCACAGGACTGGCCTTTTGACAGTGGTCTGTCACCTACCAGTATAAGGTGTATCACTGAGATAGCTTTTCATCCTGATGATAATAATCATCAATGCTACACCAGCTCTAAACTCCACATCGTCAAAAGGCCAACTATCATAAGCAAGATGGAGATGTACAAAAGACCTGGGAGAGTCAAATCCATCTCCTCCCTGCAACAATGGGCAATGTTACCAGCAGAGAGGCAAAATACTTGTGGACACAGGAAATCTGAAACAAGACAGAGAAAGCGTTCAAAAAACTCAGCATCTGGCAGCATCTGCGGAGAGAGAAAAACACAGTTAACATTTTGTGTTCAGTATGATTCTGAACAGTTCTGAATTAAACCAGACTCAAAAAAGGTTAACTCTTCTTGTCTCTCCACAGATACTGCCAGACCTGCTGAGTTTCTCCAGCATCCTCTGCGGATGTGATGAGTATTGACAATTCCTTTGCCATCTTGTTTTGGATCACAAAGTGTATCCAGGTGGTTCTTTTTGAATTCAGTTAAATACAGTTCACAGAAGGCTCAACAGCAAATGTTGCTTAAATATGAACATTTATTAAGTAATAATAAAAGACAATAAAAGAAAGGCACATTTATTAAGTAAATAAAAAGAACGAAAAGTAGAGGAAAAAAAAGTAACAAACGTCACGCCCTTCTGCCCGTCAGGGACCCCTCGATTGACAGCTGGCCTGGAGGCTGAGGATGTTTCTGGCACTGTTCGCAATCCTGGTCCAAGGTGAAGTCTAGTTCTTGGAACGAAAACCTCTTTCTCTTTTACCATGTAACAAACAGCCAGCACAAAGAAAGCAGATACAGAAGACAACACTGCTACCTAGAACAGAATATACAGCTACAAATAAACAAGCTGCAGGCGCTGTCTTCAGCCCATTAAGGAATGTTCACAGGACTCATTCGAGCTTGTCAAGTATCATTACGAACTTTCCCAGCCTATCTTCCCATCCCCTACACATCTCTAGCAAGAAAGGGGTTTCCCCATTGAGTTGAGATGAATGATGTGACTGCTTGATGCTGACCCGTACTCAATTCAGAATTGATTGGGCATAATCGAATTCTTAAAAGTTGGATAGCTCTCCTATGGGGTTGCAGGATGTACATCAAGGGTTTGGCTGTTGTTCGGCAGAATTGGGCACAATGCCTTATTGGTGACAATAATGACAGCAACTTACATTGATCTTCTTTTGTCTTCTCCCATTTAACTTGGGCTCACTACCAAACTGATTGATCACCCTTCTCCAACACCTCCTGTCATCCACTCATCCTTCTGCCAATCCCACTATACAGAGAGGGTCTTCCGGAGCTTAGGACTTAAGCTCAGCCACCAGTAGAGGAGGGATAAATATACGGAAGATACAAGAAGCCAGACTTAGAGGAGCACCGGTGGTTTGGAGGGTTGTGGCGTTGATGGTGGTAGGAAAAGAGAAGGTCATGGGAGGGTCTGAAAACAAGCATTAAAACCAAAGCATTGCCGTGCCAGGAACCACCGTAGACTAGTAAACTCTGGGGTGATTGCCAAACAGAATTTACTGAGAGTTAGAATACACACAGCAGAATTTCGGACAAGTTTCCAGTTAAATGATGTGACAAGGTGGAGATGCTTGGCCAGAAACATATTGGAATAGTCGAATCATGAGGTCACAAGAGCACGATTGAGGATTTCAGCAGCTTAGTCCATGGTAGAGGTGGACCATGTTACAGAGAAGGAAGTTGCTGGCTTTGGTGATGGGGAAGTCAAACATTCAGGAGCTCAGTGGGGTAGTGCTCTGGTTCAGCCAGATAGCTGGGGTGAGGGGGAGCATGAGTGGAGTCAGAGGTCAGGGATCAGAGTTTCTGGCTTCGGTCTTCCTAAATGTATAATTGGAGAAAATCTCTGCCCGTTCAATACTTAATGTTGGACAAACAGTATGACAAATCAAGTATACGAGGGAGGGCGGTGGCGTGGGGTCAAGTTGGGTATCATCAGTGTACGTGTCAAAACTATGTGTTTTCAGGTGGTGTAACAGGTGAATAACTAGGTGTGGATTCAAGGACAAAACCTTACGGGGATATCAGGGTAGGAGTATGAATGACGGCTCGGTGGTATAAAACATTACAAAAGAGGGACACGAAGCCACACCTTTTGTCTGTCACTCACCAGGACTGAACCATAAAAAAAAATTCCCTCTTTTCATGTTGCTTCGATGGTTGCTTCCTTTTGAAACTTGCTTTCTTGCAGGTGAGCCCTGGGAAGGGTAAGATAAGAAGTTCGACTTTGAGTGCTATCGGTGCAGCAGTGGGAAGGGAAGCCATTGCAGGATATTCTATGGCTATGAGCAGACAGATAGGAATGGAATCTAGTGAGCAATGCTACCAGGCTTAACAAAGGTGGAAAGTAGCTGGAGGGGCACAGAATCCTAGAATTGTTACAGTGCAGAAAGAGGCTATTTGTCCTATCATTTAGCTGCGCCAACTCTCCAGCAACCACAATGACTTGTCGCTGTTGGTCTGTTTTTCCCCTGAGCCCTTGCACATTATTTCTACTCGAATAAGCATTCAGTGTCCTCTTGATTATACCTTGGATTCTGACTCTACCACCACCACAATCCAGGGCCATGTGACCCAAAACACTCATTGTGTGAACACGTTTTTCCTCACTTCACATTTACCGTCTTTGAATATCACTTTAAATCTCTTGTTCTTGATCCTTTTATCAACAGTAACAATATCTCCCTCTCATGCTTGTGAAAATTTTGAGCATATCTCCTCTCAGCCTTTTCCACTTCAAGCACAACGGTCCCAATCTCATTGTTCCATCCTCATAACCAAAGCTTCTCATTCCTGGAGATATTCTCATAGATCTTTTCCACACTGTGCAATAATGTCTTGTCCATAATGTGGTGCCAAGAACTGTACACAATATTCCAACTGAGGTCTAACCAGCATCTTGAGCATTAAAAGAGTTGGCACGGTTGCTTAGTGGTTAGCACTGCTGCCTCACAGCGCCAGAGTCCCAGGTTTGATTCCACCCTCGGGCGACTCTGTAGAGTTTGCACATTCTCCCCATGTCTGTGTGGGTCTCCTTTGGGTGCCCCGGTTTCCTCTCACAGTCCAAAGATGCGTTATGTGGATTGGCCATGCTAAATTCAGGGTTACAGGGATAGAGTGAAATGCAACAGTCCATGTGCTGGAGGTGCAGTTCAGGAGAGAGTTCCAGGGTTTTGACCCAGCAACACTGAAGGAACAGTGAAATGTTTGCAAGTCAGGATTGCGTGTAGCTTGGAGGAGAACAGTCAAGTGTTGTGCTGAAGGCACTGGTTAGACCTCAGCCCCCCTCCAAGCCACTCGCCATCCTGACTTGGAAATATATCGGCATTCCTTTAGTGTTGTTGGGTCAATATCCTGGAACTCCATCCCAAACTGCACTGTGGACTGCAGCAGTTTAAGAAGGCAGCTCACCACCGCCTTGTCAAATAGGAGTGGGCAATAAATACTGTCCGAGCCAACAATGTTGACATCTCATGAATATATTAAAACAAACATACTCACACACATGTTCAAATCACACCCCATAAACACCCTGCGGTCTACACTCCATGTTCACACACCCATTGTGGTACACAGACACAATGAACATCCAATCATGTGCACACATACACTCACACTCACACACACACACTCACTCTCACACACACACACACTCACACTCACACACACACACTCACACTCACACACACACACACACCCACACCCACACCCATACACACACACACACACACTCACACTCACACCCACACACATTCGCCCCCACAGACACACACAATCACTCCCTCACTCACCCACACAGATACACTCACTCACACACACAAACACACACATACACACACACACACACACACACACACACACACATAATCTCTCTCTCTCTCTCTCTCTGGATGATCACAGGACACGCTCCAGAGTTTGACACTCTTTTCCTTCAGTTTACATGATGAATGATAAAAGGAAAGAGACCTTAGAGAGTGACTGCGACACTATGACCTGGTCCCCAATTGGAACTGAATCTTGGTGCAACAGAGAAAGCTGGCTGAGTAGGTGTGGTCTCCAGAGAACCCTAAACCATAGAACATTCCCAATGACTGGGGGCGTAGAGGAAGAATTCATTGGGAATGTCAACAAAAGAGGGGAAAAGCATAAATGAGCTGCTCTGAGCTAATGGCACTATTATGATTATTTGTTATTTCATGTTTGATTTGATCTCATTATCAATCGACCGTCATACTGTCATGAAAGCCAAAGGTATATAAACCTGAAGACATCTCATTTTGTGGTTCTCATATATTAAAGTCAGGCTGAGGCTACATTTCGACTCAGCCCATAGCCCAGGGCACTGCTGTCTGAGCTGCTTTATTGTAATGTGTTCATGGAGCTGAGGACAATCAATATGATTTAGAAATTCACAGCAGCAATAACTTAAGGCATTTTTTGCTGTCAGTTCCTTTTCCTTGGCATTTAAATGATTTATAATTTTAGGAAGTATTGCCATGCATTGAAATGGAAAGTGACTTAATCCTGGTTTGAAGCATTTAACCAAAAATCTTATGTTGGATTGCCATCATTAAATTGGAGGCATTTGGTGTTGTGGTCATCTTCAGATGTCTTTTTTATAGTAAGCTTGGATCTTCCATGTCTATCCCTGGGCCAAATCTCTTTATATTCAATGAGAAACATCAGTTACAAGAAACAGGCTGACAAGGGGCATAATTGCAATGCCAATGGCCCAGTAATCCAGAAGCCCACAATAACATTCTGTCTTACATATGGGTTGAAATCTCACCATGGCAACTGGCGACATTTGAATTCGGTTTTCTAAATCTGACCTTATGAAGCTGGACTTAGTGATGATGACAGTAACAACATTCATTGAGTGTTATAAATACATATTTGCTTCGTGTCCTTTGAGGAAGGCAATCTACCTGTCCTTCCTGGTCTGACCTACATATGAATCCATGCTCACAGCAATGGGGTTGACACTTAAACACCTTCTGAAATAACTGGACAGGTCACTTGGTTCAAGGACTATTAAAAATCAGACCCCAGAATAAAAAGCTTCTGTTATGTGCCTAGTTGGTCTAGATTACCAAGTTTTTAAATACAATTAATAATAACGTGTTTATTACATATTCAGGGACTATATACGGTTTTCAACAGTATGATGAATTCCACAGTACCTGTGACATTTCTCTCTCTGAGTCCCTCTCTTCTGCTTTCTTACAACATCACAATGGGAACTGTTCCAGAAATTAACATTTGTAAACCCTCATACCACATCTCCTCCCACATCTTTTTCCATACATATTTTTACATTTACAAACTACCCGATCTCTCCCTCAATTCTCTGGCACAGATTCAGTTTGTCAGGAGGCTGTCTCCCTGCTCATGTTCTCGTCAGACTCTTTCTTCAACTCGTGTTGAACACATGTCGAATGTGGCCAGGCATTCACAGTGTAACAAAGCGAAATTGAGTGGAATCGCTGACAACACAGCGTCCCTCCCCGATGAGCTCAATACATTCTGTGCTCATTTTGCACAGAAGGGCACCTGCCCAGACAACCTCCTGTACCCACAGCCACCACCACAAACATCAGATTGCCTACTTGAGGGTGAACTGCACAGAAAGTGACTGACCCAGATGGAGACCCCGGCCATTCACTCAGATCCCGTGCGGACCAGCTGGTGGGATATTTGCTGACATCTTTAACCTCTCCTTACTCCGGTTTGAGGTTCCACCTGCTTCAAGAAGACCACCATCATCTGGTGCCAAAGAAAAAACAGGCAGTGTGCCTCAATGATTACCGCCCAGTGGCTCTGACATCGATCATTATGAAGTGCTTCGAGAGGTTAGTAATGGCTCACATCAGGTCCAGTCTCCCAGACTGCCTTGAGCCACTACAATTCACCTATTGGCACAACAGGTCCACAGCAGATGCCATCTTCCTGGCACTACACTCATCTCTGGAACAATGGAATAACAAGGATACCTACATTAGGCTCCTGTATGCATATTGTGGTCCTTAATACACCATACTCTATCCCTCATTACCCTTCTCCCCTCAATGTACCTGTAAAACAACATAGAATTTTCCTATTTTATCTGCCAGAATCCTTTCTTACCCACCTTTCACCTCTTCTAATCTCCTATTTAAGTTCCTTCTTCCACATTCCATACTCCTTTCAGGCTTGCACTGTTTTAGCCCTTGGTATCCCTCCCTTTTTCTCTTTATCCAATGGTGTGTATCCCTTGATATCCAGGGTTTGCAGGATTTGATGGTCCTACTGTTTTTCTTTATTGGAACATGTTGGCCCTGTACTCTCTCTTTGTTTCCTTCTTAAATTTACCTAAAAGTATCTGCTCCCAGTACACTCTAGCCAAATCATATTAAAATCTTAAACTATTAAATCTTATCAAAATCATCCTTCTTGCAGATGAGTACTTCGATTTCAGGTCCATCCTCGTCTTTTTCCATAGCAATCTTGAATCTGATGGAGTTCTGATCGCTGTGAGAAAAATGCTCTGCCACTGATACTTCAACCATTGGTCCAGCATCGTTAACTAAAGTTAAATCTAGGACTGTTTCCCTTCCCTCCTACCCCATTTTTGTAGGGTCTTCTATGCATTGGCTCAAAGGGTTGTTCTGGGTGCAGCTTAAGAATTCAGCTCCCTCCATTTCATTGAGTAAGGGGACTAGTGGTTTGTTTTCTGTCAGTCAATGATATAGGTCAAGAACTTTTCTCAAGCCCATGTGACAGCAAGACCTTCATTCTCTGTGAGGGCATACCCGAATAACAAACTGTTGTATGACATTCACCTAGATGTCCTTGAAAAAGGACAGCTGCCAACTCTGTATGTGAGCTATCTGCACTGGTCACGAAGGGTTGTAATCCTCTACAGCACCTGTGGAAGTCAGCAATTCCTCAATCATTGAAAATGCCTTGATCCTGATGTGCATTCCCACACCATCCTTGAGCCCTCATTAGTAGATATCTTAAGGGTTCAGTAACATGTGCTAGACTAGGCAGAAATTTACCAGGTCATTAACTGTCCACAAAATCATGGAAGATCTCACACTGAAAAGAGAGATGAGAATTCATTAATCGACTTATGTTTTTCACCATCCTGTCATTATGCTCTTGCTACTTACAATGAGGCCGAGGAACAAAAAAATCATTTTCAAGAATTCACATTTGTCATTAAATGTTTAGACTTCTTCTCGTGATTGATTCAAAACCACATTAACCTTCAGACGATATTCCCTGACAAATTCACCATGGACTAAGATGTTGTCCGTCCAAATGCCTTATTACTCTACTAAGACTTTGTAGGTGTTTGACAATGTTCTTTGCAAAACTTTTTGTTTCCAACATTATTGCAAATTAAAACAATTAAAATGAAATCTTTCAACCATAGCTATGAAGGTTGCCAATAAATGCAGTGTCACATATAAACAGATTTGCCAGACCAGCCAGTGAATAATTTTGGAATTTTATATTTACAGTCACTCTTGTATTCTTGCTAGTTAATGTTTTTCACTCTCTAAGATTAAAGTCTGTACCAAATGTCTCTCCTTAAAAGAGAAAATCACTGGTTCCATAGACCATAGTGTTTTCAATACCCATTTCCCTTCTACTGGAGTGTTGCCTATATCTTTCTGTTGACTTTTGGCTCAGCTTTTCCTGGGCCATATAACTGAGTTTCTGTTAGTTGCAGGCAATGCATAGATAACCACACCTCATTATCTGATGAAACTGTTGCACTCACTGCAGGGTTTAATTTAAAGTTAGTGATATGCCCATTGACACATGTATATATCATTCCAGAAAGAGTGATTAAGGTCATTGATCTCACCAAGGGAGCTTTCTGGTTTCTCTTCTAATAGAAATTGTTCAACTTCATTAAAACCTGTGTGTGAAGATCTTTCCTTTAGAACATGTGAGGTTTTACTTTGGCACATCTTCCCAAAATGGCCAACTTTCTTGGAGTAAAAGCATTCACCATTATGTGCAGGCCAATGCTCACACCCTCGGGCTTTTTGGTGCAATAGGCAGCAGGAATTTCTTGTATCTTGTACTTTCCCTCTAAGTTTTACCTTGTTGTTTCTAGTGTTTCAGCGGTCCTGTAGTTAAGAAATTATATGGTTACTGGAAGTTTACAGACTCAAGCTTCGTGATCACCTCTCAGAATTGTTCTTTTCTTTTCACAGACACCTTGTTTCACTGGCTGTATCGTTTTTTCCAGGATGAAGTCTTCCTTAGACTGCAGTAAGTCTGATAGAGATTCATCAACAATACTTACTGCTGTCAGATATTAATTTTGTTTTAGATCCCTATAATTGTATCCTTCAAATATATTGTAAAGATTTTTGATGAAAGTATCTATCCGTTTATCTGTTGCATTTGACACTTCATAGAATTTTCTTGTTCCTCAGGTAAAAATGATCATTGAAGACGTTTAAGACCTTGTAAAATTTATCTGATGTCTTATTAATGCCTTGTCTTGTGATAACATCATCTGCTACCATTCTTGAGGAGTAATATGTTGACATATTCTGCATCAGAATTGCATCTAACTTTGAAGCAATATGTATTTCAGAAACAAAAACAAAATTGCTGGAAAAGCTCAGCAGGTCTGGCAGCATCTGTGAAGGAGAAAGCAGAGTTAATGTTTCGGGTCTGGTGACCCTTCCTCAGAATTGGAATTCTGTATTTCAGAAATCCTTTCTTCCTAGGTGTCCAGTGTGGAATTTGATTTCATCTTTCCATGTATTCAAACCTCTATGGTAATGAAATGCTGGGATCCATGGCTTTGTTACACTATCAGGGTATTTTACTTGCCCTTTTAATTTGGCCTTCCAGTGTTGGAATTTTCATGTGCCGCAGTCTTGCACTGACTCCCACAGTGCTCCTTCCACTCCTTGCAGATTTTCTGTGCTGGACTAGGCTTTTTTTTAAAAAAAACATTTAAAACTGCTTTAACTTTAAATTTCAAGCTGCTCTTTGCAGGGAACTAAGGGTTGCCTAGTGTGCTGTTAAGTGCTCCTTTTAACACTGTTGAAAGTCTGCTCACTAGATCTCCAACCATGACTCATTTCTCTAACATGAGGTTTGTGATTGGTGCTTCAGCATTTTCTTCACAGATGTGTGGTCCAGCTCAAATGTCTTTGCAAGTTCATTTTCTAGTTCTATTTGCCTCCACGTTGTCTACAAAGCACCCTGGGAGATCATTGTTGCCTTTTCACTAGGGTCTGTGGATTTTTTGCATAGCTTTCTTCAGGCCTGACTTTTCATTTTTTTATTGTTGCTCACCACAGCTCACCATGTTGCATATTTGCTTAATGTAGCTAGGAGCTGTTATCAAGTCTTTGATAGGATTAATTAATAACTTGATCATTACATATTGAGGAGATAGCAAGAACTGCCAATGCTGGAGTCAGAGATAACACAGTGTGGAGGTGGATGAACACAGCAGGCCAGGCAGCATCAGAGGAGCAGGAAAGCTGATGTTTCGGGTCAGGACCCTTCTTCAGAAATGCTTTTTCCGGAGGAAGGAGGATAATTTCTTCAAGGTAGGCATCCCTGGAAGAGATTTTGCAGAGGGGTTATAACTCACTCAGAGATAGTAAGAACTGCTGATGCTGGAGTCAGAGATAAAACAGTGTGGAGCTGGATGAACACGGCAGGCCAAGCAGCATCAGAGGAGCAGGAAAGCTGACATTTCGGGTCGGGACCCTTCTTCAGATGAGGAACAGTTTTTATAGAACCATTTCCCATTGTAGCCATGAACTGTCTCTCTCTTATGTGTTCTTTTATATCATCACATTGGAAGATGTTATCGCCAAGATTTAAACTTCTCAAATCTTAACTTCTGTTTGGCTTATTGGGCTGCATGGATGTGCAAAGTCCCTTTTTATACAAGAATGCTAACATGCATTGGTTAACATGCAGAATTATATTTACGCTGTTGATGGTTATTCAATGTAATTTATAAAGTTGCACTTGTAAAACTTGAAGTGTTTTATTATAAGTACCTTTCGAATATCTTTTGCTCGCTTAAGAATGTTAAATCCAATTCAATACTTCAATAACATAATAGGCTTTTTAAGTGCAATTCTTGGCCTCCACATTGGATAAGGCCCATTTACAGGCAGAGGTATTCTGAGGACACAGGGAGATAATAGTCTCACATGAGTGATCAAGGTCAGTGAGGAAACAGTAGTAATGGATAATGTTACATTAGCAAATCACGAAAAACAGGGATCAATTTTTACGATGAGCTCAAATAGTGGCTCCGTGACAATTGTCACATTTCACCCTGAACCAATTAGATCTGTGGCAGTAATTCTAGTTTCACACGAACTAAGAACAAACTTGCATTTGATTTGCATTTTGATTGTCTTACCCACAACAACTCAAAGCCCTTTGCTGCCAATTAAGTACTTTTTGAATTGTAGCCAATCTTGAAATAAATCTTCCAATTTTACAAGAATGGTACCAGGAATGAACAACTTCAGTTATGAGGAGGGATTGGAGACGTTGGAACTGTTCTACCTGGAGAGAAGAAGACTAAAAGGAGATATGATAGAAGTTTTCAAAATCATGAGCGGGCTCCATTGAGTAGATGGGGAGAAACTATTCCCTCTCTAAAAGGGACAGGAACTAGAGGGCATAGATTAAAAGTGATGCACAAATGAAGCAAGACTGTTTTGACGATAGGGCATTTTTTTTAACACAAAGAGCAGTCAGGGTAGAGAATACGATGCCTGGAAATGTAGTAGAGGCAGGTTTTGTTGAGACATTCAAGTGGGCATTGGATGGTTATTTGAAGTGGAATGGTGTGATGGGATGTGGGGGAAATGCAGGAGATTGGCACTCGGTAATAGAACCAGTGCAGGCTCAATGGGCCTGTGGCAAAACAATTCTGTAAATCTGTAACGTATGAAATGTGAAAGCTAATTTTGCACACTGCAAGCTTTCACAAAGCACAATGCGATGACGAGCAGGTAATCTGTTGTTGTGATGTTGTTTCAGGAATAAATATTGACCAGCACAATGGGGATAGCTCTCCCACTGTCCTTCGGATCAGAGCCATGGGAGCTTTTATGTTGAACTGATCTGGCAAATAGGCCCTTTAGATTTGTATCTCTTCCCAAAGGCAGCACCTCGCTGTGCATTGGAATGTCAGCCTAGATTAGACCTGTACTGGAGACCTAAAGCAACTAACTGCCTTTGGAATAGGACAAAACTGCTCCCCACAAAGGCTTGGCTGGAATCATACACGCTAAATGGACGGGTAAATAGAATGCTTTTAATTTCCTGCTGGGAAATATTCAAACAACGTTTCAATATTTTATTCATGTGTTGCTGTTTGATTTGATTAGTGTGTCATCTTGGAATTCATCAAAAATGATTTGATTCAATCTTTCTGAAATGTCTACACACCAGTCGTTCTGTTTTATTTTCTATCTGGTCATGTCAGTGCGTTGGTGAATCCCTGTGCATTTTCAGAGAGTGAATATATTTGACAAAGAAGGCTGGAAGGTCGATCACTACCCTGTGTCTCTAATACATAAAGTTTATCATCCGTGAAGATCCAAAAACAAGATATTTGTATGAACAGGAATAGTGCATCGCATTGAGGCAACAGGGAGAAAGAAAAAAATGGAATAAATAAGCATAATAATAAAAAGCAAAATATTGCATGCTAGAATTTGGAAATAAAAGCAGAGAGTTTTGGAAAAACTCCTCAGGCCAGGCAGCATTTGCAGGTAGAGAAACAGAGTTAATGTTTCCAATCCAATGCAACTCTTCTTCAGGATAGTAAGGAGCAAATTGGAGCCCTAATTGTCCATCTCCTGATGAATTGAAGGGGAGGTGGTGATATTCTGGTAATGCCACTGGATTGGTAATCTACAGTCCCAGGTTTATGTTCTGCGGCCTAGGTTCAAATCCCACGATGGGTGATGGTGAAATTAAATAAAAGAAAACTGAATTCAGATCACAACTGTAGGTGGACCTTATAGGGGCCTGGATGATGTGGTCACAATCATGCAAGCATAATCTCAACATTGGGAATGACTTGCTGCATCTTTTAACTAAGTTCCGGACATTGAGGCAATATTCTCGTTGAACAGCGCCAGGTTGCCTGGTAAGGATGATTCTTGCTTGTTAATAACCTTATTAACTGCGTATCATGCTCCATTAGTGCGCAGATTCCTCTACAAGTGAACTAGACATTAAGAAATTTCGACATGGAGATCAGAGTAGGTACCTGTGCATTTAGCTCACTGTTAGCTGTGGGGAGCCTCCATGTTGCGCAGCACCATCCAATATCTCAGGATACATTCCATGGATATCAGCTCCTTGCCCAAAGACATTGGCAACTGGCATTGAAATGCAGCTGCAAAGATGATTTGTGCTCTCAAATTACGCCAAAGCTTTCAGACAACATAAAAGTCAAAGCTTGTCAATCCAGCTGTGGAAGATATGGAAAGTGCTGGAAATACTGAACTGGCCTGGCAAAACAAACAGTGTTGATGCTCACTGTGCGTGACCTTTCATCCATGTTGGATATTATTTTAAATACTATAATAATCAAATTCCTCAAGAATTCAGCAGGACTTGTAAGGCATGACTTTCACTCCCAAATCTACACTGGGTTCTTTCTGATCAGTTCATATCCAAAAATGCATACACTTTATGTGTAAGAACAGCAGCTAGTAATTTTGCCCACACTCACTATTAGATTGGTATGCCTACACTTTCTGAGTTTTTCTATCCTACTCTACTTAAATAATGGAATGTCATTATGGCAGAGAGTGTTCAGGGCAGGGTGTCAATATGGACCCATTATTTTTCTGCTATCACACAGAATTGGAAGTTTTGTATTGGTTGGATCGCTGTTTACTTTCACTGCAGTCAGGCATTAACCATTACCCTATTGCAGGAAACATCAGCACAACTACAGTGTAGACTCCAGTGTATGGCAATAAACATCATAGGAGAATAGCTTCTAAATCTAGACTCCTTCACAGACACCATAAAGACATGGGGCTAATCGTCTGCTTCAGGTTGTGCCAAGCTTGATGGTGGGAAGGGCATTTTAATTAGACAGGTTGGTGGCATACACAAAACTCACCATCTTCACGAGAATTAGGTTTTGGATGGGAAATTGCAATTCACAGCAGCTGAAACTGTGCAGGTGGTTTGTCACCTCTGGTCAGCAAACCTGTGGTGAAGTGCCTAAATCAAAGGACTGAACGTTGGGAAGGGAGGGCCATCCTAGAGCCACCCATGCCTTTGCTCCCAATGCCTGAGTTCCCCTGACCCCGTTCCCCAGGAAACCACCCACCCACCCACATTCCTCATCTGTGGCCTGACTTGCTTTACAATCCTGGCTCTCAAGTGGGTGTTTCTCCTGGAGTGGCCACTGCCCCCCTTGTGGCAGCACTGAGCATAAGAGCTTCTGGCCAATCAGAGACTGGCAGCTCTTCAGTTGATTAAACCTCTCCCTCCAGGGTCTTGATTTGAGGGGCAGTGCTACTGCTGGATTGGTTTGTGGTTTGGCACAGCTTCCAAAAGGAGGCAATGCCATTTCATTGGCTCTTCAGGTGGCAGTGGAGAGTTTCAAAGTTTCAACAAGAGTCTGCCAGTGGCACCTCAGTGCAGACTGCTGCAAAAATTCAAATGTCTTCTTTGATGAGTCCTGGAGCCATTCGGCAATGGATGCAACTTAATAATCAAGAGTAAAGACCACTAATCGTGAGATGTTAAACCATAAGAATGAGGTGCATGTACAAAGAGAACACATTAACAAGACATAGATACTATGGGAGCATGACGTTGATCAAGAAAGTAAAAATAAATGCATTTATATGGCAACTTAACATACTTCTCCATCAATGAAGTATTTGAAAGTATAGCCATGCTATAATACAAAAGAGACTTCCTCCACAGAAATCATAAGCACACTCAAAGGATTTGTAATCACTGGGAACTTCTTCTGCTCTCCTAGAACATGTTGACAGATAACCAGAGTGCAAGATTCAGAAGTCTCACATCTGCCTGTTGTTCAATGAGATCACTGGGTGTGGTTGCAAAGCCAAGGGCTGACTGAATTGAAGTCTCTAAGATCCCGAATGGTCTTAACAAAGTAGATGTGGAAATGGTGTTTCCTCTTGTGGGTGAGTCCAGAACTAGGAGACACTGGTTCAAAAATTAAGTGGAACAGAGGTGCGAGGAGATTGTTTCTCTCAGTGAGATTCTCTCAGTTCCTCTCACAACTTCAGAACTGTCTGCCTCAGAAGACGGTGAAGGTAAGGTCATTGAATACATTGAAGATGGAGGTGGATAAATCCTTGTCAGGCAGGGGAACCAAAGGTTATCAGAAGTAGATGGAAATGTGGAATCCATAACACAAACATGATCTTATTGAATGGCAGAGCAGGCCCGAGGGGCCAAATGTTCTATTACTCCTCCTAAGTCATATTCTGTATGTTCATAAACATTGGGTTATATACAAGCTGCCAGATAGTGCCCATTTATCTGGCAGTTCTGCACCATCCTACAATCTCTACCCCCAACATTTATAAAAGCTGATCCCAAATTGTTTCCAGCAATGGATATCATTCGACCTTTGAAGGCTCAGACTCAGATAGTGGGGTCTTTTGTCTCCCAGGCTGTTTACCAGACACCAATGGAGTTGTTTCCCAATTTATTGCAATAACCACAAGAGAACTTAAAAAATCAAGAATGAAGACCACCAATCGTGAGATGTTAAACCATAAGAATGAGACGTATGCACAAAGAGAACACATTCACCAGACCAGTGCTTGGACATGGTTAATGTAATTTTGTAGAGTGTAACTGAGTGTAATGTTGAGTTTACACTCTGCTTCACGTTGACTGCACTGGAGAGTAAGAAGGAAGTGGCGGGGTGGAGGGAGGGGAATCCAATATTGCACCCTTCAATTTTCCAATGAGTTGTCCTTCAATAGTTAAAACTATCCCCATAATCCCCTGTTCCTTCTGTTCTTCTGAAGGTCAGTAATAATACTGACTATATGCAATCTACATCCCACTAGACTTCACCCAATGGGAGAGCTTGTCAGGGTGGTTAAATTCTGCCAGGTGAGCAGGTTGAAGTGAACCTCGCCAGTGCCTTCTTCCATCAACATAGCCCCATGTGATCTAACAAGATCATGTCCTAGCTCACACATTCACGCTCAGTAGCGACTATTAGAGTATTGGTGCAGTTAACACTTTACTCTACAACCCCCAATGATCACATTCTGCTCTGGAAACTTTGGTTAAGTTCACTAACTGCAGCATATTTTATCATTCAATTCAATTGGTGGCATTCTCTTCTCTGTAGTTTCAAGTCCCACTCCAGGACTTTTATTCATAATCTAGGCTAACACTTCAATACAGTATACTGTCTTGTTCTTTAAATGAGGTGACAAGCCGCAGGTGACACAGTGGCTCAGCGGTCAGCACTGCAGACTCGCAATGCCAGGGACCCAGGATTGATTCCACTCTCGGGCAACTGTCTGTGTGGAGTTTGCACATTCTTCCCATGTCTGCGTTAGTTCCCTCCGTGCGCTCCGGTTTCCTCCCTCAGTCCAAAGGTGTGCAGGTTAGGGTGGATTGGCCATGGGAAATTGCCCATAGTGCCCAAAGATGTGCAGGCTATGTCGGTTAGCCATGGGAATTCCAGCTTTAGGGTAGGGGGATGGGATTGGCTGGGATGAATTTGGAGGGCTGAATGGCCTGTTTTCACACTATAAGGATTCTATGAAATGGCAACTTTGGATTTGAACATCTTTTATTGTCACATGCATTCAATATAAAATACAGTGAAAAGTGTGTGCTGTCGCTTGTACAGAAGCACTATTCACAAAATAAAATAAAAACAGATCACTTAAGGAGAGTCCAACATTTCCTTCTCGGCTGCTACAGCATACTGCCATCAGAGTCCCGCTCTGGGCTACACCAGCCCACACCATGGCACAGAGAGAGTGTCCCGCTCCAGGCTACACCAGCCCACACCATGGCACTGAGAGAGAGTCCCGCTCCGGCTACACTATGGCGCTGAGAGAGCGTCCCGCTCCGGCCTACACCAGCCCACACCATGGTGCTGAGAGAGAGTCCCGCTCCGGATTACACCAGCCCACACCATGGCACTGAGAGAGTGTCCCGCTCTGGGCTACACCACCCCACACCATGGCACTGAGAGAGTGTCCCGCTCCGGCCTACACCAGC
>NC_063351.1:3833976-3848057 GCF_021869965.1 Rhincodon typus
ACCATGGCACTGAGAGAGTGTCCCGCTCCGGCCTACACCAGCCCACAGCATGGTGCTGAGAGAGAGTCCTGCTCCAGCCTACACCAGCCCACACCATGTCATCGCCAGGGGCCTACTCCGTGAATGAGTGAGAGTGCTGCTTCAAGCTTCGCAGGCCGACCGACCATCCCTGCAGCGTCACTGCCTCTGAAAACACAGTGACTCTCCCAAACCCATTGAAGCCACCTGCTGCTGAAGACCTCTCTTTATCCGGCAAGTTTGCGTTAAAAAAAAAGAAAGCGCAGAATGAAAAAGAAATAAAGAAAATTGCAGGCAAGGAGGATAAGGCAGGGCACAGAAGCCTTGAGTCTCACGGACAAGCTGAAATCAGGGAAGGTTTGTAAGGTTAGAAACCAGTTAACAGTAGCTGAACTTTACTAGTACTTCGTTAGAGTGTGTTCAGCACATGTTTACATACAGGATAAACGTGAGATATTTTTCATAAAGCTGGAGCAACCTGTACAAATCAACATGCCTGTGACTTTGCAGCAAACCTGAGGAACAAGATATTTTCATTTCTAATTGTAACTGATGAAGAGAAAAATATTGAGGAGTTAAAAAACAATTATCTCCTTAATGCCTTAAATAAACTGTGCAAGACTGCTACTGAGACAAATAAAGCACCAGCCTATCTAAATAATTTGATTAAATTAAGGCTGGTTATGGGCAGGCCTTTGTATTTTGTGCAGCGATTAGTCTGTAGTAAGCCAATATCGAGTGTCACTGCTCGACATACAGTCTCTGATACAAACAGACATACAGTCTATGATACAGAAAGATTTTGTGCGGGCGAGATCGTACCTCACTAACTTCATTGAGATTTTTGAGGAGGTGACGAAGATGATTGATGAGGGAAAAGTGGTTGATGTTGTCTACATGGACTTCAGTAAGGCCTTTGACAAGGTTCTTCGTGGCAGACTGGTACAAAAGGTGAAGTCACATGGTGTTAGGGGTGAGCTGGCAAGATGGATACAGAACTGGCTTAGTCGAAGGAGACGGAGGGTAGCGGTGCAAGGATGCTTTTCAGATTGGAGGGCTGTGACTAGTGGTGTTCCATAGGGATCAGTGCTGGGACCTCTGCTGTTCGTGAGTTACATAAATGACTTGGAGGAAAATGTAGCTGGTCTAATTAGTAAGTTTGTGGACGATACAAAAATTGGTGGATTTGCAGATAGTCAGGAAGATTGTCAGAGGATACATCAGGATATAGATCGGTTGGAGGAAGGGGCAGAAAAATGGCAGATGGAGTTTAATCCGGACAAATGTGAGGTGATACATTTTGAAGGTCAAGTACAGGTAGAAATTATACAGTGAATGGCAGAGCCCTTAGCAGTGTTGATATGCAGAGGGATCTGGGTGTGTAAGTCCACAGATCACTGAAGGTGGCAGCGCAGGTAGATAAGGGAGTATAAAAGGCCTATGGCTTGCTTGCCTTCATTGGAAAGATCATTGAGTATAAGGATAGGCAAGTTATACTGCACCTTTATAAAACTTTAGTTAGATCATACTTGGAATATTGCATACAGTTCTCATCACCACACAACCAGAAGGATGTGGATGTTTTGGAAAGGATACAGAAAAGGTCTACCAGGATGTTACCTGGTATGGGGGATTTTAGCTATGAAGGAAAGTTGGATAGACTGGGTTTATTTTCACTGGAACACAGGAGGTTGAGGGGTAACCTGATAAAAGTTTATAAGATTGTGAACGGCATGGATAGAGTGGAAAGTATGAAATTTTTTCCCCAGGTTGGAGGGGTCAATTATTAGGGAGCACAGGTTCAAGGTGCGAGGGGGGAAGTTTAAAAGAGATGCACAAGGCAAGTTTTTCACACAAAGGCTGGTGGGTGCCTGGAACGCACTGCCAGAGGAGGTAATGGAATCAGACACAACAGCAGTATTCAATAAAGACCTGGACGATTACCTGAATAGGAAGGGAATAAAGGGATATGGATCCTGTAAGCGAAGACAGTTTCAGTATGGAAGGGCAAAATGTGTTGGTGCAGGCTTGGAGGGCCGAAGGGCCTGCTCCTGTGCTTTATTGTTCTTTGCTCTTTGTTAATTGTCAAGTCAGATTAAACTGAGCAACACTTGCAATTTCTGTCCCACGATCATAGAACAACTGATCCTTAGGCAGGTTGCCCATTTCATTAACTTGTTCTAATCTCATCAAACAGGTAACCTACACCCAAAAAAAAAATGAAGGATTCTTTTTCCATTTGGCTTGTGCCCTGCTTTGGATTACAGGTTGTTTGCTGGATATAAATAAGGAATATCTATTCATGTTGAGAGGCTGCAGTAAGTTAATGAATGTCACATTAAGAGTAATGAAAGGATAGTGACAGCTCTCAGTCCCAACTAACCATTACAATCATTCATTGATAGCATTTCTTAACAAGAGACTCACAGGGAATTCTCTCAGAGTTCTAAAGAAGTCATACTGAGCTCAAGACATTAACTCTATTTCTTCCTTTCAGACCTGTTGAGTTTCTCTCGTGTGTTCTGTGTATATTACTCTGGGGTTCTCTCAATAGGCTGCTACACCTTTAGCAACTGCTGTTTTCCTCTCACCTTCACCTGTCCTGTGAATTTCTTCCCATGTAATTCTGATGTTGGTGCTTATGTGAGACTGCAGCACCAGTATATCAAAGCTCATGGAACGTGCAATGAACGTTATTTATGATTAATGAGCAATATGGAGGAATTGTTGCTCGCTCAATTAGCATGTCAGCCATTTGACTCCAGGTTAAATAGTCACTTCTGAGTGGTAATTGTTATGTCCCAGATCAAACCACCAAATTTATGCTATGATCCAGCTGCAGACAAGTAACTTTTATTTTTATAGTAGACAGAGTGTGAGGTCCAGGGAACTTACAGAAAAAAAAACATATGATTCTATGGTTTTGAACAAACAGCAATAATTAACCATTTCAAACTAGATAAAAATACCGAATACAATACATGTATAATTTATTTCTAACATCATGAATTAACATGTGGTAAACATGGGGAAGATACTTTGATTAAACACCCACAGCTCATATCAAATACCAATACAAAGATGGATCCCACTCATTTCTCAGCATGTATCTGTAAATGTTGATGACACAGCGGATTATCAAATCTCACTACAGTTCACAAGGGATTACAATTGTTTGTATTTACTGATCTGGCCTTGAAACTCACTCTCAGGAGCATTGCTTCACAGACTGCCTCAATGATAGATCACTTGGAGAAAGAGCAGAGAGATGGGATGGCTCATACATTTTCCAAAGATCTAGTACAGACATGATGAGCTGAATGGCCTTATTCTGCACAGTATGGTTTCTATGGTTCCATGAAGATACATTTTCAGCAATAACTGAGGCAGAAAATGCAGCCCTCGCACAAAAATTGAGATGCAATAACAACCTTGACTCAATCGATCAATATTCAGTTTGTGGACAATCCAGATTTGAAAATCTTAAAGTGCCTCTTTAGAACAAGGCAATATCACAGTCCAGCAGACAGGCTCAACATGTGGCTGATGTGAAGGAAACACTGGGGAGCTGTAATCTTTTGCCACATCATTATGGAGTGATGTGTTGTGGCAATAGCCCATGCAGAAACACTTTACGTGTAATAGAAAAGGGTGAGATCTTTCATTCATTGTGTGTCAATGGTTTATGCCATATCATTGGAGCTGGTCTCCAATCAAGTGGAATGAAGTTTGCCCAGTATCTGGTTATCCACAATTTTTCCCTCATACATATTATATACAGTGACAACTCCTGTGCAACCACAGTCAGAATTCCCTGTTTTATAAGCAAATGTTAGAAAAGTCACAGTGTGAAAGCTGTCCACTTGATCCATGTTGGCTTTCTGCAAAAGAAAGTCTTGTCTAGTCCCACTGTAATGCCCTTTCTCTGAAGCCCCACAGCAGTTCTTATTCAGTTGGTTACCTCATTCCTATTAAAAGTCACCAATGAATCTACCTCTTCCACACTTGCAGGCAACTCCAATCTATGCACATAACTGGTTCATCCCTGGTTGTGTTGAATGTTTTCTGCACCTTCTCGAAAACCCTCAAAGTTCATATCTGGAACTGGACACAATACTTCATCAAGATAGTTTGTAGTAGGTGGGAGATCACTCTCAGGCCATAGATTGGCTGGAACAGATCCCAATGACATCTAGTGCCATGAAGTGGTCATCTGGAATCTTTAATAGAGCTTTGGGGATTTTATTGCACAGGGGTTGATAGCAGATGGTCTTTGTGCAAAGTGACTGGAATGAAAGTGATGTCCTTGACAAGGGCATGAACCATGTTGAAGAGCAGCCTGTTCTAGAATTTAGAAGAATGAAAGGTGGTCTGATTGAATCATACGAAAGTCTCACAGGGATTGACAGGGTAAATGCAGGGAGGATATTTCTCCGGCAACTGAGGGTAGTAGTTGGTCGAGGGCAGTCTAGAACGAGGGACACAATCTCAAAATGATCAAGCTACATAGGCCTGAGGTGAGGAGGAACCTCTTCACTCAGAGAGTGGGGAATCTTTCTCTAGTTCTCTACCCTCGAGAGTCATTAAAGCTCAGTTACTAAGTAAATTCAACGTAGAGATTGATAGATTTCTCATTACAAATATATTGAGGGACAGGAGGTTAGTGTGGGGATACAGCACTGAAGTAGATACACATCCATTGTCTAGAACGGCAGAGTGGGCTGGAATGGCAGAGTGGCCTGCTTGCTCCTAGTGCAGATTCAAAATCCCTCTTAAAGGGGAGGTGATTTTCTCAGCACTACATGTGAGAGGCTTTCAAATACTTTGAAGAAGAGCGTTGACTTGCAGGAATCCTGTTTCTATGATGCTTCTGTGACATGGCTATGGAGTAAGTGAGGCCCAGTAACAATGTGTTATCCTTTAAATACCACATATCCAGGTGACAAAGTCAATAGGCGCTAAGTGCAGGTTAGTGCTGCATCGTTAACACCCAGGTCCTGCCTGTAGGGCAAGTAAAGGACTGGTGGCTCAAAAACAATGATCCAGTGGAGAATGGGACTTCACCTGTCTGAGGCTGTTCACCTTTACTGCCAGCCCCATCCTTCCCTTACCCAGTGACAGGAGGCCAATGAGCACGTGGATTCAACTCAATGCAAGTTGACTACCATTAATCCTGGGCACAGTTCCATCTGTAGTTAATGATTGTTAATTTAGACATACCCTTTAGCTAAACACCTGTGCACCTTCACTCGTCACTGATTATGGGTTTTTAAAGTGACTGACAGGCTTGTCCATTCAGATTGGCAAGGGCTATGTGCTGGTCTGCTGCAGGAAAGCATTTGTATTTTCCTGGCAGTTTTCCAAGGTGCACTCTCCATCAGGAATGTTGCTAAGAAACTAAGCAGAAAAAAAATCATAACTTTGCTGAATACATTTAAAGGATTGTGAAAGTCAGCACGAGGAATTGTGTTGATCATAAAAAAAACAGCTTCGTTGTGGTACAATGGAATAATATCACTTATTCCAATCTATCAGCGAGAGTTTTTATTTCTGCGTTTGCAATACTGCCCAGCTTTCCCCTTGCTGCTAAAATCTCCATCCCTGCTTTGGTCATCTCTAATGGCCTCCTTGGTATCCTGAAACATCCATAAGCTCTAAACTCAACTGTTCACTTCTTATACAATGTTTCTTTTATACAACCTGTCTCTTGACTCCATCTTCAGTTTCCTGGTAATAATCTGGATTTGCATCCTAATAATATATTTGATTTCCCCAGATATGTTGTATAAGGCAATTAATATCAGAAAGGGTTAATTGAGTCACAAGATAAGCTCTGACAATCAGGATATAAAGAGCTGTTCCTGGGAGGAGCTAACTAGTGCTTCAGTGATCGTCCTTAATTCAATGGGTCCCGACCCAAAACGTCAACTTTCCTGCTCCTCTGACACTGCCTGGCCCACTGTGTTCCTTCAGCTCCCCACTGTGTTATCTCTGACTCCAGCATTGGCAGTTCTTACTATCTCTGGTCAGACATGACCTCTCCTCAATGAAACCTAGCTGGTTGTTCGAAGCTCATAGAATCCCTCCAGTGTGGGAACAGGACCTTCGGCCTAACAAGTCTACACTGACCTTCTGAACATCCCACCCAGACCCATCCCCCTCTAACCCACACATCCCTGAACACTATGGACAATTTAGCATGGCCGATCTGCCTAATTTGCACATCTTTGGACTGTGGGAGGAAACCGGAGCACCCGAAGGAAACCCACATAGACACAGGGAGAACAGGCAAACTCCACACAGACAGTCACCTGAGGGTGGGATTGGACCCAGGTTCCTGGTGCTGTGAGACAACAGTGCTAACCACTGAGACACCGTCCTGCCTCACGAAATGTAGGTTAATTCTGTCCCTCAGAATTGCTTCCAATAGTTTCCCCGCTATTAAGGTTAGACTGACCAACCTATAGTTTCCTGGTTTATCCCTTGCTTCCTTCTTGAATAATGGTTCTACATTGGCTGTCTTCTAGTCCTCTCGCACCTCTTCTGTGGCCAGACCAGGAATCAAAAATTATTGCCAGCACCCCTATTATTTCCTCCCTTGCCTCAGCAGATATATCCAATGTGTGAAAAAATAGTATGATATGAGAGTGGATCAGATGATGTACCTCCTGCTCTTTGAAGCACTTAGTGCCTGAAAAGTAAATCTGTCATCATGAGATAAGCTGTGCCAATCTAGATATAAAGGACTTTTCCTGAGAGTGGGTCTCCAGCTCTGGGTTTGTTACTAATACTGTGTAAGAATGTCTCAGGAGTAGTCATGTGAACATGCTCCTAAGTTGCATCTAATGCCTCACAAGAAGCCATCGTGTTTCCCAGATTTAGTGTAACTAGCAATTAAGTAATATGTAATAAACCTGTTTACAGTGTATCAAGATTGTGGCTGTCTTCTACCAAAGACTTTGTGCAGGCATCCTTTGCCACATGGCATTGATAAGTTAGACTAATGCCAGCAACTCTGATTGGTGCCAGACAACATTAGCTTCTCAGCCTATAATTGTAATAACTCTAAAATTACATGTTATTGAGAGCCTGAGAAGAGGATGGAATAATCTGAGAATAGAGTCATAGAGTCATACAGCACGGAAACAGACCCTTCAGTCCAATCAGTCCATGCTGACCACAATCCCAAACTAAATTAGTCCCACCTGCCTGCACTTGGTCCAAATCCCCTCCAAATATTTCTAAATTTTTTTTTATTCATTCACAGGATGAGGGCATCGCTGGCTAGGCAGCATTTATTGCCCATCCCTAATTGCTCCCCCAGATGACAGTTAAGAGTCAACCACATTGCTGTGGATCTGGAGTCCCATGTAGGCCAGACCAGGTAAGGATGGCAGTTTGCTTCCCTAAAGGACTTTAGTGAACCAGATGGAATTTTCCAACCATTGACAATGGATTTATGGTCATCATTAGATTCTTGATTCCAGATATTTAATTGAATTCAAATTCCACCATCTGCCATGGTGGATTTGAACCCAGGTCCCCGGAACAGTATCTGGATAATACCACTAGGCCATCGCCTCCCCTAAATATCTTTTAAATGTTGATACTGCACCTGCATCCACCACTTCCTGTGGATGTTCATTCCACACATGAACCACTCTCTGTGTAAAAAAGTTACTTTTCATGTCCTTTTTAAATCTTTCTCCTCTCACCTTAAAAGTATACCCCTAGTCTTGAAATCTCCCACCCTAGGGAAAAGAGACCTGCTACCTTACCTACACACCTCATGATTTTATAAACCTCTATAAGGTCACCCCTCAACTTCTTATGCTCCAGTGAAAAGTCCCAGCCTATCCATTCTCTCCTTATAACTCAAATCCTCCATTCCTTGAACATCCTGCTAAATCTCTTCAGAACCCTCTCCAGCTTACTATTAACCTTCCCATAACAGGGTGACTAGAACTGGACACAGTATTCCAAAAGTGGCCTCACCAATGTTCCATACAACCGCAACATAATGTCCCAACTCCTCTACTCAAAGGTCCGAACACTGAAGGCAAGCGTGCTAAATTACTTCTTAACTACCTATCTATATGCGATGCAAACTTAAAAGAATGAACCCCTAAGTCTCTCTGTTCTACAATACCACTCAAGGCCCTACTTTTATTTGTATACGTCTTGCCTTAATTTGCTGTCCCGAAATGCAACACCTCGCATTTATCCAAATTAAACTTAAGCTGTAATACAGAGAGCAGAATGTTGTGTAATAATATGTAAATAAAAGAGCTTATTGTCACTCCTGAGATGCAGACAGAAGTCACTGTTGGGTGAGGCGGAGACTGAGATGTTGCACAGTAAGTGTGGAAACAGTACAGTCCAAGAGATAGTACAGTCTGTCAGCAGTACAGGACCAGACCCCAAGTCCTAAACCTCATGGCAGTCTCACCCATGAAGACCTCATCAGCTAAGAGTTGTAACAGTAAAGCCACATCAAGCCAATCTTAAAGACGGAAGCAACTTCTCAATCTCCAAATAGTGTACACTAACGCCTCAGCAGAATGCACTCGCTAGTAATTATGTTCCTAGCTTCTAGCACAAACACTGCCCTGATTGACAGGAAAAGTCAATATGCTGAATTGACTCCCATTGCCTGGAAGAGAACAACAAAGGCATCAAATGTTATTATACTCCACCCTGAGGTTTTCATCTTAGCATTCAGATGGAGGCATTCGTTCAGTTATTCTGCTTATTTTGATTTGTTGGATAAAATGAATGGAGCACTGTGGATTTTCCGATATTGTATAAATTCGTACTTAGACTGAAGTAATCCATAACCATTTAATTTCTGACCTGTGCAAAGTCTTTCTCTAAAATGCTCACTTTCAATTTTTCTCTTGACTTAGCAGTATTATTATGCAGTATAAGGACATTGAGTTTGAAGTATCTGTACTGTTAATAAAATGTATTACAGGATTTTAAAGATGGCCTTCTAAAAGACGTTAACACATTTCAACCCACATTCCACCAATCCTAATCTGTGAATTCAGAGAACTGTATCCAGGATTCATTACAGTAAAGCCATCAGATGAGGTAGTGATGTGAAGATAAAATGATAGCACTATTTGAAAAAAACATATTTATTGTGGTTTATGAGAAGGGTGACCATGTGAAAAAAAACACAAGAACAGAACAAATTGAAGCAGGAGAAGACACACAGACCATCAAGAGGAGAGATGGTGGCTCAGTGATAGAAGCACCTGGTTAGTAATTCAGATGTATAGGCTAATATTTTTGGACACAGGTTAAAATTCCATGACAGCAGTTCAAGATGCCATTATTTAAGAAGAAATGTTGGAATTGAAAGCTAATCTTAGTAATGGTTGCTTTGATGTGATGTGCATACATCTTTTAGGGGTGTATATAAAACTGTGATCAATCATTTTCTACCTCAACAACCTGAGGCAGCAGTAATTTGTTTAGATGCACCATAGCTACAACACAGCAGCTCAACAGATGGTAATGTGGCTCAGAGATTAGCACTGCTACCTCACACTGCTAGGGACCTGGGTTCAATGCCAGCTTTGGGCTACTGTTTGTGTGGCGTTTGCACATTCTCCCTGTGTCTGTGTGGGTTTCTTCTCCAAAGAGATGCAGGTTAGGTGGATTGGCCATGCTAAATTGCCTATTGTATCCAGGAATGTGTAGGTTTGGCAGATTAGATGTGGGAAATATAGGGTAGAGAGTTGCGAGTCTGGGTGGGATGCTTTTTGGAAAGTCAATATGGGCTTGTTGGGTGAAATGGCCTGTTTCCATGCTGGAGGGATTCTATACAAAATAGTGGCTTAAATTTAACTGTATTTCATCTTTCCTTCCAGTTAAAAGCCCACATTATATTATCGTTTCACCAGACCCTATACGTTTGATGTCTAAAAGAGTATAACATGGTGACATTTTGATTGCAGGGTTTTTGGAGACTATCCATATGACATGGTGGTAGTTGATGGTTTCTGGTAGTCATGTGATTTTGGAGGTTTAAATGAACAGACTAGAAATTTCAACTCCTTCATAAAATCCCCGACAAGGGTTGGAGTTGGGGGGAAGGCCATGTGGCCCACACTGACCCTCTGTAGAGCATCCCTCCTGGACCCAAACCAACCCTGTGTTTCCTATGACAATCCATCCGGTCTGTACATCCCTGTACACTATGGGCACTTTAACATGGTCAACCATCCTAACATGCACTTCTTTGGATTGTGTGGGGGAAACCAGAGCATCCAGAGGAAATCCATGCAGAAATGGGGAGAACATGTAAACTCTACACAGTCACCCAAAGCTGGAATCGAACAGAGGCCCCTGGCACTATGAGACAATTTGTGATAACCACTAAGCCACCAAGTTGCCCAAGTAATACTGATGTAGTGACTGTAGTGATTATAACAAGGTCAGCCAGAATATGAGTTCCCTGATTGGAGCTGTTAATCTGGCCCAATGCGGGAGTCAGGGATACTGACACTTTAGTACCTGACTTTGTACGAGGCAGTAAGATAGGTAAGGACTATTCATGTGTAAATAAAGGATGACTTGGTGATGGGATACCGGCTGCTGTAGAGTAATTTACTTCACATCCAACTGAAGAAAAAAGCTGTTATGAAAATCAAACAGTCATTAAACTCCACCGCCTGTAAGGAATTCTGTAATTCTTTAGAGATCCTGCACACTATGCAGCCAGCTGATACCAGGTCCCAGTAAGACTAGAGGTTGTTGACTTGCTCGCCGAGCTGGCTTGTTCTCATTCACACGTTTTGTCACCATGCTAGGTGACATCATCAGTGGAGCCTCCGATGAAACGATGTTATTCTACTCTGCTTGGAATTTATACTGTTTGGTCTGTTATGGTGAGTAGTGTCATTTCTGGTTTTGATCTGTATGGGTTTGTATATGGGGTACAATTCTATGTGTTTGCTGATTGCATTATGGTTTGAGAACCATGCCTCTAGGAATTCCCGTGTGTGTCTATCTTTGGCTTGGGCTACTATGCTTACCTTGTCCCAGTTAAACTGATGGCCTTCATTGTCTGAGTGTACTGATATTAAGGAGAGTTTGTCATGTTGTTTTGCTGCTAGCTGATGTTCATGTATTCTGATGGCGAGTTTCCTTCCTGTCTGTCCGATGTAATGTCTGTGGCAGTGGTTGCATGGTATTTTGTAAACCACGTTGGTTCTGCATGTTGTGGGAATGGGGTCTTTAATCATTGTGTTTGTCGTAGAGTGGCTGTGGGTTTGTGGGTCACCGTGATTCCTAGTGATTTAAGGTGCCTTGTTGTCGTTCCGATATGTTCCTGATGTAGGGCAGTGTGGCCAATGTATTAGGGCGTACTGTGTCCTCCTGTTGTCTATGTTTTAGGCATCTGTGGATGAAGTTGCAGGGATATCCGTTTCAAGTGAGGATCTTATATAAGTGCTCGTCCTCTTCCCAGCGTGATTCTGGAGTGTTGCAATGTGTCTCATCCGTTGAAATAGTGTCCTAATGCAGCTTTGTTTGTGGAAATTGGGGTGATTGCTTTTCTGTATACAGAACTCATACAGATCAAATCCTCAACATAGACATACACAGGAATTCCTAGAGGCATGGTTCTCCACCCATACTTCAATCAACAAACATATAGAATTGGACCCCATATACAAACCCATACAGATCAAAACCGGAAATAATAGTACTCACCATAACTGACCGGACAGTATAAATTCCAAGTGGAGTAGAACAACGTCGCTTCATCGGAGGCCTCACTGATGATGTCACCTAGCATGGAGACAAAACATCTGAACGAGAACAAGCCAGCTCGGCGAGCAAGTCAACAACCTCACCCACAACCCGAGCTACAGATCTTTGCCAATCACAATAAGACTGATATGGGAGGGCTTAAACAACAAAGTCTATCAACTGTGAAGTTTAAAGCAGGAATAGCCAAGTGGGTAGTGATAACTCACTTTACGAAAAAAAACTCCACAGTTAAATTCTTTACAGCTGAAACCAAATACTACAGACTAGGATGGCAAGAAAGGATTTATCCGCTAACAGTTCGTCAAGCTAAAAGGTTATAAAAACGTTTCTTTTCGCTGTTTCACCTACCCTTTGAAACAGGCAATCTCATTATTTTTTCTGCAAGAGGGAGTGTTCTGTAGGCAAAGTTAATATTAAACCTGGAAAAACCAGAAAGAACTTCATGGCGGCAGCAATAATCTACGATCAGCCAAGGTAGTGGCCAATAAAGGTACTGCAAACCAGAATGAAGCTCGCTCTACAAGAGCTGGTGGTTTGTGGGGGGGACACTGATAGCTGTAACAAAAACCTATAGCTACCACCAAAAATCCTGCAAAAAGCCCATTATATTTCCAGCATTCAACTGGAAAGCAGAAGATTTATCTGACTTAAGGAGTCTTGTGACCCAGTGGGACTGTATCATAGAATCCCCACAGTGTGGAAGCAGGCCCTTCGGCCCATCAAATCCACACAAACCCACCAAACAGCATCACACTCAGACTCACTGTCCATAACCTATCCCTGTAACCCTGCATTTCCCATGGCTAACTCACCTAGCTTGCACATCCCTGGACACTATGGGCAATTTAGCACGGCCAATCCACCTAACCTGCACATCTATGGACTGTGGGAGGAAACCAGAGCACCAGGAGGAAACCCACGCAGACACGGGGAAAATATGCAACTCCACGCAGGCATTTTCCCGAGTATGGATTGGAACCCAAGTCCCTGGCGGTGTGAGGCAGCAGCGCTAGCCACTGACAAACTGTGCTACCATTTTGCCTCAAAGCTAGAAGGTGTCAATACAAGTACTATCACCCCAGAGCTGTGTTCTAGAATGTCTGAACAGGTCAATTAGAATTTTTTTTTATCTTATATAGAAACAGACTGAAATTGTTGGGGTCGGATGTGCATATTCATAATGTGTGCCTTTGCAAATTAAAGCTGAGAATTGTGAGTAGACATGAGGCTCTAGTTCTGCCCTTCACACGACTATTTTAGGGCGATGTGGCGGTGACAGTGTAACTGGACTGATAATCCAGAAGCCCAGGCCAAAGTTCTGGGAACATGAGTTGAAATCTCACTATGGCAGATGTTGTAATTTGAATTCAATAAAATCTGGAGTAAAGAACTGGTTCTAATGGTAACAATTGTCAATACTTTGAAAAAAAAAGGATCTGGTTCACTACTGAGTTCTGATGAAGGGTCACCGTACCTGAAACGTTAACTCTGTTTTCTCCTTCACAGGTGCTGCCAGACCTGCTGAGCTTTTCCAGCAATTTCTGTTTTGTTTCCTGATTTACAGCATCCACAGTTCTTTCGTTTTTTTATCTGATTCACTCCTGTCCATTCCCATAAAGCGATTGTTCCATGTTCAGATACTAAAGGCATCAAAGACTATGGCTAAAATAGTCGGAATATGACACTGAGTTGGATGATCAGCTATGATCATATTGAATGGTGGAGCAGACTCAAAGGGCTAAATGGCCTAGTTTCTATCAGAATTTACTTTGCTATAACAATGCTATGAGCTGTGTTTTCTGGACTTTGATGTTTGCAAACCAGTTGAACAAGCCATTGAAATTAAAATTGCTCTTGGTAATAAAGACTTCCACAGACTGAACACCTGTCTGATTCCCAGATTACAAATCCAGAGAAAACAGGGTCAACATTTGAAGATTGATTATGACTGAATTCAGCTTCAGACTACATCATCTGGAATTCATGTCTTTGGAGCCATGACTGACAAAGATCAATGACCAGTTTATGAGTAGATGAAGAGACAAGGGGCATGATTGTGGCACATTGACAGCAGAGCTAGCTAACAGAATAGCTGAGCTCCTTGTAGTATCTGTCTTAATGAAAGCATACTAAAAGGACATCTTTGACCTAACTAAAGATAAGAGCGTGGGAACACCCCTACAAGTTGGACACAAGGGCAAAAACAGTTGAGATAACAAGGTGTAGAGCTGGATGAACACAGCAGGCCAAGCAGCATCAGAGGAGCAGGAAGGCTGACG
>NC_063351.1:3848457-3862719 GCF_021869965.1 Rhincodon typus
CTAGGCCCGAAACGTCAGCCTTCCTGCTCCTCTGATGCTGCTTGGCCTGCTGTGTTCATCCAGCTCTACACCTTGTTATCTCAGATTCTCCAGCATCTGCAGTTCCTACTATCTCCGAGCAAGAACAGTTGGACTGGGTAGACAGAGTTAACCAGCTATCTGTAATTTATGCATCACTGGAACAATAACCAAAGTAGGCAAGCCTAGTAAGCAGTGTGAGTGAGCCACTCAATTCAAGAGCGATTATCTATGGGCAGCAAATGTTCACCTTGCAAATGATGCCCACATCTATGAAAGGATAAAAGAAAATAATCAGTGCTTCATTAACTATAACTAATAGAGCACGATCCTGAAAAGTACATTTCCTCATTCAGTGGAGCTCCCTCTCAGTCTAAGGTGGAAATTAATCAATTATGTTACAAACAGGGCAAAGCTACACATGAACAAGCCACTTATGATTCGGCACTTCCTGTCTCCTGTTGTATAAACATTTGCATTGATTCCAGAATATTTTTGATATTCTCTGGCACTTTAATTGCTGGATCATGAGAACTCACTCCAATCCTGGGTCTGTTAGGAATGTAGCAATGTTAGAAACAGGAGCAGGCCATTCAGCCCACAAACGGAGTCTGTCATTTCATTATCACGAGGTCTGCACCACATTGCCTCACCTTCCCTTTATATTCCTTGGTGCCCCTACCCCAGAAAGGATTGGGAAAGAAAGCAATAGGAAGGCAAAGTGAAACTACAATATTAAATTGTCAAGGAGTATCAAACTAAATGGGAAAACATTCTGCAGGCATATAAATAGCGAAACAAAAGTTAGAATAGAATTAGACACATAAGTGATAACACACCAAATCTGCAGGTGATGACTACAAGATTGCAAAAATATTAAGAAGTGAATTACCAGGTACTTAACAGGTAAAGTCACATGATGCACATGACATCAGAAAGTATATAAAGACATTTAATATAGAAAAGGGGGATAATTGATAAATTCATAAAATTAGAGAGGTGAAAATCCTAATGCGGAGGTTTTGCATACTAAAATAAGTAAAGGAGGAAATAGTAGCTAACAGCTAATATAAAAAAGGAAACATGCTAAATAAATGACCGACAGCTAATGTGATTTTCAAATTTAAATGGGAAGATAGAACATAGTCAGGATATTATAAAACAATTAGTTGAAAGTTGCTGGTAGGGAATACAGACAAAACCTTTAATCATGGTTGTAATTGCAAAATGGATAAAATTGAAATTATAATGAAAGGTAGTTGGTGTTGCGATATCTATGTAACTTTAAAGGTTTGTATCTTAAACTATTGTCCATCACTACTCACCTCAATACAGGATATAGACAGATTCACACCAGTCTGCACACCTCCAGACCTGTTCACCTGTTTGGCCTTGTCTTTAAATAAAGAACTCACATTAATGTTTTACCAATCCTCGTGAATGATTGGTACATACGTGATAAATAAGTGTAAGTAGCATGGTGGCAGTGGTGTTCAACAGTGAGTTTTAAAGATTTGAATGAGAACTATATTAGCCTTAACTCATCCACAGTCAACAGACGCCCTGGGTCACATAGGTCTGAAGAACACAACAAATGTTTATTACCTATTACCTACATACAGACATTATAATCACAACCACTCACATGTCTGGGCTCAATGCTAAGCATTTTCTGTAGCACATTTCCCTCAGCACGTTATGGTCCAAGGGGACGGTGCTCAGTAAGATGGAGACTGAGAGCTTTAATCTATTAGGTCATGTGCAAGCCTCATAAAAGGGATATCACTCATCTGCTGTGATATGTGACCTTATTCTGGGGTATACAACCTTCATCTGGTCCCAGTGAGACTGGGACAATATGAGTTGTGACATCTATATGCAGTGAAGGTCAGCGCAGATAAAGCCACCAAATAGCTGGTTCTATGGAATTATACACCAGGAGCACAGCTAGATGAATCTGCTGCTGCAGCAGATCATTTCTGCATGACCTCTGGGTAGGTGAGGCAAGGTGATTAAATGCTGGACCAAGAAATAAGAATTTATCTAATGACAACTCCCAACTGCTCCTAACAGCCTAACAGCATGATGAAGGCTGTAAAATGTATTTTTTTTTTATGTTATTTCATATAACTTTGAGCCGTGCCGTCCTTTTTTTTTTGGCAATTTAATCTCAGCTTCATGGGTGGAGCCCTTCAAAGGCTGGGAAAACCACCACAGCTCCATAGCACCGCCATTGGAGTCAAGCAACAAGCTATGGCTTGCTAAGGTTTTCTTTCCCTTTATTCATTCAAGGAAAGAGGGCATTGCTGGCTAGGCAGCATTTATTGCCCATCCTTAATTGCCCAGAGGGTAGTTAAGAGTCAACCACATTGCTGTGGGTCTGGAGTGACATGTAGGCCAGACCAGGTAAGGATGGCAGTTTCCCTCCCTAAAGGACATTAGTGAACCAGGTGGGTTTTTCCTAACAATCGATTCACGGTCATCATTAGATTCTTAATTCCAGATATTTTATTGAAATCAAATTCCACCATCTGCCATGGCAGAATTCAAACCCAGGTCCCCAGGATGTTATAGAACATAGAACATAGAACAGGACAGCACAGTACAGGCCCTTTGGCCCATGATGTTGTGCCGAACTTTTACCCGAAACCTAAGGTCTATCTAGACTCCACCGCTACCTTATACTATCATCCATATGCCTATCTAATAGCCGCTTAAATGCCCCTAATGAGGCCGACTCCACTACCCTCCCTGGCAATGCATTCCACGCCCCTACCACTCTCTGAGTAAAGAACCTACCTCTGACATCTCCCCGATATCTACCTCCTTTCACTTCAAAACTATGTCCCCTCGTAAAAGCTACCTCCACCCTAGGAAAAAGTCTCTGGCTGTCTACTCTATCTATACCTCTGATCATTTTGTACACCTTTATCAAGTCACCTCTCATCCTTCATCGTTCTAAAGAGAAAAGCCCTAGCTCTCTCAACCTTTCCTCGTAAGGCCTTCCCTCCATTCCAGGCAACATCCTGGTAAATCTCCTCTGCACCTTTTCCAACGCTTCCACATCTTTCCTGTAATGAGGTGACCAGAACTGGACACAATACTCCAGATGTGGCCGAACCAGGCTTTTGTATAGCTGGAGCATAACTTCACGGCTCTTGAACTCAATCCATCTATTAATGAAAGCTAACACACCGTACGCCTTCTTAACAACTCTATCCACCTGGGTGGCAGCTTTCAGGGAACTGTGGACATGAACCCCAAGATCCCTCTGCTCCTCCACACTGCCAAGAATCTTTCAGTTAACCCTGTACTCTGCTTTGAAGTTTGTCCTTCCAAAGTGAATCACCTCAAACTTTTCAGAGTTAAACTCCATCTGCCACTTCTCAGCCCAGTTCTGCATTCTATCGATGTCCCTTTGTAACCTAGGACAGCCCTCTGCACTGTCCACAACGTGACCCACCTTCGTATCATCATCTGTGACGTTATCTGTGTCTCTGGATTAACTGTCCAGCGATAATACCACTAGGCCTTCGCTTCCCCATAATACTAGTGAAGGAGTCACAGAGAAAGAGTCCTGAATGAAGAACTACTATAAAGCCACCGATTCACACAATTACCTTGACTATACATCCTCACACCCTGCTTGCCATAAAGACACTATTCCATTCTCCCATTTCCTCCATCTCTGTCACATCAGTTCTGATGCTACCAGCTTCTACGAAAGGACCTCTGAAATGTCCACCTTCTTCCTCAAGCAAGGATTTCCCAGCACCGTTGTTGACAGAGCCCTCAGCTGTGCCTGACCCATCTCCTGTATTTCAGACCTCACTCCTTCTCTTCCCTCCCACAACAGCGATAGGATGTCCCTTGTCCTTACTGACCATCCCAGCAGCATCCAGATCCAGAGGATCATAAGCCACCATTTTCACCACCTCCAATGGGATGTCACTACCAGACACATATTCCTCTCCCCTCCCCTGTCAGCTTTCTGCAGGGACTGTTGCCTCCGGGGCATCCTAGTCCACTCTTCCTTCAATCCCAATATACCGCCCACAGCTGCATGGCACCTTCCCCTGCAATGGCAGAAGGTGTACCACCTGCCCATTTACTTTCTCCCTCCTCAGTGTCCCCAGGTCCCAGACAATGGCCTGAACAGAGTGGACGTTGGGAATATGTTTTCATTTGTAGGACAGGCTAGGACCTGAGGGCACATTCTTAGAGTAAAGGGAAGACCTATCAGAATGGAGATAAGGAGAAACTTCTACAGCCAGAGAGTGGTGAATCTATGGAATTCACTGCCACAGGAGACTGTGGAGGCCAGGTCATTGAGTACATTTAAAACTGAGATAGATAGGTTCTTGATTATCAAGGGTCACGGGGAGAAAGCGGGAGAATGGGGTTGAGGAGCTTATCAGCCGTGATTGAATGGCGGAGCAGACTTGATGGGCCGAATGGCCTAATTTCTGCTCCTATGTCTTATGGTTGTATGGTCTTACACATCTTCCAGGTGAAACTGTGGTTTACCTGCACTTCCCTCAATTTTGTCTAATAATATCACTACTCACAATGTGGTGCCCTCTACGTCAGGGAAGCGAAGCATAGCTTTGGGCGATCGCTTTGCAAAACATGTATGCTATGTCCACAAAAAAAGACCCTGAGCTTCCAGTTACCTGCCACTTCAACACACGACCATGTTCCCTGGCCAACATCTGTGTCTCAGACTTGCTGCAGTCCTCCAGCGAAGCTCAACGCAAGCTGGAAGAACATCACCTCATTTTTCGTTTGGGGACCCTGCAGCCTTCAGGATTCATTGTCAAATTCAATAATTTTACGGCCTGAGCACCTTCTCCCATGATCTTAAACCAACCCCCACAGCCCCCTGTCATCACATGGGCTGCTACCACAACCAATCCATTGTCACCCACTAATGGTCCCCATTAACAATTCCCCAGATTGAACTTTATTCATTCCTTTGTCTGTCCAATTGTTTCTCTCTCTCTCTTTGGACTCCACCTCCATCTACCATTTACCCCATCCCATCTTCAGCGTGTATACCAACCTTTTCTTCGTCACAGTCAGTTCTGAAGATGGGTCAATGGGCCTGAGATGTTAACTCTGCTTTCTCTCCACAGATACTGCCAGACCTGCTGAATTTTTCAAGCAATTTCTGTTTTTGTTGCAGTAAGAACCAGGACATCTGTTCCTATTACAGTTATTCCCAGTAATCCTGAGAAATAGTCAAAGGATGACCACAGAAGTTCAAAACTCGATTGGATCTCCCTGAGTTCGCTTTTTGGAGATCGTGAATTTGTTTTCTGAAGCCAGACATTTACGAAATGCATAAACAAGGCGTTAAAATTAAAATAGCTGGAGGCAACATTGGCTTGCACAAACCAAACACGTCAGGGTGCTCAAACAACATTAAAAATCCCATGAAAATATGGTCAACTCCTAATTGCAGATGAAGTTCAGTTACCGAATCCACTGTCTGAAGTATATGCATTTTAGAGAGCCACCAACAGATTATTGATCAATCTGCATCAGATTCCTACCACAAGTGTGATTAATCCAAGATGGCAGTGGAGTAGGACACTTCAGTTGGAGCTTGTCCACTTCTTCCACTTCTTTTCCTCATTTTTTTCTGTTTTGTATTTTTTTAAATTCTCTTTTTTCTTCTCGGCGTTGTTCTGAATTCCCGGCCTCAGCGCGGACTCAGACTCTCGGCTTCGGATTCCTGGCCTAAGCGTGGAATTGGAATCCCCCAGCCTAGTGCTGAACTGGACAACGCAGCTAATTCAATTCAAACCAATGCAGAGACACGGGGATGTGACTGATACTTTATTGCCGCAGAGCTAGTCAATCGAGCTTATGATAACATCTATCTTTATAGACGTGTTCCAAACAGACCTCACGTTAGACCCAATGGTTGCAGCATAGAAGTATGACTACAGAAGCAAATGCAAGTATGAAGCTGGCTAGACACACTCCATGTGATTCACCCAGAATCTGAACAATAGCTAATGCAGCCAAACCTAGTAAGCAACATAGTCAGTGCAGCTTTATTCATGCACCAAGATATTGCTAAGTTTTTAATATGTACAAGACAAGTGGCACTCATTGCACAAATTAGAAAACAAAAACTGGAACCCGTGCCTCAGCAACACGAGAAACCACAACCAACGTGTCAGGCAGGTGCAACATTCCAAACAAGCAAAATCAAGCACCACACAGTGTGAAGACCAGATCCCCACGAGGTCTAGCCAAGTTGCACTGTCCATTAATAAGGATGACCAGGATAACGATGCACAAAGTGAGTAGACCTTCAACACAATGAACATCAAGAGTCACTGGACTTGAAATGTTAACTCCGTTTCTCTCACCAGATGTTGCCAGACCTGCTGAGTTGCTCCAGCACTTTCTGTTTATGTTTCAGATCTTCAGCATCCACTGTTCTTTGTTTTATCAAAGAATTTATTGGCACAGTGGTACCATCAGAAGTCAAAATATTGTAGCTCTTCAATTCCTGGGTGAAAAGTTCCTGGGGAGAGCTCTGCTCCATGCTTAAAGACAAAAAAAACTGTGGGTGTTGGAATCCAAGTTAGACAAACAGGAGGCTGAAAGAACACAACAAACCAGGTGGCATCTGCAGGAAAGGAGCAGTCAACGTTTTGGGTATTACCCCCTTCATGCTTGTTGCGACTTCCATGTAAGATTTGTACAAGCCCTTTAAAAATGAAGCAAGTTAACAAATGTGACATCGTGGCTCTTCCTGCCACAGTTAGGATACCGAAGAGGGAGGACCTTTCCACAAATTGACCCCTATTATTTCTGCTTTTTATGTTTATCCTTTGAGGTTTCTCTGTTGACATCAGGGTTGTTATAACTTCCTCTGTGCATCTTAATATATCCATGTTTGTCAATGCAGACTAGAAACACGATTCACATCTCTATACAAGATAACAAGGTGTAGAGCTGGATGAACACTGCAGGCCAAGCAGCATCATAGGAGCAGGAAGGCTGATATTTCTGCTCCTATGATGCTGCTTGGCCTGCTGTGTTCATCCAGCTGTACACCTTGTTATCTCAGATTTTCCAGCATCTGCAGTTCCTACTATATCTCACATCTCTATATGCTTCTCTGCAGCTGTAATTTCCACTTTCAAAATTTCCAAAGCCATGCTATATTGGTATAAATACATATGATTTATGGAGAAATAGATGCTTAGGCATGGAGTTTTGTTCTTGAGCCAGGACCATTCCCAATATTGCAAAGCAAACCTGGGAAGAAGGTGGAATTTGCCCACTGGGATGAGGGTCACCCTGGAGTCAGGACAGGCATGTCCAGGACGAGAGTGGAGGATTTCAGATCATGGAGGTGGGCTTCGTAGATGGTTGCCTCCTAGTGATGAGTTTTAAAACCAAATAGTAAAACATAAAGCATCCCTCTGTCTTTACCCCTCCCCACCATCAGCTCTCTACACAGTCCACACACCACCTCCATGCCAACCCATGTCAACTGTATCTATCCCCCCAAGATATACCCTCCATGTCAACCTGTGCCATTTCATTGCACTCTGCTCAACCCCAGGTACCCTTTACAGTTCTTATCCCAAATCATGCCAGCCATTGGCCGGCCTTTGGTGTTACGCGTACCATGCAAATTCTCCCCTTATCCATTGTGGCAGCCATCAGCATTCATGCAGGAATAAAATAAAGTTCTGAGAGATAAAAACAGAAAAGCTCAGCAGGTCTGGCAACATCTGTGGAGAGAAATCAGAGTTAATGTTTTAGGTCGAGTGACCGTTCTGAGAAGCTATCGCAGTCATCAGTATGCTGAGTACTCTCATTCATAAAGTCCCATTTACTACACTTGCATTCCTACATGTTTATAACAACAAACATTTCATTCAGATATCTACTCCCTTGTAACAACAGGCATCGGAATTCATAGAAAATGAAAGAACTGCAGATGCTGTAAGTCAGGGACAAAAACAAAGTTGCTGGAAAAGCTCAGCAGGTCTGGCAGCATCTGTGAAGAAAAAATCAGAGTTAACGTTTCAAGTCCGGCGATCCTTCTTCAGAACTGATGGTGGCTGGGAAAATGTCAGTTTATATGCAGGGTTGTAGCTGTAGCTGTCAAATCAAACTGTTAAATGGCAGGCACCACACTGTGATAATAGAATGGTTATGAAATCAATCATACAGCCCTATTCCAGCAATAAAAACCTTCATGCTTAAAGCAATCATGTGAAGAAGCAGGCAAATTTATTTTTACACTCCAGACTTTTATTTTGAAAGATTGAAATGGCAGGAATTTTAAATAGCCTTAAATCATTTTAAACAGCTTGACAGTTCCCTTTGACAGATGGTTCTGATGGTTCCTTTGACAGTCCACTGTGACATTTTTGACAGTTGTTTTTGAGAGATCTTCTTGCAGCTCATCTTGTCATTTCTGACAGATGCAATAAGCTGACAGTTGCAAAAGGTCCGTGCACATTTTGCCTACATTTAACAATCCCAAAAGGCACACAGCCTGGCCAAAAAGGCATCTGTTCTCTTCCAGAAGGCAACTGACTCCCGCCAGAAGTATTCTGCGATCAGACACAAAGATGAGTCTCCAACATCACGTAGGAACTGATGTTTACTGTGGAGAAGGAGAGGGAAGACTAAAAACCTGGGGAAATAAATAGCGACATCTTGAAAAATATCCATGTTACAGAGGAGGAGGTGCTGGATGTCTTAAAACGCATAGAGATGGATAAATCCCCAGGACCTGATCAGGTGTCCCCTAGAGCTCTGTGGGAAGCTAGGGAAGTGATTGCTGGGCCCTTTGCTGAGATATTTGTATCACCAATAGCCACAGGTGAGGTGCTGAAAGGCAGGAGGTCGGCTAACATGGCGCAACTATTTAAGAAAGGTGGTAAGGAAAAGACAGGGAACTATAGACTGGTGAACCTGACATCAGTGGTGGGAAAGTTGTTGGAGGGAAACCTGAGGGACAGGATTTACATGTATTTGGAAAGGCAAGGACTGATTAGGAAGAGTCAACATGGCTTTATGCATGGGAAATCGTGTCTCTCAAACTTGATTGAGTTTTTTGAAGAAGTAATAAAGAGAATTGAAGAGGGCAGAGTAGTGGACGTGATCTATATGGACTTCAGTAAGGTGTTTGTCAATGTTACTCATGTTAGACTGATTAGCAAGGTTAAATCACATGGAATACAGGGAGAACTAGCTATTTGGATAGAGAATTGGCTTGAAGATAGAATACAGAGGGTGGTGGTGGAAGGTTGCTTTCCAGACTGGAAGCCTGTGACCACGGAGTGCCACAGGGATCAGTGCTGAGTTCACTGCTTTTCATCATTTATATAACTGATTTGGATGTGAACATAGGATGTATGGTTAGTAAGTTTGCAGATGACATCAAAATTGGAAGTGTAGCAGACAGCAAAGAAGGCTATCTCTGAGTACAAAGGGATCTTGATCACATGGGCCAAGGAGTGGCAGATGGAGTTTAATTTCGATCAATGTGAGGTGCTGCATTTTGGAAAGGCAAATCAGGGCAGGACTTATACACTTAATGGGAAGGCCCCAGGGAGTGTTGCTGAACAAAGAGACCTTGGAGTGTAGGTTCATCGTTCCTTGAAACTGGAATTGCAGGTAGATAGGATAGTGAAGGAGATATTTGGTATGCTTGCCTTTGTTTGGCAATACATTGAGTACAGGAGTTGGAAGGCCATGTTGCAGCCATACAGGACATTGGTTAGGCCTCTATTAGGTTACTGCATAAAATTCTGATCTCCTTGTTATAGGAAGGATGTTGTTAAATTTGAAAGTGTTCAGAAAAGATTTACAAGAATGTTGCCAGGGTTGGAGGGTTTGTGTTATAGGGAAGGACTGAATAGGCTGGAGCTATTTTCCTTGGAGCGTCGGAGGCTGAGGGATGACTTTATAAAGGTTTATAAAATGATGAGGGGCAAGGATAGGGTAAATAGACAAAGTCTTTTCCCTGGGGTGGGGGAGTCCAAAACTAGAGGCACAGGTTTGAGGTGAGAGGGGAATGTTTTTAAAGGGTGTAAGGGCAACGTTTTCTCACAGAGAATGGTGCATGTATGGAATGAGCTGCCAGAGGAAGTGATGAAGGCTGGTACAATTACAACGTTAAAAGTAATCTGGATGGGGTATATGAACAGGAAAGGTTTAGAGGGATATGGGCCAAATGCTGGCAAATGGGACTGGATTTATGTGGATATCAGTTTGGCATGGACGAGTTGGACCAAAGTGTCTGTTTCTGTGCTGTATATCTGTACGACTCTATGATTCTATACCTTAGTGTGAATTGCAGACTCTCCTCTAATCAGTGGCTGTAGTACGGAACTGGCTACATTAAGGACAAGCTGAGGCTGATAGCATCCAGACAGCTTATTGTTAACATTAGAGAACACAGAAAAGAAGGCTATTTTCAGATGGTGGGATAAATGAAAGAGGAATAATGAGAGAAAAGAAAAGCATAGATATTTATTGTGCCCTTCCAGTCCATTCGTTCACGAAGTTGTGTAGACATTGGTATAATGTAGAAAACACTCCAGCCAATTTATGCACAACATTGTCCAGCAAACAGCAATGTGATAAAAAGCAGAAAATCTGTCCTTGTGACATTGATTAAAGAATAACTATGACAAGGACACCCAGGATAATGGCTCTGTTCTTCTTCAGAATAGTCTGATGAGATTTATCAAGCTGAGAGGGCTAACAGGGGTATTAATTTAAATCTCATCTGAAGGATGGAGACTGCACTTATGCAGCATAAACACCAGTGATAGCCTGTTGAATGCCCTCTTTCTGTGTTGCAAGCACCATACAGTATGGAATGCCAGTGCAGATGTAAATAAAGCCAACGTAAATGTCAGAAGTTAGGGTTAACAAAGTTGTACCTCTGGCCAGCATAATTTGGCAAACCTTCTAATTGATTTCCAGTTGAGGCTACATGACACATCCTGTAAGAGAGGAATATAATTATGTTGGTGATTGTTCCAAAGTGACAGCATTGTGACTCATTGCTGCTAAAGAAGTTATTGATTGAGGAAGCTCTGCTCCCAGTGCCGTGTTAGACCCGAGGGCTGTGGAGATAGTGTGGAGCCCCAACAGTAGGCAATTCACATCACACCAAATATATCAAAGTACACCAAGGAATTACGTTAATGTGAGTACGGCTGCAAGCTAGGAGTTTGCTGGCCATTTCTATCTATAGTTAGCCTGAACAGCTCAGGAATTTAATTAGAAAAAGAGAAATTGCTGGTGAAACTCAGCAGGTCTGGTAGCATCTGTGGGGAGAAGGTAGATTTAACGTATGGAGTCCTGTGTCTCTTTGTCACTCCTTACACTAGAGTCACAGCTCACTCTCCATTACTCCTTACACCGACTTTTTCACTCACCAATGCACCATCATTCTTTACACTACACACTGATTGTAATCCATTACATCAATACTCCTCTTAGAGCGGAATTCCAGAGGTGAGGTGGGAATGACACCAAAGCAGCATTCAACCAAATATGACTGAGTCAAGGAGCCCTAGCAAAACTAGAATCAGAGAGGAAGGGTTCTGAGGAAGGGTCACCGGACCTGATAACTCTGTTTTTTCCTTCATAGATACTGCCAGACCTGCTGAGCTTTTCCAGCAACTTTGTTTTTGTTCTAGAATCAGAGAGTACTGGGGACAAATTCTCCAGTGGTTGGAGTCATACCTGACGCATAGGAAGATGGTCGTGGTAGTTGGAGATCAGTCATCTCAGCTCCGGCACATCTCTGCAGGAGTTCCTCAGGGTAATGTCTGAGGTTCAACCATCTTCAACTGCTTCATCAATGACCTTCCCTCCATCATAAGGTCAGAAGTGGGATGTTTGCCGATGATTGCACAATGTTCAGCACCATTTGTGACTCCTCAGATACTGAAGCAGTCTGTGTTCAAATGCGAGAAGATCTGGACAATATCCAGGCTTGGGCTGACAAGTGGCAAGTAACATTTGCTTCACAGAAATGCCAGGCTATGCCTGCTACCAATAAGAGACAATCTAACCACTGTCCCTTGACTTTCAATGTTGTTACCATCACTGAATCCCCCACCATCAATGTCCTGGGGGTTATCATTGACCAGTAACTGAAATGGACTCACCATATAAATATAAACACTGTGGCTACAAGAGCAGGTCAAAGGCTACAAATACTGTGGCAAATGATTCAACTCCTGACTTCCCAAAGCCTGTCCACTATCTACAGGGCACAAGTCAGGAGTGTGATGGAATACTCCCCACTTGCCTGGATGGGTACAGCTCCAACAACACTCAAGAAGCTAAACACTATCCAGGACAAAGCAACCCACTTAATTAACACTGCATCCACAAGCATCCATTCCCTCCACCACCAATGCTGATTAGCAACAGTGTGTACCATCTGAAAGATGCACTACAGAAACTCACAAAAGATCCTGAGACACTATCTTCCAAACCCATAACCACCTCCATCCAGAAGGACAAGGGCAGCAGATACATGGGAAGATCACGGCCTGCAAGTTCCCTTCCAAGCCACTCACCATCCTGACTCAGAAATATATCTCCATTCCTTCACTGTCACTGGGTCAAAATCCTGGAATTCCCTCCCTAAGGGCATTTTGGGTCAATGTACAGCACATGAACTGCAGCATTTCAAGAAAGCAGCTCACCACTACCTTCTCAAGGGCAATAAATATTGGCCCAGCCAGCAATGAATAAACAAAAAATAACAGACTCACTGCTCAGTCTCCAACACATTATCACTCTTTATACCAGACTTTGGGTGGCATGGTGGCTCAGTGGTTAGCACTGCTGCCTTACAGTGTCAGGGACCCAGGCTCAATTCCAGCCTTGCATGACCGTCTGTGTGGAGTTTGCGCATTCTCCCTGTATGCCTGGTCCTCCAATTTTCTCCCACTGTCCAAAGGTGTGCATGTTAGGTGGATTGGCCATACTAAATTTCCAATAGTCTTCAGGAATGTATAGGTTGGGAGGGTTAGTCATGAGAAATGCAGGGTTACATGGATAGATAGGGGAATGGGCCTAGGTGGGACGCTGTTCAGAGGGTTTGTGTAGACTTGTTGGGCTGAATGGCCTCTCCTCAATCTGTGGGGATTCTATTAAAAAAACCTTACTGTTTACTCTCCATTACACGATCACTCCTTTCACCACTCACAGTGCTTACTTACCATTATGCTATTACACTTTACACCAGCTTACTGCTCGCTCTCAAATGCACCAACACTTTATACACCACACATTAATTACTCTCAACTATGCCATCAATCCTTTTGACCTGAATTCCAGAGGTGAGGTGAGAGTGACAGCCCTTGACATCAAGCTACATTCGACCAAGCGTGGCATCAAGGAGCCCTAGCAAAACTGGAAGCAGTGGGTATCGGGGGCAAACGCTCTGCTGGTTGGAGTCATACCTGACATGTAGGAAGACGACAGTGGTTGTTGGAGGTCAGTCATCTCAGCTCCAGGACATCTCCTTGTGATGGTGTCCTAGGCACAACCATCTTCAGCTTCTAAATCAATGACCTTCCCTTCATAAACAGGTCAGAATGGGGATGTTCACTGATCATTGCACAATGTTCAGCACCATTCATGACCCCTCAGATATTAAAAAAATTCAACAATATCTGGACAGTAGGCTGACATTTGTCAAGTAACTTTCATGCCACACAAATGCCAGCCAATGATCATCACCAATAAGAGACATTCTAATCACCACTCCATGACATTCAATGGTGTTACTATCATTGACTCCCCCACTATCGACATCCTGGGGGTTACCATTGATCAGAAACTGAAATGGACTCACCATATAAATATTGTGGCTACAAGACCAGGTCAGAGGCTAGGGAAACTGCATCAAGTAACTCACCCTCTGACTCCCCAGAGCCTGCCCACCATCTACAAGTCAAAAGTCAGGAGTGTAATCGAATACTCCCCACTTTCCTGGATGGTGCAGCTCCAACAACACTCAAGAAACATGACACCATCCAGGACAAAGCAGCCGCTTGATTGGCACCACATCCAAAAGCATCCACTCCTTATTCATCTATTCACTGCTCACTTGCCATTGCACCATCACTACTTATACCAGACAGAGTGCTCACTCGCCATCACACTATTACTCCTTATATACACTCACTGCTCATTGTCCAGCACACCATCACTCTTTAC
>NC_063351.1:3862729-3866184 GCF_021869965.1 Rhincodon typus
ATATTTAATGATTCTGCACTGTCTTTTGATGAAGGAATTATCAAAGAATAACAACCTTTTGAGAGAAAAAAAAGTGTTTTCTCACTTCTGCCTTAATTATATTCCTTAGCTCTAAATTCCCGCAGAAAAGGAAATATCATTTCAACTTCCACCTGGTTAAGTCCTCTCAGGATGATATTTGTTTCAATTGTCACTTCTGACTCTTCCACACTTTGTGGGACCAGTCCTAGCCTACACTCCCAGCCTTTCTGCAGAAGGTGATCTGCTCATGTCAGGTAGTAGTCTAATAAGCCTTCTCTGAACTACTTCCTGCAGATTAATATCAATCTGCAAGCACAGTGACCAATACTGTACACAGTACAACAGATGCAGTCTCACCAATGCTCTGTATAACTAAAGCATAGCCTCCCTACTCTTGCATTCAATTCCTCTCACAATAAATTTCAGCACTCCATTAGCATCCCTAATTATTTTTGTACCTGTATAATAACCTTCTGTGATTCATGGACTAGGATACCCAGATCCCTCTGCGTCTCAGAATTCTGCAACCTCTCACCATTTAGATAATATGCTTCTCTTTTTGTTATTTTTTTCTGCTAAAATGAATAATTTCACAGTTTTCCACATTGCACTCCATTTATTAGATCTTTGCCACTCATTTTGACCAATCTAACTCCTTTTGTAGGTTCCTTATGTCCTCTTCACAACTGACTTTCGTCCTTATCTTTATGTCATCAGCAATTTTAGTTACCATACCTTTACTTCCTTCACCTAAATCATTGATATAAAGTGTAAAGAGTTGAGGTTCCAGCACCAAGCACTGTGCCACACCATTCATGACACCCTGCCAGCCTGAAAGAGATCCATTTATTCCTACTGTCTGCTTTCTGTTAGCAAGTCAATCTTCTATGTATGGCCATATGTCACTCTCTACACCGAGCTGTTATTTTCCACAATAACCTTTGATGTGGCACCTTATCAAATGCCTTCTGGAAATCTAAATACAATGTGTCCATTCGTTCCCTTTATATACAGTACACATGGGAGGCAATGACCTAGTGGTGTTTGTCACTAGACTATTAATCCAGAATCTGAACTAATGTTCTGGGGGTCTGTGTTTGAATCCTGCCACGGCAGATGGTAGAATTTGAATTCAATGAAGAATCTGTAATTAAGAGTCTAATGATGACCATGAAACTGTTGTCAATTGTTGGAAAAACCCACCTGGTTCACTAATGTCTTTACCTGGTCTGACCTACATGTGACTCCAGACCCACAGCAAGGTGGTTGACTCTTTACTGGCCTCTGGGCAATTAGGGATGGGCAATAAATGCTTCCTAGCCAGAGATGCCACATCCTATGAGTGAATGAAAAAAAAAATTACTTCTTCAAAAAACCTAATAAATTAGTTAAACATGATTTCCTTTGACAAAGCTATGTTGGTTGTGTCTGATGACATTGAACTTATCTAATTGTCCTGTCGTAACATCTTTAGTAATAGCTTCTAACATTTTCCCAGTGACAGTTGTTAAGCTAACTGTATTTCGATTTCTTGCTTTCTGCTTCCCTCCCTTTTTGAAGAAACTTATTTTCCAATCTAAAGGAACCTTCCCTGAATCTAAGTAGGAGCATATTACTGCAGATGCTGGAATCTGTGCTGAAAACAAAAAGTGCTGGAGGTCACAGCGGGTCAGGAGGCACCCGTAGAGAGAGAACAAGCTAAGTTTTAAGTCTAGATGACTCTTTATCAGAGCTCTAATGAGCAGTTATCTGGACTCGAAATGTTAGCTTGCTATCCCTCCACAGGTGCTGCCTGACCCGCTCTGATTTCCAGCATTTTTTGCTTCCCTGAATCGAAGAATTTTTAGAGAAACTAAAACCAACTCATCAACTAGCTCAGATAACAAGGTGTAGAGCTGAATGAACACAGCAGGCCAGGCAGCATCAGAGGACCAGGAAAGCTGACGTTTTGAGTTCTGAAGAAATTCTGTGTTCATTCAGCTCTACACCTTGTTATCTCAGACTCCAGCATCGGCAGTTCCTACTATCTCATCAACTAGCTCCTTTTGTTAAGACCCTAGGACGAAATCCATCAGGCTCTGAGGACTTGTGACCTCACTCTTCCAACAACTTGTTCAGTACTACTTCCCTGGTAATTGCTATTTTCTTGAGTTCCTCCCTACTTTTCAATTCCTGATGTATACCTATTTCTGGGATGTTATTTCCATCCTCCCTAATGAAGACCAACACAAAAGTTTTGTTCAATCCGTCTGGATCATTTACAAGGATCTATGATGAGAGCAAGTGTTTTGTGACTCAGTCTGAAAGATTCTCAAATTTTCTTTCAATCAAAAAACAAAACTTGCAGGAGGATTCTGAGGTGATCTTTGAATGTTTAAATGAAAGGAGGCCGAAGTGATGCTATTCCACTAGAATAAAGCGAAGAATTGTGGATGCTGGAAATCTGCAACAGAAACGAGAAGATGGAAAAACAGATAAAGTTCTTACAAAGGGTCTAAACGTGAGCTGCTTTTTTCTCTTTGTGGATACTGCCAGACCTGCTGAGTTTCTCCAGAACTTTTGGCGTTTGTATTGATTGTATTCCAGCTCAGAAAGGAAGGATTAGTCCAGCAATTCTTTCAGGCCTTGTTGTGCAACATAGAAAATGTGACAGCATAATCTTCCTTTATAGGGATATTTAGAGAATTGCTTTATATTCTTCCTCAAATAATGACACTTTATATGCTTCCCCCAGAAGACATTCCAATATATAATAAACAATCACGTGACAGATTTGGAAAGCAAGGAGTCATGTTGCTAATAAAAAGGAGCCAGCCAAACAGTGGGGAAGTTGTTGGATGTGATTTATACAAGAGATCTTGGCATTATAGTTCACTTGCCACTTTACGGCTTGTGTTTCATTCATTCACAGCTGCTATTACAGTCATTATTTTGAGGAACTCCAACGTATTCTATCTATTTATTTGAATTTATTCTGTGGCTCGAGGTTGTAGTGAGCGCAGGACTTAAATTAATTCCCACAATCGTGAAACTGCTAGACAGTTCCAAAGGGTTTGTGATAATTACATTTTAGCATCTTTCTCATCTTGGAAATAGTTTGTAAATTTTCAAACAGCTATCTGTTACTATGTTAATTAATATACGGTGGCAGCTGAAATTGGAATCCCATTGAAGTGTGGTGACAAACATGAATTTTAATACTTTTCCTCTACATACTTGTCCTTTCTTCACTTTTTACAATGGCCTTTGAAGCAGAAAAATAGGTAATTTGATCCATCTGACCAACGCTGGTTCAGAGATAGTAGGAACTGCAGATGCTGGAGAATCTGAGATAACAAGGTGTAGAGCTGGATGAACACAGCAGGCCAAGCAGCATCAGAGGAGCAGGAAGAAGGGTCCAGGCCCAAAACGTCAGCCTTCCTGCTCCTCTGATG
>NC_063351.1:3866584-3932741 GCF_021869965.1 Rhincodon typus
ACGTCAGCCTTCCTGCTCCTCTGATGCTGCTTGGCCTGCTGTGTACATCCAGCTCTACACCTTGTTATCTCTGACCAACGCTGGTGTTTACACTCCACAAGCCTCCACTGGCTCAGTGGTTAGCACCACTGCCTCACAGCACCAGGGACTCAGGTTTGATTCAAGCCTCAGGCTAAAGTCTGTGTGGAGTTTGCACATTCTCCCCGTGTTGGCATGGGTTTTCCCTGTGGTTCCTTCCCGCAGTCCAAAGGTGTGCAGGTTAGGTGGATTAACTGCATTAAATGCGGAGTTACAGGGATAGAGTGGAGGTGGATTCAGGTGGGATGCTCTTCAGTGGGTTGGTGCAGTCTTGATGGGCCAAATGGCCGCATTCCACACTGCAGGGATTCTATGATTTTCATCAAACTTTATCAATTCCTACCAGCGTATCATTCTGTCCCTTTCTCCCTAATTATCCAACCTTCCGTTAAATACATCTTTGCTATTCGTAGCATCTACTGCACGCAGTGAGGTTTATATTCCTATCACCCTCAAATGTCTTCTTGGGGTTATTACAGCGTACTCTACATCACAGAGTCTTATGGTTCAGTGGCTTGCATTCCTGTGTCTGAGATGAACGCTCTGAGTTTCGAGCCCTGTCACAATACTTGATGAATAAGGGACATGTGTACAGAATGTAGCCAATATGGTCAAGTACCAATCCTTCTGGTGCATGCCAAGGGCAGGAGAGATTCCTGTTCAATCATGTGATGGCCAGAAGCAGCATCCAACCACCACCCCCCCATCGAAACCCCAACCTTCTATTTGTGACCCTTTGTTTCAAGCTACCCTCTGGTGGAAATGTCATATCTTTATGTACTTTATCAAATAGCTTCATCATTTTGAATATCCCTACTGGCATGTAATCTTCTTTTTAATGGGGAAAAGAGTCACAGTATTTTTATATTGACCACTGGAGATTAAATGCAGCTATTTTATATAGAATATATATAGGACCGTAGAATCCCTAAATTGTGGAAGCAGGCCATTCAGCCCATCGATCTACATCGACCCTCCGAAGAGCATCCCACCCAGACCCAAAGCCCCCCCACCCTATCCCCATAAGCTTGCATTTCCCGTAGCTCACCCTCCTAGCCTGCACATCCCTGGGCACCATGGGCAATTTAGCATGGCCAACCCACCTAACCTGCATGTCTTTGGACAGTGGGAGGAAACCGGTGCACCTGGAGGAAACGCACGCAGACACAGGGAGAATGTGCAAACTCCACACAGACAGTCGCCCACAGACAGGGCACTGGCTCTGTGAGGCAGCAGTGCTAACCACTGGGTCACCGTGCCATCCTATATATATCATCCATGTCCAGTTTTACTGGCTACTCTTTGCTTATGTTCTACAATGTTGAACAGAAGAGGTGGAAGCTCTTCAGTTCTTCTGACAATGGCTGAAGGTGGAATTCAACAAAGTTTTTCAATCATGTTAGCTATGGCTCAATGTTTTGATTTAATTTCATTTATTATTGTCATATGTACCTAGACACAGTGAAAAGTTTTGTTTTGTGTTCAGTACAGGCAGTTCGTTCCATACAAAGATCATAGGCGATAGAACAGGGCGAGGAATACAAAGTTACAGCTACAGTGAAGATGCACAAGAAGCAAGATCAACATTAGATTTGAAATTTGAGAGGTCCATTCAGAAGTCAAATAACAGCGAGGAAGAATCTGTTCTTGAACTTGTTCGTACGTGTACTTAAGCTTTTGTATCTTCTGCCTGATGGAAATGTTTTAAAGAGATTATAACAGGGGTGGGAGAAGTCTTTGATGATGTTGGCTGCCTGTCTGAAGCAATGAGATGTGTAGATAGAGTCAATGAATGGAAGATTGGCTTTCTTGATGGTCTGGGCTGTGTTCACAACTCTCTGTAGTTCCTTACATTCCTGGGTAGAGCAATTGCCGTACCGAACTGCAATGCATCCAGATAGAGTACATTCTATTGTGCATTTATAAAAGTAGATAAGCTATGGAGAAGGTGCAGAGAAAAATCAATTCTAATATGAGAGGTCCTCCATTAGTCTGATACCAGCAGGAAAGAAACTGTTCTTGAATCTTTTGGTTTGTGTTTTCAAACTTTTGCATCTTCTGCCTGATGGAAGAGAATACTTCTGTTTCGGAATGTTCGAGGTTTATATTCCAAATCCAGGCACAAAATCCAAGCTAATGTTCCGATGCAGTATTGAGATTGATGCACTTTCAGAGACTCTTTATGTTGTGGATAAGACCCTATCTAATTGTCTCAGATGGGCATCAAAATCCTGTGGCACTATTTTGATGAAGAAGGGTGGATTTATTCCTGGTGTCCCAGCCACTATTTTTTCGTAAATTAACATCACCAAACCAGATTATCTGGTCAAAAAGATCTTGCTCTTTGTAGAAGCTTGCTGTGCTCAAATTGGTTGCTGGCTTTTCCTGTGTTCTAACTGTGACTACACTTTATTAGCTGTAAAGCACTTTGAGGTGTTGTGACGTTATGAAAAGATTTATCTGAAGACAAGTCTTTTATGTGAGATACTGATCTATCTGAAGAAGTCTTAACTACGTGCAACATGGGTGAATGAATGAATGATGTATGTGTTCTGTCAAAAAAAAAAGAAGTTTTCTGCTGGCTGGTATCTGGAGGGTCAAGATACAAATCAACTCTAGATGTCTTTATGATGAGATGGCTAAATATCACTCAGTAAGGAAAAGTTTCTGGCAAGCCTTGGAAGTATGCATCCATCTCTGAAATAAGGCAGTCATGGATGTATGTTCTGATTCACAATCTTGTTTTACTCGTTCTCTAGTAAATTATATCTAGTCAAAGAGGCTCCAAACAGTTGAATTGACAAGTAGGCGTTTGGCAGCTTGCAATGGTGACCTGGTAGATTGATGGGAAAATAGGCCGGATCCTCCCAATCGGCTCAGTATCGGGCCCAGGTGCCCCAGATTGTCAGAAATGTACCACCACGAACCTTGGAAGTTGGTGACCTCTGACTGGTAAAGATCAGGAGCGCCGATAAACCTGATGGTGTGTAGACAATGGTGCATCATTCACCTGTCTGAAACATCAATGGAGCACAGAATCACAAACCTGTTACAGTCCAGTAGGAGGCCATTCAGCCCATCATGTCTGAATCAGCTTTCTGAGCATTTTGACTTAGTTCCGAACTTCTGCTTTTTCCTCAAATTGACAACCAATCCCTATTGCAAGAAAGATAACATTTATACATAAACTTGAAATGCTGCAATCCAAAAGCATTTGAACCAAAAACTCCAAGCTGGAGTTATGTCAGTTTGCTATTTTCTAGCCAGCAAAGATATCTTGGCCTGAATAGTGTAAGATTTCTATATTGGAAGATCATCGTGGCAGCTAAAGGGATTCTTGTCACAGGACCTATGATGTCCCAGAAAGCTTCCTTCAGTTTAATATTCTCTGATCGGATCTTCAGAAGCAACCTTCCATCCTCACTAAATAGTTAATGGTTATAAAGGTGATGAGTATACTCTTTCCTCCAGATACCATCCAAACCCAGGACCTTTACCATCTGGAAGGATGAGGACAGCAGATGTACCAACACACATAGGTTCCCCTTCAAGTTACACATCATAGACTTGGAACTTTATCAGCCGTTCCTCCACTGTCAGTGGGTCACAGTTCTGGAACGCCCTTCCCTAACAGCACTATGGTGTACCTAGACCCCAAGGGCTACACTGATTCAGGAGATGAAATGGCCTAGTGGTATTATCAATGGGCTTTTAATCCAGCGACCCAGGTAACATTCTAGAGACCTGGGTTCAAATCCCACCATAGCAGTTAGTAAAATTTGAATTAATTTTTTTTTTAATCTGGAATTAAGAATCTTATCGTGACCATGAATCCATTGTTGAAAAACCTAGCTGGATCACTAATGTCCTTTAGTTTTCTTCAGGAAACTGCCATCCTTACCTGGTCTGGCCTACATGTGACTCCAGGCCCACAGCAATGAGTTGACTCTTAATTGCCCTCTGGCTACTTAAGGATGGGCAATAAATGCTGGCCTAGATAGAGATGTCACATCCTGTGAGTGACTTTAAAAAAAAGACAAAGATCGGATTGTTACGACTGACATCTATCTTTAAAATGATGAATGAGAAGCAGATCCAACAATTTTTTCATAGCCTTGAATGAAGTATCATCTGATTTTCAGTGTCTTTATGTGATAGCCTCGCATAATTGTGGAGATCTCAGCCATCAATTATGCATTCCTCCTGATCACCAATGGAAGTCAACATAAATGATTTATCATATACTTCATAGAAACATAGAAACAAAGAAATTAGATGCAGGAGTAGACCATTCGGCCCTTCTAGCCTGCACCACCATTCAATACGATCATGGATGATCATGCAATTTCAGTATCCCATTCTCACTTTCTCCCCATACCCCTTGATCCCTTTAGCCACAAGGGCCATGTCCAGCCCCCTCTTGAAAATATCTAACAGACTGGCCCCAACAACTTTCTGTGGTAGTGAATTCCACAGGTTCACAGCTCTCTGAGTGAAGAAATTCTTCCTTGTCTCATTAATCCAAGAATGGTTAGGTTTTGGATCTTTTGCCCATATAGAGCAATGAAGCAAGGAACATTGATCCACTTTAAGGAGTGCATGAGAGAACGAAGAAAGAGCAGAACTGACGAGGTCAGAGGAGGCGGAGGAGGAGGCTCCTTTGGATTCAAAACACCCTCCTGAACTATTTGGGCTGCAAGACCTGCTTCTGTGCTGAAATTTCCGTGTACCTCCATCGCCCAAAGTCCCAATCAATCCTACACTTGCAAAGGCATTGAGAGTGGGCAGCCGCAATTAGAAAATAGAGGGCCACAGTGAACACTGTGCTAATGGCACCATATAGGGAAAGAGTTCAGCTACCAGCTGCTGAGAGAAACATGTAAAAACACAAAGACCCACTTTGGGGAATGAAAATAACCCAATGCAATATCAAGAATGTCAACTTGCAATTCATTTGTCCATAATGAAATCTGGCTGGTGAACAGCTGGATCAGGGATGCCACTGTTGATATACAGACCCAGCAGTCACACCGTCCTCCTATTTAAACCGAGACAATTTGGGACAAAGGAATAGCCTCAGATTGAAAAAAATTGGCTGGGATTAGAAACATGGCAAATACTGAACAGTCTGTCAGCCACCTAAAAATTTTGTTTCTGTGGATTTACTTTGATCATAAAATTGAAAGATTTTTTTATTGTGTTTTCGGCAAAGAAAATAAAATTGTTGAAAAGGGGCAAATCCCTTCATGCCTGAAGATAAGAAATTCTGCTTTGTTACTTGTTAATGTCGTTGTTCATGCAGGTATTGAAGCTGAACGAGCCAACACAGTGAAATAAATCCCAAGGAAATGGCTTCAAATAAAGCAAAATTTCTAGAAATGTTCCTCTTGTTGGAATTGAACTACACTATATCCACAATGCTGAAATGTTACTTTTGCTTTAGACAAAAGAGAAATTCAATATATTGTTCAAAAAAAATTTGCAATCTTTACCTTGCTTCTCTCAATGAAATAATTCTCTGGTTTTGTTTCATTGGTGGTCCAGATTCTCACATGCAATTGGTGTTAAAGTTCAATTATTACTATTTAAAATTCTTTCATGGGATGTGGGCAACACTGGTTATTTGTTGTCCATCCCTCGATGGTGGTGGTACACATCTTGAAATTCTTTTTTTATTCCTTCCTTGGGCTTGTCTATCCCTTATTGCCCAGGGGACAGTTAAGAGTTAACGACAATGCTGTGGATCTGGAACCAAATGTAGGCCAGACCAGGTAAACAAAAAAAAGCAGATTTCTTTCATGAAAGGGCATTAGTGAACCAGATGGGCTTTTCCCCAATAATCGTCAATGCTTTCATTACCATCATTAGACCTTTAATTTAAGATTCATTACTGAATTCAAGTCGAACCATGCACTATGGTGGGATTTGAACCCAGATGCACAGAACATTTGATGAGCTTTGGGATTAATTGTATCACAATGATACCACTAGGCCATTGCTTCTGTTTTTATTGAGCTTATGTTACATATTCCAGCATTAATACTCAGCCAAATAATTCAATACTATGGCCAAATGATTATATTATTATTTCCTGTTGAGCTCAAGTCAATTGGAGCAGATTACTCAAGCCACTTTTGCCAATTCTACAGCAGTCAGTTAAACATACCTGTTATTTAACTTATCTTTGGAAGTAACACATATCACTCAGTTTCCAATAACGAGAATTTCAACATGACCACCATACAAGTTAGAGTTTCGCAATTTAACAATCTCAATGATTTAAGTTTAATTCAAACCAATTCCTTAAACACCATACATATAGAATATTGCTAAAGAAAGAGACTGAATGCCGAAGGATGGAACTGTTATGGTACAAAAGAAGGCTATTCTGCCCATTCTGTGTGTTTTGGCTCTCTGAGCATATTGGTGTAGTGCCAATCTCTTGCCTTTTCCCTGTATCCCAGTGCATTGGTTTTGTGTAAATAATCATCCATTGATCTTAAAAATGCCTGAATTGAACTCACCTCCATCACACTTACAGCATTGCTTTCTAGAACCGAACTAGCCACTGGGTGGAAAAGCTTTATCCCATCTCAGATTTGCTTCTTTTGCAGAACACTTTAAAACTTTGTCCTCTGGTTCCCTGTTGCCTCATGAACAGGAACAGTTTATCCCAATCTACGTCTGTCTAGATTTGTCATGGTTTTGAAAACTCATATCAGAAGCCATTTGTCTTCCACTCAATCAGGACATGTACAAGAATTTCAAATAAATACCACACAAGAAAAAATGCTACTGCTCATTGGCATGTTGATTCTGATTGGCGTTGCCATGGAGAAAGCAACAGGGAAGTAGAAGCCTCTCTAAACTTCTGGGTTATTCAAGAAAAGCACATTAAGCACATGTTCCTTTTGTTTACAGGAAACAGATTCCTGCGCAATGTTATGAACTCGACTGATTAACTTAAATTAGTTGTTAATGTTGCAATGAGCACAATTGGGATTGTTTAGCAAGCGTTACCCATTCACTGAATCACATCTAGCAATAGATGTTTGTTGTGAATGTTGCAAGCGTAGACTGGTTGAGTACAATCTGTTCTCTGCCAATTATGATCAACCAAAAGAGCATGCCATTTGACTCAATCAAACTAGGGGGCTGTCCTGATGAAGGGTCTAGGCCCGAAACAACGACTCTCCTGCTCCTCTGATGCTGCCTGACCTGCTGTGTTCCTCGAAATCCACACTGTATTGACTAGGACACTGTGTCTATGTAACAGCTTTTGTAACAACCCTCCTAATTGAGCTAATGCTGATTTTCAGGCAGTGTAACCTGATTCAACACTGTTGCAATAAATTGCTTCCCCATGAATCTTATACCCTTGAACACATTACAGCCAGTTTCAGATTTATTTACAGAGTGTGCACCTTCCTTGCTCCATGTTTCTCATTGATTCTTGGACATTAATCATATTCTACCTGCTCCAAATTCAACCAGTCAATTTACATAAACAGTCAAGTGAACATTCACAACAAGGAGCTTGTGCAGTAATATGTACAGTTTCAGTCCCCTTATTGAGTTAGATATAGCTGCATTAGAGGCTGTTCAGAGAAGGTTCACTAGATTAATTCCAGAGATGAAAGGCTTGTCTTATGAGGAGAGATTGAGCAGTTTAGGCCAATAATCGGTAGAGTGTAGAAGAATGAGAGGAGATCTAATTGAGGTATATAAGATGATAAAATGGATTGACAAAGTAGACATAGCTTAATACTGATCGATGACAAAATGATTTTGAGTCTGGGGACAGTCTCTCTCATCACGGGACACTATCTCTCACTACAGAACACTGTCTCTCATTACAGGACGCTGTCTCTCACTATGGGACCCTGTCTCTCACTACAGGACACTGTCTCTCACTATGGGACACTGTCTCTCACTATGCAACACTATCTCTCACTACGTGACACTGTATCTCACTATGGGACCCTGTCTCTCACTACGTGACACTGTCTCTCACTACAGGACACTGTCTCTCACTATGCAACACTATCTCTCACTATGGGACACTGTCTCTCACTACGGGACACTGTCTCTCACTATGCAACACTATCTCTCACTACGGGACACTGTCTCTCACTATGCAACACTATCTCTCACTACGGGACACTGTCTCTCACTATGCAACACTATCTCTCACTACGTGACACTGTATCTCACTATGGGACACTGTCTCTCACTATGCAACACTATCTCTCACTACAGGACACTGTCTCTCACTATGGGATCCTGTCTCTTTCTCTGGGACACTGTCTCTCACTACGGGACACTGTCTCTCACCAAGGGATACTGTCTCTCACTACGGGACACTAAGTCTCACCACGGGACACTGTCTCTCACCAAGGGACACTGTCTCTCACCAAGGGTCACTCTCTCTCACTACAGGACACTGTCTCTCACCACAGGACACTGTCTCTCACTACGGGACACTGTCTCACACTACGGGACACTGTCTCTCACTACGGGACACTGTTCTAACAATTGGACACTGTCTCTTACTGTAGGACACTGTCTCTCAACATGGGGCACTGTCTCTCACTATGGGACACTGTGTCTCAGCTTGGGACACTGTCCCTCAGCATGGGATGCTGTCTCACATTACAGTCGGAATGGGCCCTTGGATGTTTAATAATGTATACGATAGAAGATTTTGAATATGAAAGCCAAGCCATTGAAAATCCAAACTTGGCTTGCAAAAAAGTAAATTTAGTTTATCTTTTTCTTTCTTGAGATACCTTGTCAAGTTGAATTTTAAAAGCTACACTGAATGTAATTAAACAAGACATTATATTGCACTGTGAAACATTGTTGCAACACACATTGCATTAAAGAGGATGGTGTCTTTTACAGTAGTCAGCTCTAAAACATCCACATCAATTTCTTCTACTTCAAATTTAATGTACGTTTTCCTCCAGCTCTGGGTGCACAGTCTTTGTATGGAAAAGAAGACATTCAAAGATCCCATTAAAATATTTGTGTTCTGTGCGACTTAGAAATACTGATTGCTCTAATGGGTTATTATCAAATTGTTAAACCTTGTGTTATATTTCCAGGTATCGAATCCAAGGAATACAGCTTCAAACAGTTCAAAACTGAACATGGTTTCCCAAGAATAATACACATGTTTACGTAGACAGGACAAACAATCACCAAAACTGCAGATGCCTGTAAACAGATTGAACAAAACAGAACAGAGCTCACATTAAATACATTACACGGTTGGAACAGTCTTTGATGTTTATCTCAGGGAGATTCCTGACAATTACAAACAAAAATCTTGGAGGGAAATTCTGAGGAACGCTCGAAACATTAACTCTGTTTCCGTCTCCACAGATGCTGCCAGGCCAGCACTTCCTGTTTTTGTTTGAAAAAGCATTCACATAGAACACACCACCTATTCCTTTCTCACACCTGCTGGAATTTTACTGTGGCCTTTTCTGTCAGACAGTTTTTTTGCCTTTGCATTATCTTTGAATTCCTTCAGTGTGGAAGCAGGTTATTTGGCCCATCAAGTTTACACTGACCCTCCAAAGAGCATCCCATCCAGACCCACTCCCCTACCCTATAACCCTGCATTTCCATTGGCCAATCCACCTAACCCTATAGCATGGCCAAAAACCAAGCCTGCACATCTTTGGACTGTGGGAGGAAACTGAAGCACCTGGAGGAAACCACACAGACAGAGGGAGAATGTGCAAACCCCACACAGACAGGCAGCCAAGGGTAGAATTGAACCCAGGTCCGTAGCACTCTGAGCCACCCAAACCTTGCCTTAGAGTTTCCTTATCCAGCTCCTTCAGCACATGTGATTGTTGTTAACCACATCTCTGTGCATAATCTCCTTTATTCCTTTCACACTATCCTTCCTCTCTTTCACCAGCATTCTCCAAAACCACAAAAGTTAGTGTTACCAACACAAGTTTCAAAATGAACGAACCTATTTTGTTTACATTTTATGGCTTTGGGGTTGTTGATTGTTTGCCCTGTCTATGCAGACGTGCGTATTTTTGGGAAACCAGACAGTGTTCAGGTTTGAACTGTTGGAAGCTGTATTCCTTGGACTCGAGATCTGGAAATATAACGCAATGTTTAAAGATTTGAGTTCATAACCCACTACAGCGATGAATACTTCCAAGTTGCACGGACGTGCAAAGATTTTAATATGATCTTTGAAGGTCCTCTTTTCAATATAAAGACTGTGCACCCAGAGCTGGAGGAAAAGGGAAATTACATTTGAAGTAGAAGAAATTGATAATGGTGTTTTAGAGCTGACTATTGTTAGAAGCACCATCCTCTTTAATGCCATGTGTGTTGGAACGGTGTTTCACAGTGCAACATAATGTCTTGTTTAGTTACACTCAGTGCAGTTTTTGAAATGGAATTTGACAGGGCATCCCAAGAAAGAAAAAGATAAACTAAATTTACTTTTTTGCAAAGCAAGTTTAAACGTTCTGAAGTTTTGCTTCCAGATTCAAAATATATTAGCACACAAACATGATCAGTATCCCAATTTATTTGTTCTGGTAAATACCAGAAGTAAAAGTTAGTTAGATGGATTCCAGGCATATATTGTTTACATTATCACAACCGAAAACTCTAACAACACCAAAAGCTTGTTCTCCATATACACATACCCAGTTCTCACCCAATTATCCCAGAAATAATATATCACTTCTTGTGTTCTCTAGTTCTATTTGATCTCATACATTTCTTCCAAGCCCTATGAAGTGATATACAGTCTTGAAAATATAGAAAAAAAGTCATGGTTTAAGGGTACAGGGTAGGCCATTTAGAATTAAGATGAGGAGAAATGTCTTTACCAAGAGAGTAGTGATCATGTGGAATTCCCCACCTCAGAAAGCCAGTTCATTGAATATTTTTAAAGAAAGAAATAGATTTCCAGACACAGAGGACAACAAGGGATATGTGGTGAGAGCAGGATTATCACATGGCCTTAAAGGATTGGCCCTGAGCATTTTAATGGCAGAGCAGGGCTCATTGGGTCAAGTCCTGCTTCTGTTCATAGCCCACGCTCGGATGGTTAAGTGCTCCCTGGGTGGTATCTGAGGAGTCAAAGAGGTACCTGACAGTGACTCTTCCCTACCTCACATTGCCACTTGCAGCACGTGGGCTTGGGGGTTCGAAGTCAGAGTTGATCAAAGGGAAGAAGTGGGAAATTGTGGTCCTGCTCCCTGTCCCAAAGCTCCTATCTCAGCTTATGGAGTTGTGGAAGGATTTGGAATTGCAAGGTATGGTGTGTGGTCTTCAAACACAACCTGATTTCATCAATTTCTCTCTCCCCGGGGAGAGCTACTTTCTGCAATGCCACCTCCTTCAAAAGATGAGGGATGGTCAGAGAGCCTTCAGATATTCTGTCGGACTCTGCCTCCAACAGTCACACATTTTAAGTATTCCTCCCTTTAAATCACAATTTCCAGTCTGTTTATCTCCAGGGCATAGGTCCAGTGACAGAACAAGCTTGGTTGCTCCACGTTTCTGAAACTTCCAATTTTGTACCTCTTCCCAACTTCTCTGCAATTTATAGCATCAACCTTTGCTCTTGACTTTCTGAATTCCCAGGAATTAGACACCATAACACTCATGCCTTTGTCTACTTTGCATTCTTGAAGGTTAACTCCTTACCCTTTAATATCTTTTACCATCCTCTGATTAGTATCTCTTTGCATTATCTCATGAGCAATCCACTTGAGATTCAATCCATGGAATAAGAAAAAAAATGAGTGAAGTCTACCTAGAATATTCCCTGATTCTCACACTGCTGACTGGCCATTTCCTTTAGATTGCTACTCCTAGGAAAAAAATTACCTTGAGTATTGCTGAAAAAGGATACATTTTGCTGGAGCTTTCTGTCTTGCAATCATCACAACACTTGCCATTTCTCCAATGGCAATCTCAACCAGAGTTCACTTGTCTTCCAGTCAGCACTCTTCCCTGAGACAACATAAATGGTGAATTTTCCCTTTAAGTTCTCACAAATTGCCCTGATTTGAGCAAGATAAAAAGCTTTGGCAAAAAGCTCGAAATCAACTATAATTTAGGGAACTCTGTAAATATCCAAAAATATCACACAAGTATCGCGTTTGATTGATCTCTGAAAATAAGTTCACATTGGGCTCAGCTGCTTTCCCTTTCTATTTTCTCTCATTACTTTTAACACAAGCATCTGTCATAACAACTGCACATTTGGATGTTTGACTTCAATGAATGCAAACAAAATTCAACACGAATACTCAGTCAAACCCTACAATCCAAACCTTTCCCATTATTCTTGAGTTTGTGTGTCTCTATAAATACTCAACACATTGCAATTCTAGCATAACTACAGCAAACTCTGGTTCATTCCAAACCCTTGCACCAATTCTACATCTTCATTCCAAGCAAAATGCCACGAAATTACAGTATGTGCAAAAAAGACGTAATTAAACATTAGACAACATTGAGACAAGAATATAAACTGATGCTCAACTCCAATCTTTCACTCATTCAGTCAATGTGGTTATATCAGCCACTCAAACTCCAAATCCAGAAGCTCAGACTAGTGCTCATAGGGACATGGGCTCAATTCCCATTACAGCAGTTGGTGAAAAACATCCAGATATAAAGCTAATCTCAGCAATGATGTCATCAAGTACTTGTAAAAACCCATTGAGTTCACTATTGTCCTTTAGGAAAGGAAATCTGCTGTCCTTACCCATTCTGGCCTAAGCACGACTCTGAACCAGCAACAATATGGTTGACTCTTAACTTCACTATTGAATGACCTGGCAAGCCAGTCACCTTCAGAGATAACAAATGTCAGAAATGCCTACATCCTGCGCAATAAAGAATAAGTCACAGAGACCAAGTAAATATGCCCTAAATCTTGATGATATGGATGTGACCTTCTAATGTCTTTTAGTTCTTCAATCATGACTTAAACCCTCTTCAAAGAGCCTCTGTGTTCGGACAAACTGAATGCTGCCTGGACCCATGCAGAAGATAAACCTTAAATAAAGAGCTACTGCAAGATAAACAGCAGTGTGAACACACGTTCCCACACTGATTTTACCAGGATGTAGAGGTATTCTCAAGCTTCACTCTAAAGGGAAAAATATTGTTTTCACTTTGAGACTTTCATTGTACCACTAAATATATCAGAAACTGTCCAGGTAAATTATGCCCCTGTCTAATTAGACCTTTTAATCTTTCAATCCCACTTCTCTGTCGAATTACCTCTGCATCTCTCACAGCCAGTCATTTCTTTCAAGGCTCCCTTGGTGTTTTAGCAGACTCTTTTTCTCAAGGTGTATTTCTTGTCATCTGTCACTCAACCAACATTTCTCAATCACTCCCCACCCACCTCTCCTTTCCAACACCCTCATCTCAATCTCTCTTTTCAATGACAGTCATTCTTTCTCACACCTCTTCTTCCTCTACCTTTCTTGTTCTCTCAGTCCTTCTTTCCTCATCATCCTTCTTTTCCTCTTTATATTGGTCTTTTTTTAAACTGCTTTTTTCAACTAACCTCTCTCTTTTCACCCCTCTCAATTTCGCCTCTCTCAATTTCACCTCTCTCAACCTCTATAGCACTCTCTTAACTTCAGAAATGCTGTTGACCTTCTCTCAGCCCTAGCTTTTCTTTTTCAGCTGCTCTGCTGTGAACCTAAACTGAATTGTATACTTTGTGACATAGTTACTTTTGAATAAATGCTTTGATGAAGTTTAGCCAATGGTACTACATAGACATTCAAACTTATCCTCCCGTTAAATCCCATCTCTAGTTCTCTCCCCTTTTTATCTCTGTTTCAAGGAGAATTTGTGTGCTTTCAAAATTCAACATTTTAGTGAAAAAACATAATATTGGAGTGATAAAGAAAGCTATCTATTGCCCTGTTCTCCTTATCTCTCTATCTATCGATCTCCCTATTCTCCCCATTGACAGCCACATTCATGGTATGTGGTTGTCAATATCTGGGCCAGCATTTATGGCCTAACCCTTGTTGTTTAAACAGAAGATTAGATTCAACCAAAAGTATTAGGTCTGATATTAGACCTGGCTTCAAAGTGCCTTTGTGTTTGGACAAACTGAATGCTGCCTTGACCCATGCAGAAGATAAACCTTAAACAAAGACAGCAGATTTCCTTTCTCTAAAGGATGTTTGTGAACCAGGTGGGTTTTCACAACAATCAACAATGGTTATTGAAATAACTTCACCAAGGCTGACATTCTGTCACCAAGTCACCCTTTGTTTACATGTTCAGGACCCAGCTCACTCAGAGCCAGCTCTTAGAGTGAACAGAAACCCTAACACTCTATTTATATTTGTCAGCCAGTGCACCCTGATTGGACAGCCCCAATCAGGGAAGTCATGTTCTCTAAGGTCCACCTGGCTGATTTTGTTCCCATCACAACAGTTACATAGTCACTGTTAGACCAGCCTTTTAATTTCAGTTTCTATTTAATTCAAATTTCACCAACTGCCATATGAAATTTGAAACCATATCCCGAGCCATGAATCATTGATGAGGCTCTGGATTATTAATCTAGTAACGTATCCACCAGCTCCCTTAAATGACTCACTGCTTTCTCTCTCTGTCTGTCCCATTTTATACTTGTGAGTAACAATGGTGGAATATTGGCTTTTGTCATTTTCCCGACTGTTGACAGTACATTTGGCAGAAGATCTGTGTAAAGCCCAGGGAAACAATGCATTCAGGAAAAAAAAACACCACCTAAATTCACCCCATAACATCTGTTCCATTTCGTAACCAATCAATGTCTTTCCTGTCAATAAAAGATGACCTTAGAAGTTGTCTTTAAATATGGAATATTCTTTAAATGCAGCATGAAAATAAACCTGGATATTCTCTCTTTCACACTCTCTCTCTCCACCCACCCCCCACCTGCCTCTCTCACTCTCTCATTCTGTCCATTTTCCCTCTTTGGCAGTTTAATGCACTTTCTGGATGTTATAGAAATTAGTGAAAGCTACTACAGATGTGCGACTGGAACACTGTAATTATGTTTTTGAACACCAGCATGGATAGATATACCTTTCTAATAAAAACAAGTTAGAAATTATACCTGAGACAACAAGGTGCAGGGCTGGATGAACACAGCAGGCCAAGCAGCATCATAGGAGCAGAGAGGCTGACGTTTCGGGCCTAGACCCTTCATCAGAAAAGGGGGAGGGGAAGGGGGTTCTGAAATAAATAGGGAGAGAGTGGGAGGCGGATAGAAGATGGATAGAGGAGAGGATAGGTGGAGAGGAAACAAACAGGTCGAAGAGGCGGGGATGGAGCCAGTAAAGGTGAGTGTAGGTAGGGAGTTAGGAAGGGGATAGGTCAGTCCAGGGAGGACGGACAGGTCAAGGGGGCGGGATGAGGTTGGTCGGTAGGAGATGGAGGTGCGGCTTGAGGTGGGAGGAGGGGATAGGTGGGAGGAAGAACAGGTTAGGGAGGCAGGGACGAGTTGGACTGGTTTTGGGATGCGGTGGGGGGAGGGGAGATTTTGAAACTTGTGAAATCCACATTGATACCATTGGGCTGCAGGGTTCCCAAGCGGAATATGAGTTGCTGTTCCTGCAACCTTCGGGTGGCATCGTTGTGGCACTGCAGGAGGCCCAGGATGGACATGTCGTCTGAGGAATGGGAGGGGGAGTTGAAATGGTTCGCGACTGGGAGGTGCAGTTGTTTGTTGCGAACCGAGCGTAGGTGTTCTGCAAAGCGGTCCCCGAGTCTCCGCTTGGTTTCCCCGATGTAGAGGAAGCCACACCGGGTACAGCGGATGCAGTATACCACATTGGCAGATGTGCAGGTGAACATCTGCTTGATGTGGAAAGTCTTCTTGGGGCCTGGGATGGGGGTGAGGGAGGAGGTATGGGGGCAGGTGTAGCACTTCCTGCGGTTGCAGGGAAAAGTGCCGGGTGTGGTGGAGCTGGAGGGGAGTGTGGAGCGGACAAGGGAGTCACGGAGAGAGTTGTCCCTCCGGAAAGCAGATAAGGGTGGGGAGGGAAAGATGTCTTTGGTGGTGGGGTCGGATTGCAGATGGCGGAAGTGTCGGAGGATGATGCGTTGGATCCGGAGGTTGGTGGGGTGGTACGTGAGGACGAGGGGGATTCTTTTTTGGTTTTTATTGCGTGGACGGGGTGTGAGGGATGAGGTGCGGGAGATGTGGGAGACACGGTTGAGGGCGTTCTCGACCACCGAGGAGGGGAAGTTACGGTCCTTGAAAAACGAGGACAACTGAGATGTACGGGAGTGGAATGCCTCATCCTGGGAGCAGATGCGGCGGAGGCGAAGGAATTGGGAATAGGGGATAGCATTTTTGCAGGAAGGTGGGTGGGAGGAGGAGTATTCTAGGTAGCTGTGGGAGTCGGTGGGCTTGAAATGAATATCGGTTTCTAGGTGGTTGCCCGATATGGAGACAGAGAGGTCCAGGAAGGGGAGAGAGGTGTTAGAGATGGTCCAGGTAAACTTAAGGTTGGGGTGGAAGGTGTTAGTGAAGTGGATGAACTGTTCGAGCTCCTCGTGGGAGCACGAGGCAGCGCCGATACAGTCATCAATGTAACGGAGGAAGAGGTGGGGTTTAGGGCCGGTGTAGGTACGGAAGAGGGATTGTTCCACGTAACCTACAAAGAGGCAGGCGTAGCTTGGGCCCATGCGGGTACCCATGGCTACCCCCTTTGTCTGTAGGAAGTGGGAGGAATTGAAAGAGAAGTTGTTGAGTGTGAGGACGAGTTCGGCTAAGCGGATGAGGGTATCAGTGGAGGGGGACTGGTCGGGCCTGCGGGACAGGAAGAAGCGGAGGGCCTTGAGGCCATCTGCATGGGGAATGCAGGTGTAGAGGGACTGGACGTCTCATTATCTTTTGAATTTTGTCATTTTTTTCACTTTGTTAAGGGTCTAAAGGGAAGAAATTGAAGTTTGAATGTCTATGTAGTACCATTGGCTAAACTTCATCAAAGCATTTATTCAAAAGTAACTATGTCACAAAGTATACAATTCAATTTAGGATCACAGCAGAGCAGCTGAAAAAGAAACAAAATTACAAACTCAAAAATTTCGATGAGGGTTGAAATAACTCCACAGAGGCCGGTATCCAATCATCAAGTCACCCTTTATTTACATGTGCTTGGTACATGACACTGACCCAACTAGTTCAGAGCTGGCTCCTAGAGTGAACAGAACCTCTGACACTCTGTTTTTATCTGTCAGCCAGGGCTCCCTGATTAGAGCATGTTAACAGCCCCAGTCAGGGAACTCATATCCTATGAGGTCCACCTGGCTGACCTCATTACAATCACTACAAGTGTAAAATCTTTCAGTGAAGAAACTCAACAAATGCAGTAAAAAATAGATTTACATTTTTACGGTGCATTTTCCATGATGTCAGGAAAACCCACAGCACTCTACAGAAAATGAAGTTGTTTCGAAGTGTGGTTACTGTTGTGATGCAGGAAAAGTGGCTGCCAATCTGTGTATAGCAAGCTTCCAAAAGCAACAAAGACATCATCCTGAAAAAAAATCCGAAAGAATTGCGGATGCTGTAAATCAGGAGCAAAAACAGAAGTGTTGTGTTGTGAACAAAGTAGTTGCGATGCTATAGGTTTTGATAAAAGCTAACCTGACTTTTTAAAGTGGGCCACGGCATCTTACAAACTGGCCCCCAGAAGTCACATGACAGCCCCAGTTGCTTCCCTGCCAGCCAAAAGGTAGAGACAGACCAAAGTGTTACCATAGCATGACACACACACAAAAAGGGATATTTAGAATTCAATGAACCCTTCATCGTCAGTGGGTCTGGTCCATTCCTGCTGTTGGCGGGGAGGCGGTTACAGCAGTGGCTATAGCAGTGTGGCATGGTGGTTCCAGTTTCTTCCTCATGTCTATGGCAGCAACGCAGCAGCTTCAGGTGGCAACAGCTTCAGAGTCAGTGACTTGTTGGGTCTGGCCTGACCTTCCCTGCTGTGGAAGTGATGCAGTGGCTTTACAGTCCTGCGGGCATTCAAGATAATAGCAGTCCGTGTGTATATTATAAAGAACAGCAGTCCCTGCACATCTGTAGGCTATACCTGGGAATACATCCAGGTAAGTTATTTGGGTGGAACTGAGAAATAAGAAAGGGATAATCACCTTCAGAGATAGTAGGAACTGCAGATGCTGAAGAATCTGAGATAACAAGGTGTAGAGCTGGATGAACACAGCAGGCCAAGCAGCATCAGAGGAACAGGAAGACTGACATTTCCGGCCTAGACCCTTCTTCATTTTCTGAAGGGTCTAGGCCTGAAACGTCAGCTTTCCTGCTCCTCTGATGCTGCTTGGCCTGCTGGGATAATCACCTTATTGGGATTGTACTATAGACCCCCGCCCCCCGCAATAGTCAATGGGAAATTGAGAAACAAATTTGTAAGGAGATCTCAGTTATCTGTAAGAATAATAGGGTGGTTATGGTAGGGGATTTAAACTTTCCAAACATAGACTTGGACTGCCATAGTGTTAAGGGCTTGGATGGAGAGGAATTTGTTAAGTATGTTCAGGAAAAGTTTCTGATTAAGCATGTGAATGTACCTCCAAGGTGCAAAGCTTGACCTACTGTTGGGAAATAAGGAAGGCAGGAATCTGAGATGTCAGTGATGGAGCACTTTGGGGCCAGTGACCATAATTTTCTAGTTTTAAAATAGCGATGGAAGAGGACAGACTGGATCTAAAAGTTAAAGTTCTAAATCGGAGCAAGGCCAATTTTGACGGTATCAGGCAAGAACTTTCAAAAGTTGATTGGGGGAAGATGTTCGCCGGTAAAGAGACGGCTGGAAAATGGGAAACTTTCAAAAATGAGATAACGGGAGTCCAGAGACAGTATGTTTCTGTTAGGGTGAAGGGCAAGGCTGGTAGGTGTAGGGAATGCTGAATGAGTAGAGAAATTGAGGTTTTGGTCAAGAAAGGAGGGAAGTACCTGTCAGGTATAGACAGCAGGGTTTGGGTGAAGCCCTAGAAGAGTATAAAAGCAGTAGGAGTATATGTAAGAGGGAAATCAGGAGGGCAAAAAGGAGTTATGAGATAACTTTGGCAGATTGGGTTAAAGGAGAATCCAAAGGGATTCTACAAATACATTAAGGACAAAAGGGTAACAAGGGACAAGTAATAGGGTCCCTAAAAATCAGCATGGCTGCCTATGTGTGGGGCTGCAGGAGATGGGAGAGATATTAAACGAGCATTTTGCATCAGTGTTCACTGTGGAGAAGGATATGGAAGCCAGAGAACTTGGCGAAATAAATAACAACATCTTGAAAAATGTCCATATTACAGAAGAGGAGGTGCTGGACATCTTAAAATGCATAAAGTTGGATAAATTCCTGAGACCTGATCAGGTGTTCCCTTGATGTGGAGATGCCAGTGTTGGACTGGGGTGGACAAGGTCAAAAATCACATAACACCAGGGGGTTACAGTCCAACAGGTTTATTTGAAAAGACAAGATTTCAGAACTTCGCTCCGTTTTCAGGTGTTAGACTAAGGCCTGAAGAAGGAATGAGACTCCAAACACTTGTGTTTTCAAACAAATCTGTTGGACTATAAGCTGGTGTCGTGTGATTTTTGACCAGGTGCACCCTAGAACTGGTGGGAAGTGAGGAAAGTGATTGCTGGACCCTTTGCTGAGATATTTGTATCATTAATAGCCACAGGTGAGGTGCCAGGAGACTGAAGGTCGGCTAACATGGTGCCACTGTTTAAGAAAGGTGGTAAGGAAAAGACAGGGAACTATAGACTGGTGAACCTGATATCGGCGGTGGGCAGGTTGTAGGAGGGAATCCTGAGGGACAGGATTACATGTATTTGGAAAGGCAAGAACTGATTAGGAATAGTCAACACGGTTTTATGTGTGGGAAATCATGTCTCACGAACTTGATCGAGTTTTTTGAAGAAGTAACAAAGAAGACTGATGGGGGCAGAGCAGTGGACATGATCTATATGGACTTCGGTAAGGCGTTCGACAAGGTTCTTCACGGTAGACTGGTTAGCAAGGTTAGGTGACATGGAATACAGGTAGAACTAGCCATTTTGATACTGAACTGAGGTCAAAGGTCAAAGATGGTGATGGAGGGTTGCTTTTCAGACTGGAAGCCTGTCACCAGCCGTGTGCCACAAGGATCAGTACTGGATCCACTGTTTTTCATCATTTACACCAATGATTTGGATGTGAACACAGGAGGTATGGTTAGTAAGTTTGCATGTGACACCAAAACTGGAAGTGTAGTGGACAGCAAGGAAGGCTACCCCAGGGTACAACAGGATCTTGATCAGATGGGCCAATGGGCTGAGGAGTGGCAGATGGAGTTTAATTTAGATAAATATGAGGTGTTGTATTTTGGAAAGGCAAATCAGGGCAGGATTTATACACTTAATGTTAAGGTGCTGGGGAATGTTGCTGAACAGAGACCTTGGAGTGCAGGCTCATAGTTCCTTGAAAGTGAAGACACAGGTGGACAGGATAGTGAAGAAGGTGTTTGGTACAATTGCCTTTATTGGGCATTGCGTTGAGTATAGGAGTTAGGAGGTCATGTTGCGGCTGTGCAGGATATTGGTTAGGCCCCTTTTATAATACTGCATTCAATTCTAGCCTCCCTGTTGTAGGAAGGATGTTGTGAAGCTTGAAAGGGTTCAGAAGAGATTTACAAGGATGTTGCAAGGGTTGGAGGGTTTGAGCTATAGGGAGAGGCTGAATAGGCTGGGGCTATTTTCCCTGGAGCATCAGAGGTGGAGGTGGTGACTTTATAAAGGTTTATAAAAGCATGAGGGGCATGGATAGGGTGAATAGTCAAAGTCTTCTCCTGGGGGTGAGTCGAAAACAAGAGGGTATAGGTTTAAGATGAGAAGGGAAAGATTTAAAAGGGACCTAAGTGGCAACTTTTTCACCAGAGGGTGGTGCGTGTGTGGAATGAGCTGCCAGAGGAAGTGGTGGAGGCCGGTACATTACAAAAAATAATTTAAAAGGCATCGGGATGGGTATATGAATAGGAAGGATTTAGAGGGATATGCACCAAATGCTGGCAAATGTGATGAGATTAATTTATCTGTTTGGCATGGACGAGTTGGACTGAAGTGTCTGTTTCCATGCTGTACATCTCTATGCCTCTATCTGTAACTCTGAGAGACTCCACCAAAGACGAAGAGTTCTCAACCAAAAAGAGCACAAGTGGGAATAATCTCAGAATTAAGGGTCACCCAAGTTAGACAGATGAGGAAGAGGGTTGATGAGGCTGGGTTGTTAAATATATTCAAGGCTGCGATATGCAGATTTTTAATCAGTAATGGGAAAAAAGACAGGAAAGCAGCGTTGAAGATCATCTGATCAGCCATGATCTCTTTAAATGGTGAGAGCAGAATCACTGGCCTGGATGACTAACTTCTGTTCTTACATCTTAGTGTCTAGGCAAACCAGCTAAAGGTCTGCAGTACTGGACAAGGCCACCAAAGGTCACAACTAGCTGTGCTGTAAAAGAGTCATTAAGGACCCTTCATTCTCTCCATGAATCCGTTCTGCCCAGTCAACCTGTGGGAGAAATGTCCAACTATTCAACTACAGAAGTCATCTCAGCTGCAGTGTTCTGATTTAAAGTTTTCGACCCCTTCATCGCTGAATGGCTATCTTCACAAGCAAGTCACAGTCCAGCACAAATGACTGACTGATCTTACTCTCATCTTTAGAAGTACCTTTTTCAGTTCCTACTTTTGATCATGTTATTGGTTAGATGGGCAGATCAGCTGCAGATGGATTTTAACCCTGGTAAATGTGAGGTGAAGCACTTTGGAAGAAGGAACAAGGCACGGGATGACTCAATGAATGGCAGGACACTAAGACCTCAGAGGAACAGAGGGATCTTGGGATGCTTGTCCCCAGATCCCTGAAGGTGAGAGGACAGGTTGATAGGGTAATTAAGATGGCACATAGGGATGCTTGCTTTTGTCAGTCGAGGCATAGATTATAATGGTAGGGAGGTCATGTTGAAGATGTGCGAAATTTGGTTAGGCTATAGCTGGAATATTGTGCACAGTTCTGGTCACCACACTACAGGAAGGACATGATTGCAATGGAGAGGGTGCGGAGGAGATTCACCAGGATGTTGCCTGAGCTGGGGATTTTCAGTGATCAAGAGAGACTGAAAAAGCTATCTCTGAAAAAGCTCAGGTTATTTTCTTTAGAGCAGAGAATGTTGAGGTGGGTGGGGTGGTCACCTGATGGAGGTGTCAATGTTTATGAGGGGCATGGATAAAGAGTCAAGAACAAGGGGGCACATTTTCAAAGTGAAACATCGGATTTAAGGAAAAGATATTTCACTCAGAGGATGGTGGGAGAGTAGTTGAGTTGGGTAACCTCGCAATCTTTAAAAAGTATGTGAATGAATATTTGAAATGTGATAACATTCAAAGCTATAGACCAATACAGGAAATCGAGACAAGTGTAAGGAGCAGCATATTTGCTGCTGAAGGTCTTCTTCTGTAATGTATGATTCAATGATTTCACCTGCATTTTAGCTAATAACTGCAGATCATTTTATTTAGTATCTTTGAGCAATAGGCTTCATCGCGTTGAAGACTAAATCTGTGCTGGTGGGTTTTTAAAAAGTATTTCAGAGCACTCAAAGAAAACTAACAGGTTACTAAATGAGCTATAAAGAGCTCACAGCTCATGGATCATTATATGGATATGCCTGGTCTGGTCCTAACAGTTAATTGAAGGATGAATACTGCCCGGGAAGCTGATATCGGAGATGCAAAAGAAGATTCATTGGATAAATAGAATCCTATCATGAAGAACTATGTAATTTTATATATGCTGCACTTCCGTTCAAAGACAGTGCACTCTCTCAGTTCACAGACATGCAATCAAAAGTGTTTTCTGAAGTCATGTGCCAAGTCGAGGGTGAAGAATCTAGACTCAAAAAAGGAAATTAGTCCTGAGAATTATGTGCATAATTTTCTAATGTATTGGGCTAGCCATTCGGCACAACTAGTCTTGCTGATGTTTATAATCCACGCAAATCTCCTCTTCCTCATTTTAGCCTTTCATCTGAGCCAAGACTGTCTGTTCCCAAACATATTTCAGCAATTTTTTTCTGTTGCCTTGTGTCTCGTGCACTCAGCAATTTTACTTATAACAGTATCAAAACTAGTCATTGTAAACAAAATTAAAAAGTCTCAGCATTTCCTTTTTGGATTCTACAGTAACTGATTTGTATCCGTGACCCCTACAGGTTGAAACGCACTCCCCTGCCAATTTCATTCATAATTTTAACTTCCATCAGGTCTCCTTCAAGTCTTTTCTTTTCTAAAATAAAATGAAATCTAAAAATGTTCCATGTCTTCTGGTAGCTGTGATGTCTCAGATTTTGCACCTCCATGTCAGTTATACTTGCATTTCCTCAAGTGCTTCTAAATAATTTTATAACATGGAAATTATATTACACAGCCGAGAACGACATAAAGTATAATGTGAATTCTAAAGTGGTCTGCGCAATGTCATCATAACATTTAAACTGATATTCTTTAGGAAAGGAAATAACCCTTTACCTCTTATTTCTCATACTGCTCTCCATACTGGCCCATGTCTCACCACCCACCCTCATAGGCCCTTCTAACTGTGTGACACCTCCTTATATCCATTCAATTCCATGGGCCCTGCACCTATTTCAATGAGGTGCCAACTCATGCTATTGCAAAATGCTGACATGACCATAGGCCTGGCCATTCACAATCACCCACCCCATAGCCTTCATGGATAAATCTCAGTAGCCACGCTGAGTTGAAATAAAATAATGACTTAAGAATCTATTACACCCTTTCCTGTAGGGAAAAGAAAATTCCATTCATAAAGGTTCATACAATCCATTTAAATACCCTAAGGTACTACTTAATCTCTAAATAGAAAAAAATGAAATAAATATTTCAAACAGCAAATCAAAGATATCTAATCCTTTAGTAACCTGAGCCAAGACTCTCTGTTCCCAAACATATTTTATATCAGGCTGTTATAGTCAGGACTGATTTGAAAAAGTTTTATGATTATACAGCTTCATTCAGAATCTCATACCACCCAAGGTACTTTACGGCCAATAATGAGCCTCTAAAATGCACTCTTCGATGTAATAGATGAATTCGTCTGTATTTTAGCTAATAACTGTGGACTTCTTTATTTAGTAACTTTGAGAATTAGTCTTTATCAAGCAGCAAGATTTAATTTGCTACAACAACATTGAAGATAATAACCAGATAATCAAATTTAATGATGATGGTTGACTAAATATTGGCCATTACACCAGGAAGAGCACCTTTGTTTAGTGTCAAAGAATGTTTAACATCAACCTATGAAAGCAGATGGGACTTCCATTTAATACCTCACCCAAAATATAATGTCTCTATTATTATAATCACCATCCATATGTTATTAAACCGGAAAGGGTTCAGAAGAGATTTACCAGGATGTTGCTGGGAATGGAAGGTTTGAGCTCTAAGGAGAGGCTGGTTAGGCTGGGACTTTTTTCACCGGAGTGTAGGAGGTTGAGTGGTGAACTTATAGAGGTTTATACAATCATGAGGGTTATGGATAAGGTGAATGGTAGGGTGTCTATTCCCTACAGCAGGGGATTTCAAGACTAGCAGTCATATTTTTAAGGTGAGAGGAGGAACATTTAACAAAGAAGAGAGGCCAATTTTTTACACAGAGAGAGAATAGTGTGTGGAATGAGCTTTCAGAGGAAATGGTGGAAGCGGGTACAGTTACAACGTTTAAAAGCCATTTCTATAAGTACATGAATAAGAAAGGTTTGGAGGGATATGGGCACAGGCAGGTGGGACTAGTTTAGTTTGGGATTATGGTCGGCATGGACTGGTTGTACTGAAGGGTCTGTTTCCATGCTGTATGACTTTATAACTCTCCAACAGTGTAGCACTCCCTCAGCACAGCAGTGAAGCATTCACTTAGATTTTGTGCTCACATTTCTAGACTACAACTCACAACATTTAGCCTCAGAAGTGAGGACATTGCCACTAAACCACAGGTACACTAATAAGGCCAGTTTATAGAGATGAAAGGCGTTTTTTTAATCCACTGTTCTCACCCATTTTGTCTTCTCTCCCACTTTAGACAATTATTTTCAATGTACAATGGGTACTTTAATAAACTAGCAATTGGTTCAAGGTCCTCAGGAAATGGGAATAGGTGTATTTCAACAATGCTGCTATCAGATATAGGTTTGCACAAGATAAAACTATCAGAATGTCCCCTGCACTTCCAGAAAGGCATTAGTGTTAAATAGATGATTACAGGGTGTTCTACCAATGCAAATAAATAGGTACATCACCTTTAGTGTTGGGATGATTGTATCGGTTCAATTTGATATGGTGTGAAATACAGTACATGTTTGTAGGTATTTCATGTTTCATGAACATACAGCCTAGTTTGGTCAATTTTATTTATTTTCATGCGATATGGTCATTACTGGCTGGGCCAGCATTTATTACCCTCTCTAGGTGCACTTATGAAGGTGGTGGTGAGCTGCCTTCTTGAACTGCTGCAGTCCACTTAGTGTGGGTACACCCATTGTGCGGTTAGGGAGAGAGTTCTAGGATTGTGACTCAGTCACAGTGAAGGAACAGTGATATAATTCTCGTCGGGATGGTGAGTGGCTCGGAGGGGAACTTGTGGGTAATGGTGTTCCCACGTATCTGCTGCCCTTGTCCCTCAAGATGGTCGTGAGTTTGAAAGTTTGATATAATCCCTGTTTCTTCAACCGATGACTCTGATTCAGTCAAATATCTAATTAGTGGTAGGAAAATCTTCCACCATCAATCACAAAACTAACAGCCCTCTCAGCATTGAGCAGAGAAACTGCTTAGTTATTTTCACAGTCCCCAATCCTGACCCAGTTCCTTCCACAAAATAAAACTTTTTAGAATCAGAAACAGAAAACGCAGTAAAAAAATCTTTGTGCCCCCATTTCAATGCTCAGATTGACATTTTAGAGGTTTTGTCAAACGATGGACTGGGTGAAAACCCAAACTCATTGAGTTTGATTCAATTAACTCACCTCAAACATTCAAAGGAGTCGTCAGTTTGGCTTTAATGGTCATTGCCAGCTTGTGTCATTTCTATCACATGCATTTATTAATCTAGCATGACTGGGTTTCTACTTCACTGCTTTCTGCTCTGTTATCAATTAGAATGTGTAAAACCTACTTATCCATCCTCGCTGATTGAAACTTGAGCCGCAATGTTTCAGTTCAGTTACTACATTGAGCATCAAAAAGAAATCCTTTCTTTCGGAGAACCGTCTGTTTTATTATACACTGACTGTGAAAAAAATGGTATTAATGGTATTGTCAACTCAAAGACTGTCCTTATCTACAAGTCAGGAGTGTGATCTAATACTCCCCACTTGCCTGGATGAGTCAACATCAAAAATACTCAAGAAACTTGACACCATCCAGGACAAAGCAGCTCACTTGACTTGCACCAGATTCACAACCATACACTCCCTCCATCACAGATGCTGATTCGCTGCTTCCTTAGAAAGCATCTTCCAAACACACGGCCACTACCATCAAGAAAAACAAAAAAAACACAAAGAACTGCTGATGCTAGAAATCTGAACCTAAAAACAGCAATAGCTGGAGAAACTCAGCAGGTCTGGCAGCATCTGTGGAAAGAAAACAGAGTCAATGTTTCAGATCCAGTGACCCTTCTTCATAACTGATTGTAGCTAGGAAAAGTTGGGCAATATGTTGAAGATGGGGTGAGGGGAAGGGGAAGGAGCAGCAATAGGTGGAGATGGAGCCCATGAAGAGAGAAAAATGGGATGGATAATCGGAGAAAGTAAAGCCATTGACGATTGGTGGGTGAAAATGGGTTGGCTGTGCTGAAAAAAGCCAATGTGATGATGGGGCCCAGTGTGTGAGGGTTGGGTAAAGGACATGGGAGAAAATGTTCAGGCTCTAAAATGATTGAATGTGACATTGAAGCCTGAAGGCTTGTAGAGTTCCCAAGTGGAAGATGAGATGCTCTTCCTCCAGCTTATGCTGAGCTTCACTAGAGTACTGCAGCGAGACAGAGATGTTGGTCAGGGGACTGGATGGTATGTTAAAGTGGCAGGCAACTGGAAGCTCAGGGTCAGCCCTGCGGACACAACGTAGGTGTTCTGCAAAGTGGTTGCCCAGTCTGTGTTGAAGACACCACATTGCGAGCAGTGAAATCAACAGGCTAGATTGGGAGAAGTGCAGGTAAAGCCCTACTTCTTCACCTGGAAGGTGTGGCTGGGGCCTTGATGGACATGGCTAAAGGCCCTGTCAATCACAGTGCTGGGGCGTCCTTGCTTGAGGAAAAAGGTGTACATTTCTGAGCACCCACCCTCACTACAGATTGTAGCATCATCTGAATAGATGCGACGGAGACAGAGAAACTGGGAGAATGGAATAGTGTTATTACAGAAAGCAGGGTGTGAGGATGTATGGTTGAGGTGAATGTCAGAATCGATGGGTTTGTAATGGATGTTGGTGGCCAGCCTAACCCCAGAGATGGAAACAGAGATGTTAAGGAAGGAAAGGGAGGAGTCAGAGAGGGACCAATTGAAGGTGAGAGTGGGGTGGAAATTGGAAGTGAAATAGATAAAGAAGAGATCAATTGGCCATGGTAAATGTATGGTTATGGGGATAGGGTAGGGATCTAGGTCTGGGTGGATGCTCTTCAGAGGGCCAGTGCAGACTCGACGGGCTGAAGGGCCTGTTTCTGCACAACAGACCTTCTTCAATGGCAGTGCCTATGCTCTAACTACTTCCATTTGGAGCCATACCCTTTATTCCAACATTGGCAAAAACAGTTTCTGAGGTTTGAAGGCACTCTGGCAGACTTCGCTGTTGCAAAGTGCAAATAGAAAAAAGAAATTACATGTCCACTATGGTTAGTAAACCAGAAGCCATTCTCAAGGCAGTTGCTCCAGATTCCTATGATTCAGTTTCCAAGACACTGTTGTTTCACTCCAGAGAAAAACACACAAAACCATCATCTTCAGGTACATGAAGCAGCAAGTTTACTAGAGAATTGATCAGCACTGCACAAGCGTGAGGCAATCAGCAGCGAATGAGACTTTGGTGTAGCTGAACAGGTTGTCACGAGAATAAAAATAGATTATCAAAGGGTATCTCTCCGGTCAATGACACTGGAAAGCACTGGAGGAAGTTACCAGAGCTGCCAGAACCTGCAAAATCATGGAGTCATGGAAGTATACAGCACAGAAATAGACCCTTTGATCCAATTTGTCCATTCCAACCAGGTATCCAAAATAAATCTAGTCCCATTTGCCAGTATTTGGCCCATGTCCCTCTAAACCCTTCCTATTCATCTACCCATCTAGATACATTTTAAACATTGTAATTGCATCAGCCGCTGTGTGAAAAAGTTGGCCATCATGTCCCTTTTAAATCTTCACCCTTTCAACTTAAACCTATGCCCTCTACTTTTGGACTCCCCTACACTGGGGAAAAGGCCTTGACTATTTGCCCTATCCATGCCCCTCATCATTTTATAAACCTTTATAAGGTCACCCCTCAGCCCCCAACTCTCCAGGGAAAACAGCTCCAGCCTATTCAGAGATAGTACGAACTGCCGATGCTGGAGTTTGAGATAACAAGGTGTGGAGCTGGATGAACACAGCAGGCCAGGCAGCATCAGAGGAACAGAAAAGCTGATGTTTCGGGTCTGGACCCTTTTTCTGAAGAAGGGTCCAGACCTGAAACGTCAGCTTTCCTTCCCCTCTGATGCTGCCTGGCCTGCTGTGTTCATCCAGCTCCACACCGTGTTATTCCAGCCTGTTCAGCCTCTCCCGACAGCTCAAATGCTCCAGTCCCAGCAACATCTTTGTAAATCTTTTCTGAACCCTTTCAAGTTTCACACATCTTTCCTGTAGCACGGAGACCAGAATTGAATGCAATATTCCAAAACTTGCCTAACCAATGTCCTATACAGCCGCAACATCACCTCCTAACTCCTATATGCAATGCCCTGACCAAAAAGGCAAGCACATCAAATGCCTTCTTTGCTATCTTGTCTACATATGACTCCACTTTCAAGAAATTATGAACCTGCACACCAACATCTCTTTGTTCAGCAACACTCCCCAGGACCTTACCATCAAGTGTATTAGTCCTGCTCTGATTTGCCTTACCTCACATTTATCTAAATTAAACTTCATTTGCCACTCCTTGGACCATTTGCCCATCTGATCAAAGTCCCATTGTGCTCTGAGATAACCTTCATCACCGTCCACTATACCACCAATTTGGTGTCGTCTGCAAATTTAAAAATCATAACTCCTATGTTCAAATTGTTTATAGAAATGACAAAAAACATTGGACCCAGCAACATCCTTGCAACACAGTCGCAGTCCAAAAAAAAACCCTCCACCACCACCCTCTGTCTCCTATCTTCAAACAAATTTTGTATCCAAAGTCATTATCACTTGCTGAATGCAGAACCATTGATGTTCAGTCTGTCAAAGCCTACATTCCAAATTCAGCTGTGGTCAATATCTATTGCTTACGTACCAGTTAGCTCAAGTAATGAAAGCAGTCACACCAACAGAGTCACAACTTGTCCAAGCAACGTTTCCACTGTGATGGTACTTACCCACAGCATGCAGAGTGTCCTACTATCAGGGAGTAGGGTAAAGCCTATGGAAAACTCAACCACCTCATTTGTGTTTCTCTGTGATCAGCAAAATATCAGCTTTGAAAGGCAATGCCAACAGAGTGCCATATATGTGTACTGCAGCAAAAGGGTGAGAAAATTGAGCCAGTGTAGAGAGGGATGACCCTCAATATGCTTTTTGGTCTCGTTCCAACTCTGCAACATAGTACACGTGGCAGTGGCCATTGGCTGCTCAGGGATACTTGTTGTTCTGATGCAGGAGCAACTGTCAACATCATGGGAGTTTAACAAACTTCAGGATTGTAACATCCCCCACAAATCAAGGGACTACAAAACGTTTCTGTTAAAACCTGTCAGGACGTTTGAAATATCAGTCTCTAATGACACCAACATGCAGGCTGCCTTTTATGTCATCTCAGTTTCCACATTGAAACAGCGCATGTTTGTAGTTACATATCAACAACATTCTCATCGTGTGTGCTGACTGATGCATTGGTTTTGGTAAACTGAATGCAGTTACACATGAGTTGCATGTAGACCCTATTGCACAGTCAGTCATAACTCACAAAAAGAAATGGCATTTCATGTCAGGAAACAGAAAAGGAACATTAGCACTGACTTGACCTCGATGTTATTGAGAAAGTTGCTGATGAGCCCAGCCTTTGGGTCTCACTCATACAAGTTGCCAAGAAACATCAAAGGAAGAAATCAGATTAGAACCTGCATTGATACATAGTCAACAAATCAATTTACAAACAGGAAAGACACTTGACACTGATAATCAATTATAATGCTGAGAATGGTGTGAAACAACTTACAAAACTCACCCTCTGAAAACTACCATCAGGTCAAGCTTGCAGAAGGATCAAGGTATCTCACTGTCTTCTCTACATATGTTGAAGCTTTTCGATACAAAAGGATCAACTTTGGAGCTAACTCAACAACTGAAGTGTTGCAGCAGATGATGCTGTTTGCACTTCAACAACCTGAAGGCTAGATATGGAGATGATATTTTCATCTTGAGTCACGCTGAAAGTGAACACAAGACTCACCAACATGCATGTCCACAATATCTTTGAGAATGTGAAGTCCTCTTGAGAAAATAAGAGTTTGTTTATTGAAATCAGAATCAAGCTCTTTGGTCATGTGTTCAATGGTGATGGAGTATCATCTGAGCTACGGTTAGCCAAAGTCATAGTAAACATTGTGCATCCAATAAGCAAACAGAAAGTTTCCAATCTGCTCACACACTAACTGGATGTGGGTGTGCCTGGCTCGGCTCGCATTTTTTGCCTATCCATAATCTTGAACTGAGTGGCTTCCTAGGCCATTTCAGAGTCAATCATATCGCTGTGGATCTGGAGTTGCATGTGTAAGGATGGCACATTTCCTTCCCCAAAGGGCATTGGTGAACTGAGTGGATTTTTACAAGGATTGACACGAGTTACATGGTCACCATTAGGCTAGTTTTAGTTCCAGATCTTTCATTGGGTTCAAATTACACCATCTGCCAGGTTAGGATTTAAACCCATGTCTCCAGATCATTAGCCTGGGACTCTGGAGTCCAATGAACATTCCCACTATTACATGACCTCCCAGAATGGGCTACATCAGACAAACAGGTAATGCACCAGATCAAACAATAACAGTTCTCGGTAGGTCACACAAATGCCAATTTCAACCTTTAGAAAACGACTCAACTCATTGTGGATACAAACCCTGGCTGATTTAGCACAGTTCTCCTCTGAGAAGAGGAAGCAGGCCACACATCAGTCATTGTGATGGGAAGCCAATCATTAACACAAGTACAGCAATATTGTTCACCAACACAGAGAAAGAAACACTTGTTTACACTTGAATCTCTCCTGTGCCGAAAAGAGTTTGAAGTCACAACCGATTGCAGACCACTAGTAATCTTGTTCAGTGATACACACAGAAAACCACGTCCTCAAATAGAGCATTGGACATTCAAACTATGAGAGTACAAGTCCCATATTGGGTATCAACCAGGCAAGCTCATCCCAGTAGACCATCTTTCATAACATCCTTTATCAACAGTCAGTTCGTGCATGTCATGAGGGAAAGGTGCTGAACGACATCTGTAACACCCCTCTATTTGGTCTAAAGGTTCTGGTGTAAATATCAATGACACTGAACAAAAACGTGAATACTGCTCCACTAAAAACAACTTTATTAAACTACTAAGCAATACCGTATAATCACAATGATGCTGGTTTCTTAGAAGGTACTTGAGTTGGTGTCTTTCTCAAGTGGTCAATTCATTGACAGATCTCCAAGTGTGCCTTCAGAGTAACTGATCCACAGGAGTGACATGCTGTTATTCAAAAACCTCTTTAGCTCTCTTTCTTGTTCTGACTGTGTGCCATATAAGTTAATTCCTGCTGTTGGCCCATTAATTGGTTTTCAATTATATCACTTATCAAAGCTGTACTGTCTCTGGGCACTGTCTCAAGGTTGTGCTTGAAAAAACACAGGCAGTTATCTGGGGTGTCGTCTCTAACACTCTTCTCAATCTCCACTGCTGGAGTGAAAATGACATGGTCACACACGCTGTTCCCTCACAGCTCCAGCACAGTTTAAAATCAAATCAGACTCTTGCTGATCCTAGCAAGATTGTGTTGTGATAGAATTTCCCATCTTGCCTACCTTTTCTCAAACCTACAATGCAGTTCTTTAGGCAGGCTGCCATTTCTCCATCAATTTTCTATTCCAAAACCATAAGACAAACTCTTTTGGATCACAGCGTGTATCCAAGTGGTTCTTTTCAGATTCAGTTAAGTGAAGTTAAGAGAAGGCTTGACAACAGCAATTTGCTTAAATGTGAACATATATTAAGTAATAATACAAGACGAAAAAGAAAGGAACATTTATTAAGTAAAAAGAAAGAATGAAAAAGAGAGGGAAAAAACAATAAGCCTCACGCCCTTCTGCCTGTCGGGGACCCCTCGACTGATGGCTGGTGTGGAGGCTGAGGTTGTTCCTGGCACCATTCGCGATCTCAGTACGAGGTGAAGTCTCATATCTTGGAGCAAAACTGTCTCTCTTATACAGTGTAACAAACAGCCAGCGCAGAGAAAACAGATACAGGAGATAAAACACAGCTACAGAAAAACAAGTTGCAGGTGCTGTCTTCGGCCCATAAAGGAACATTAACAAGACTCATCCAAGGTCATGCAACTTGTTGAGTACCATCAACAATTTTTGCCATTCAGCCCATCCTGTACAATCTATCTTCCCATGCAACTGTCAAATATCATCATTAACTTTTAGCCCTTCGGCCCATCCTATACAAATGTAGTACATGGAGCTTTGCCACATGCAGTTCACATCCATTAATATGAAAGACATAACAGAACAGTTCCATCATTCAAAGTGATTAATAGAATATAAGAGTAAATAGTATATTGACTCAGATATTTTAACTGTGTAAGATGAAATGCAGAGTCAAATCCACTAAAACTAGCTGCCAACAAAACAGCAATAAAGCAAGATGAGACATGACAGCAATGTATGAAAGCTATGGAATAACAAAACTGGAAAAATATAATTGAGAAATTGTCTACCAATGAAATTACACACACAATGTACAGTCTTCACAATGTCTGCAATGAGCTCACTGCTACAATAACTGCTCTTATGTTAGCAGCAATTGCATTGTCATTCTACAACCGCTGAGGGATTATGTTATCAATATCACATGAGATGGCCATCAGGGAATTGTCAAAGCCAAACAATTCCTTGGGGAAAGGGATTGGTTCCTAGGAATTGACCATGTGGTCGGACACAAAATCAATCAATTGACCACAATATCAAATCTTCATAATCTTCTGAAGATGTCTGAACTGCCTCCAGGACTGAAGCTCGTATTGATTTTGTGGGATTGGTAAACAGCTGCTTGTTGTCACTGATAAGTACAGCAGGTTTCCAGTCCCGGGAATAGTTACATTAAGTTCAATCATCCCAAAGCGGGAGCAGATATATTCAGCTTGCTTGGTGAGAATGGCACCCCATCCAACAGCAATGAGGTCAGCAAATTTGCAAATACTTGAGGTTTCACTCAACAGAAGGTCACGTCTCAATGGCCAAGAGCTAAAGGAGAGGTTGAGAGATTTAAGCACGCAGGGGGAAAGAGACATGGACAGCTCCAGTTAAAGGCAAGTCATGGGATCAAAAGCTAACTGATGACACATCAACCCAGTATCTGAGATGTGGAGCAAGGATTGGATAGTGTATTCTGATGGGTTAATGTAGGTTCCTCAGTGTAGTGCTTGCTGGGTAAAAGATGGTCTTGCTGGAGAAAGAATGTTAATGAGTGCTGATAAAAATAATGATGAGGAAGACTGTGTCACTGTTGGTCACAGCACTGGTCACATCCAGCATTAATACAGTGCACTACCATCCCATTCCCAGCCATAGAGTCATAGAGTCATAGAGCATTGAAACAGACACTTTGGTCCAACCAGTCCATGCTGACCATGCTGAAACTAAACTAGCCCCACATGCCTGCTTGGTCCATATCCCTGCAGATATTTCTTATTCATGTACTTATCTAAATGTTTTTTAAACATTGTAACTGTACCTGTATCCACCACTTCCTCTGGAAGTTCATTCCACACATGAGCCACTCCCTAAGTAAAAAACATTGCCCCTCATGGCTTTTTAAAATCTTTCTCCTTTCACCTTAAAAATATACCCCCGAATCTTGAAATCCCCACCCTGGGGAAAAGACACTGCCGTTCACCTTATCCATACCCCTCATGATTTTATAAACCTCTATAAGGTCACTCCTCAACCTCACACGCTCCAGTGAAAATAGTCCCAGCCTATCCAGCCCCTCCTTATAACTCAAACCCTCCACTCCTCGCAACATTGTGGTAATTCTATTCTGAACCCTCTCCAACTTATTAATATCCTTCCTATAATAGCCAGTCACAATCCCGAGATAGGATCTCTAGAAAAGTCACGAATCCCAGCATTAACTCTCGCCTCAAATCAGAGGATTGGACAAGACTTAAAGCTTTTACTGTCCATTGGGCCATGAGAGTCACAAAGTGCAATAATAATATAATAAGAATATGAAACTTCTGAGCAAAGAGGGTTGAGTTCAAATCCCAACTGCTCCGGAAAATGTGTAACGTTACAGAGGGCTCTTCTGGCATGATTGCAATGTCCTTACCTCTGAGCTAGGAGGCCTGGGTTTAAATCTGACCTGCTCCAGAGGTACGTAATAACATTGCTAAGCCAATTGTTTAAGAAATATCTATAACATCAGAGATTTTTGTAAATGCAAAGTTACTACACTGACACTCCTGTCATTTACAGTGTCTCCTAGTGCTGACTTGTTATATACCTCAATCTATTAGCTACCTTGTAAACAGTTGCTTAAGAAATCTGTATACTTCTCAATGTCATAGCTGCCAGCAGATCTAGCTGATATTGGCACATAGTGAGCAAAGGACAACAAAAATGCTGTCAAGGAAAATTGAAAGTTGTTTTATTAATAAAGGAGGAACAAAGGGATAACTGGAAATGGAAGAGGGAGCAAACAAAAAATTTCTGGTGTTGGATTCAATGAGCTCATTCCTTTCAGCCTGCCCATGAGTGAAGCACTCCCCAGATTTGACTTCATAGAATCCTACAGTGTGGAAACAGGCCCTTTGGCCCAACAAGTCCACACAACCCTAGGAGCATCCCACCCTGACCCATCCCCCTATAAACCACCCAAGCTACACATCCCTGAACACTATGGGCAATTTAACATGGCCAATCCACCCAGCCTGCACATCTTTGGACTGTGGGAGGAAACCCACACAGACACAGAGAGAATGGGCAAACTCCACACAGACAGTTGCCCAAGGCTGGAATTGAATCCAGGTCCTTGGTGCTGTGAGACAGCAGTGCTAACCACTGAGCCACCATGCTGCCCCCAAATTTGAATCCACAAGAAAGAAATTGCTAGACCAAGTGCAATCACAAAGATTTTGCAGCCCATTCAGTCCAATAGATCAATGATCTTTTTATCATCTAACTCTGGGTGGCGAACATCCTAGACTGAGCACTCATTGTCATGGTATCTCAAACTGGAGTGGTCCATGCAGACTTAGGTGAATCTAAAAGAGAAAGTAATGTTCAATATTTTTCTCAAGCTGTGCACTTTGTTAACATTCAAATGTGTCTATACAATGTTATTTCTGAGTAAGAATGAGAAATGGTAATTGGAGTACCTTCTAAGACGATAGCACAATGGAGCGGATCAAACATTGAAGCTCAAATTTTTCATTTCCATCATATTCTACTCCCTACAGAATGAACCATCAATGTTGCATGGTATTTTTCAAAATCCTACTGTCATTCTCAGGTTGATGTGATCCACATAGTCAGTTGTCCTTATCCTGACTCCTCACTCATCACCAATAATGACCTACTCTCATTCCCAATCTGACATTGTTTTAAGTTTTAAGGCTCCCATTCATGTGTTTTGAATCCCTTCATGGCTTCACACATTCTCCTCTTTGTCACCTTCTCCCATATCCTTCCACAAATTCCGTGACCCTCCAATTCTTGTCTCCTTACACCCATGTTGAATCTGATCAATGGCCACTGGGCCTTCAGCTGTTGAAGTGCGAAGCTCTGGAATTCTCCCCATTTGCCTGTTTGCCTCTCTCAATCCTCTTTTAAGGTGTTCCTTATACCTTCTTCCTTGACCATGGTATTGGTCACCTGATATGGCTCAGGTGTCAATTTTTGACTGAATATCCATTGTGTAGAACATTTGAAATTTGTCATATTATTTATTTATTGCCAGTATTGAAAGTCACTTTGTAAATATTAGTACTTATTGCTGGACATGATTTTCATCTGCAGCATTCAAGAGATTGATGAGACCAATGAAGACTGTGAGCCTCATTCCTGCTTAAGCCCAATTCTGTCTCTTTTCTTCTTCTGAGGACCATAGAGTTGAAGTGAACTCCAGGTGAAGTAGGGAAGGGCAGAGGTTAATGAGCACCAGTGTCACAATTCCAGTGTTTCACCAGAGGCAATTTTAGGCCTGAGCATTTTTCATTTTTTCATTTATTAATCCCCCACCAGTAAATCACCTGTGTTTTCAGTTGAATAATTTACATGCAAAGCCTGTTAAAGCTGAGGCAAACCATCAAAGATGAGGGAGAGGTAGAGAGAGGGTTGGAGGACAATATCTTCTTGTCCGTTTTGAATTAATTGGAAACAAAATTGGCTTGCCATAGAAGACAGAGAGTAGTTGTGGAGGGATGTTGTTCTGACTGGAGGTCTGTGACCAATATCAAAGGATGCGGCAAGATATAGATCAGCTGGAAATTTGGGCAGAGAAATGGCAGATGGAGTTTAAACTGGACAAGTGTGAGGTGATGCATGTTGGGTGGTCAAATGCAAGTGGAAAGTATACTGTAAATAGCCAGACCTTTAGGGGCAGTGATATAAGAGAAGGACCTTCGGGTCCAAGTCTATAACTCTTTGGAACTCGAAACACAAGTGGATAAGGCAGTAAAGAAAGTGTACAGCATGCTTGTCTTCATCGGTCGGGGCTTTGAATATAAAAGTTGGCAAGTTATATTGCAACTCTATATTACTTGGGTCATGCCACATTTAGAGTATTGTGTGCAGTTCTATTGCTGCACTTCAGGAAAGATGTGGAGGCCTTGGAGGGGGTGCAGAATTGGAGAGCGTGCAGAAGAGGTTTACCAGGATGTTTCCTGGATTGAAATGAATTAGTTATAAGGAGAGGTTGGACAAACCTGGATTGTTTTTGCCAAAACATCAGGGGCTGAGGGATGACCTGATAGAAATATTTCTCATTATGAGAGGCATGTATATGATGGATAGTCAGAGTCTCTTTCCAAGGGCGGAAACATCAAATACTAAGGACCATATGTTTAAGGTGAGAAGGGAAAAGTTTAAAGGAGATATGCGAGGAAAAATTTTTACACAAAGGGTTGTAGGTGCCTGGAACATGTTACCAGGGGAAGTAGCAGAAGCAAATACATTAGAAAAGTTTAAGAGGCATTTAGACAGACACGTGAACAGGCAGATAATATTGGGACCATGTACAGGCAGATAATATTAGTTTAGAATAGTACCATGGTCAACACAGGTATCGTGAGCTGAAGGGCCTGTTCCTGTGCTGTACGGTTCTATGTTCTAATCGATTTTCTACTTTTCAACTTCTTGAATTCCAAGGCAGGCAAGACCAGAAATAGTCATCAGCTGACATGAGTTTGGAGGGAAGGGATAGTTATCCAAATATGCAGAGGAAAATGTTTGCACAGGATATGGATAGAAGAATAATAAACGTGCATTTAGTTCTCATTTTAAAGTCTTAGGTTCTAACTTTGTTTTGAAACAGTTCTTTGATTTAATAGGATCAGTAATAGCTAATTACCATAGTTGATATACTTTGGAATTTAGAAATCGAAATAATAAATTGACAATTTTAAGCATTTGGAATGGAGTGGATGAATCTTGGATTGTAGGATAAGTCAGGAATTTAGAAATTTAAGAGACTGAGTTTCCAGTGTTTGAAGTTATGTGTCAGGCGCATGGGTTTTAGAACTGTCCCCCTTTTTCGCACTTTCGAGTCTTGTCAGAAGATATTTGCCCGATACTTAGAATATTTCTTTTCTCAATCACAATGACGACTTTACCCAAAGGATGAAGAGAATGCAACTTGCAGAGCTGCATTAAAGGGGAATCCAGTTAAACCTAATGAAGCAGAAAAGAAGGGGAGGCCATTTTAAGAGAATTATATGACATAAATTGGGATTCAGTGAGAGCATAAACATTGACATAGACTTGCTCGGCTAAATGGCCTGTTTTTACACTGTAAAAGTTATGTAAATATATAAACCATATTAATTTACTTTACCACATCATGGCTGAGGCAACTTTTAGAATACTGTGTGCGATTCTGGTGTCCTTGCTATAGGAAGGGTGTTGTGAAACTCAAATGGATGCAGAAAAGATTTACAAGGATGTTGCCGGGATTGGAGGGTTGGAACTAAAGGGAGAGGCTGAGTAGACTGGGCTATTTGCCCTGGAGCATCAGAGACTAATAGATGACCTTATAGAGGTTTATTAAATCATGAAGGACATGAATAGGATGAACAGGATATTCTGTCCATTTGGTGTTTAGACCCAATGGGCACAGCCTCAGAAGAAGAGATGGGTCATTTAGGACTGAGATGAGGAGAATTATCTTCCCTTAACGGGTGGTCAACCTTCAGAATTCTCTATCCCAGGGGACTGCGGAGGCTTACTCATTGAATGTATTTACATTAGAGACCAATACATTTCTACGCATTAAAAATTTAAAGGGAATTGGGGATAATGCTGGAAAATGGTGTTGAGGTTGAAGATCAGCCACAACATTGTTGCATAATACAACAGTCTCAAGGGGTTGAATGGCCCACTCCTGCTCCAATTTTCCATGCTCCTGTGATATGTTGAATGGGAGCAGTGATGCACATTAATTTCATCCAAATACAGTTCTGGATTCTGAAGGTAACATTTGGCTTTTGAAGTCGGAATGGGAATTGCTTCCAGTGTTCCTTGTCATGTGATTTAGTGGAAGAGAAAGGGGAGATGCAGACAATGATCTCAGGTGGCTCCTTGAATGGACTTTGTGGCATTCAGGCACAGTGATCTGGCCATGACAGAGCGTACCAGAGGCTGAAGTTCTTGATTGCATGCTCTACCCGCATGCTAACATTTTGAGTTCTCTGTGCAAGTACAAGTCTTTCCAAATGTTACCATTTATCAACACTTTTAAATAACACTTTTTTTAAAATTCTGAATAATGAATAATTTTACAATTTGCCAACATTATACTTCCCCTGCCATCTCATCGCCCACTCACATAATCTGTCTGTGTCTCTTTACAGTCTCTTTGTATCCCCCTCACAGCTTGTATTGCCAGGTAGCTTTGTTTGTCATTGTTTGTTTGGCTGTCTTACTATCTCTTCATTCAAGTCAATAAAATTGATAGTAAGTGACTGATGCCTCAGCACTGATCCTTGCAGCACTCCACTGTTCACTATCTGACAGCGTAAAAATGTCTGATCTATCCCTTTTCCCTGTTTCCTGTCCATAAAATAATCCTCTAACCAGAGTAATATATTATTCCAAACTCTGTGAGCCCTTCCTTTGTGTATTGACCTTGCTTGTAGCACCTGATTGAAAGCCATTTGGAAATCCAATAAACTCTGGTTCCCATTCATTTATCCTTGTTACATTCTCAAAAAACTCCAATAAATTTGTCAGAGTTGACTTTTCATAAAATTTTGCACTCATCATACTTTCTCTTTCTAAATATATTGTTATGACTTCCTTAAAATCAGATTACAGCACTTTCTAAATTGCTGCTATCTAGCCTTGCTTTGTTTCTCCCCTTCTTGAATAATGGTGTTTCATTTGCGAACTTCTAATCTGTTTGAACTATTCCAGAATTTCGGGAATTTTGGAAAATCTTAACCAATTCTTGGACCAGAATAATAAGAGACTCATAATTGGACTCTTATTTAATTATCTTGTGAATCCAAGTCCCTGGAGCTAAACAATAATTTCCTCATTTTCTCTGTTCAAGGCAATTAATTCACCACTTTGTCTATGGAGGGGCTACTCCTCTGAAGGTGCATCATTTGTTTTGTGTCTCTCCTCAAGGTTGGAGGTTGCTGCACAAAGGCCATATGTCATCCTGAACCTGCTTAGCCAGAACCACCCCCATTGTGTTAGCTCCATTCAACAAAATGGGGCTTGTTGCAAGAAATGCATTCATGAATTTCTACATCTTTGACCCAAAGTTTACTCCATATGGGGCACTGGGATGGAAGACAGACCTTGACCATGTCTTGCTGCAACTGTACAAGGTGCTTGTGAAACCACATGTGGAGTACTGTGAGCAGTTTTGGTCCCATTATTTAAGGAAATATTTCATTGGAGGCAGTTCAGAGAAGGTTCACTAGGAAGATCCCTGGTGTGGAGGGATTGTCTTATGAGTAAAGGCTAAACAGGTTGAGACTCTCTCATTAGAATTTGATCTCGTTGAAACGTTTGGATTCTTAAGGGACTTGTCAGGGTAAACACTGAGAGGATGTTACCTCTCAGAGGAGAGTCTAGGATTGGGAGCATTGTCTCAGAATAAAGAGGCGCCAGTTTAAGGCTGGGATGAGAAAGAATTTCTTCTCTCAGAGGCTTGTGAGATTTTGGAACACCTTGCTGCAGAGAGCTGTGGTGAGGGCAGATAGTATTCTCAATCTGCCATGGAGTCAAAGGTTATGGGGAAATGGCAGGAAAGTAGACATGGGGAATTTTGGATCAGCCATGACCCTATAGAAGGCAGAGCAGGCTTGAGGGCCTGAATGGCCTACTCTTTTTCCTATTTTGTATGGTCTTATAATGGAGTGGGTAAGTGAGATTTGGAGCAAATGAATACAACCAGCTTTTTGGTCAGTGATTTTTGTGGGGACAGAAAGCCAAGGCAAGAGTTTGAGTAGAGAGTTCTAGTTGTGTTGCACATTTGGCAATAGTCGTAACTGAGTAACTGTGTTCAGTTTTACTTTTGTTTGAATCATTCAGGGGAATGTCACCGACAAGACCAGCATTAACTGATTGTTTCCAATTGCCGAAGAGTAGGGGGGATGCAACAGACCAGGTAAAGATAGCAGCTTCTTTCCCTAAAGGTCATTAGTGAACCAGAGCAGATTGTTTTTTTGACAATTGTCAATTCATCTTTAGATTCTTGATTCCAGAGTTTTATTGAATTTAAACAGCACCATCTGCCATCACAAGATTTGAAGCAGCATCTCCAAAACATGACCTGCGTCTCTAGATTAATAGTTTAGTGATAATACCACAAGGCTGTTACCTGCTTGGATCTGAAATTTGTGAAATGTTATCTACTTTTGTCCTCGTAACCCACCATTAACTCTTATCAATGACTTTGCCATTGACTTGAATGTTGATGGATGCTGAAAAGTAAATGGAAGGAATAGAAATGATACAGAACTGAAGATACAGAAGCAGAGTTCATGACATTTTTAAACTAAGATGTTCCAAGATGGGGTGGCATTGTGACTCAGCGGGTAGCATTGCTGCCTGACAGTGCCAATGCTTGATTCCAGCCTCGGGCGACTGTCTATGTGGAGTTTGCACATTCTCCCCGTGTCTGCGTGGGTTTTCTCTGGGTGCTCAGGTTTCCAACCACAGTCCAAAGATCCACAGGTTAGGTGGATTGGCCATGCTAAATTGTCTATAGTGTCCAAGGATGTGCAGGCTAGGTGGATTAGACATGGGAAAATGTCGGGTTATAGGGATAGGATGGGTGGGATGACTCTAGATGGGATGCTCTTCTAAGAGTCTGTGGAACTCAATGGACTGAATAGCCTTGTTCCACACTGTAGGGATTCTATGAAAAGGAAGGCTTGAGGGATGAGAGCTTTCTTCACCGGAGTAGAGACTGTCAATGAGTAACCTGTGCAATCAAAATGCATGTGATTAATTAAAACATGATAAATTATTTCCATTGATTGTTGTGGCAGCAATTGTAGGGCACAAAGTAATCACAAAATGCATTGCAAAGAAGGCAGATCAATAAAATTGTAAAATTACCAGCTATAAACTGAACTTGAAACAAAATGAAATAATTGCTTTCCAGGTAAAACTATGAAATACAGGTAGGGAGTGGAATGAGAGAATTAAATGAGCTCATATATGTTTTCTAAGGAGTGAATACTGATGTTTCACTGACTCCACCTATTCTACTTATATCATACACTGGCTGTCAGTAAAATTAGGAGTTCTAGCTTTCAGAGGGAACAGATATATCTGTTTCAGCTCCCTAAGGTCCTAGTCATTATGACTGAACAAATGTAGTTGTATTTATTGCTATCACGCAATAAACCTTTCTGTCATCCAGGAGGAGTGCCTCTTCTGTAGATACTCTACAGTGGTGTATCATTTACCCATAATCACTAAAAGGCCCAAGACAAAGAAAATACAATGCAGGATTGGTGGCAGAGAACTGTCTCCAACAGCCCTTACCCAGCACCACAAACTGGGAGAGATGGCAAATATCACATGATACTAGTGATGATAATCTGGGAAAGTACCACAATGTATTGTCATATGCCCGATGGGTGGAATGATCTATTTTGTGCTCAAAGCACAAGAAATGTACAGAGTAACCAGTCACAGCCAGAACCCCAGAATACATCTGTACATTAGTGATGTTATCAGTAAATTCCATCATCATTCAAGAAGAAATATTTTAGTTTATTGAAAGCAAAATGACTATTGTCAGAGAAGGGAGCATTTCCTTATTCTGTTATTGATGCCAATCCAAAATGACAAATTACGGTATCTCATATTTTAAATCCTGCAGAGTCCATGTTCTGATGTGCCACTCATGGAATCTTTATTGGGGTTTTGCTGCAATACTTGTATTGTGGACTTTAAGTTATTGCATTTGTGAACTTAGAGTCACAGAATAACACGGGGGTATAGGGTTTAGAAACAGGAAAAGGCCATTCAGCGCTTTGACCCTGCTCAGCCATTCAAGAAGATCACAGTTAATCTAATTGCCGCCTCAGCTCCTTCCTCTTGCTTGTAGCCCATAACCCACAAATCCCTTGTCAATCAAAAATTCAGAAATGAATAACTTCAATGGCTCAGCCGACAGCGTCTTCTGGGGAAGTGAATTCCATTCTGTGTTGATCCTTTGGGAGGAAAAAAAGAGATTCTTCATCTGTACCTTAAAAGGGGGACCTCACTATTGTACTATATTCCAGACAAGAAGAAACATCCTTGAATTCCCTCCCTAATGGCATTGTGAGCCAACCTACAGCAGGAGGACTGCAGTGGTTCAAGAAGGCAGCTCACCACCACCTTCTCAAGGGCAACTAGGGATGGACAAGAAATGCTGACCCAGCCAGCGACGCCCACATCCCACAAATGATTTTTTTTTTTAATTGTCTGGGTATCCAGTCTGTCCACGCTATTCCAAATGTTTCAGTAAGATCACATCTCATTCGTCTAAACACCAATGGGTATAGACCCATCCTGTTCAACCTTTCCTCATATGACAAGCCCTTCATATCACAAATTAGTCAAGTGAACCTTTTCTGAATGGCTTCTGACATAATTATATTTTTTTTTACAAGTGAGGAGAATAAATTCAAAAATATTGCACAAAGGATGCCATTGATCCATCATGTTAGGTTACCCCTTTGAAAGAGTTGCCAATTAATCCCACTCCTCAGCTGACTATCCTTCCTATTTTACTAGTCATTCATGGTACATGGGCAGCTCTAGCTGGGCCAACAGTTGTCACCCATCCCTAGTTTTGCTTGAGAAAGTGGTGGTGAGCTGCCTTCTTGAACTATTGTATTACATTTTGTGTAGATAGACCCGCAGTGCTATTACTATTGCCAACCTTGTCAACTATTAATCCAATTTATTTTTGAAAGTAACTTCCATTTCCCTTTCTGATAGAACTGTTGAATCACATCAACTCGCTGTATTTAAAAATAGCCAACGTCTATTGCTCCTGGTCCTTTTGCCAATTACAATGAAACTTCTGTCTATTGGTTACCAAGCATCCTGCCACAGGAGTCATTTCCTGTTCAATTATTTTGTTAATAATCTTCAAGATTTCGAGCATCCCTATGAAATGTCTTGATAACTGTCCCTGCTCAAGGGAAACATCTTCACTTGCGCTCAGAACTGAAATCTCTCATGTCTTGTATCATTCTGATGAATCTCCTCTGTGTACACTCAGCAAGACCTGTGAGTCAGAAATGGCTACAGATTGAACTCACTGGAGAGCAAGGAAAGGTCCAAAATCAGATAGGTGGTTGCAAGTCAGCAACTGTCAGCTTGTTTTACACTTACAAAGAAATTGTTAGGAATTCTAGAGGAGAGGCAGCCCCCGCTTTGTACTTTGTGTCTTCTTTTAATTTGCCATCTTCACCTCTAAGCAAACATTCTTCTCTAGAAAGCTAGCTGATGAAGGAGGATGCTAGAGCCAATCTTTAATTAGTCTTCTATTTATCAACAGAATGAAACATTGCAAACTTATACTCCCTAAGTCAATGCTGCATAATTTCAGTAAGTATCTATATGGGTTCGAGTGAAATACCAAATAATGCAAATAGTTCAACACCATTGGTACCAATTAACATCTATACCTTCCCTATGAAGTTGGTACATGTTGTGCTCATGTCCACCAGTATTATCTGAGATTACTTAGGTATATGCATTGTCACCAATCCTTCTCATTCCTATAGTTTAAATTACTGATACCAAGTGGGGAAGGATGCCCACACTAACTCTTCAGCAGAAGGGAAGCTTGGTATTGATAAAGAGGTTTCATTTATTACATAACTACATAATATCCAATAGCTAGTTACATTACATCTGAGTTACAAGAGAGTCCGTGTAAGATCTCAGGCTCGGAATAGAGTAACCATAATTGTTGCAGTTCTCTGGTTCAAAGGTTGCTTTTCAATACATTTTCCCATTCTCTGGAAATGTCCCACTTTCTTAATGAATTTGCATTGGCATGATAGAAGTAGACATTGTTTCTGTTTGTGTGTGTTTCCAACTCCACGTTTGACACAGTAATTTCTAACATCAAAGGCCTTGGAGACATTTTGTTTTGGTCTATCATGTGATTTGTTTTTGGTGTTTTTGTAACTTAGAAAGTTGACAAAGTCTGATGATCTTCTTGAGCTAGGCTGGCTCATCATTCACTTCTGATGTCTTCAGATTGCAGCTTCTGGCACCATTGGGAGAGCATATTCTAGTGTGAAAACCTCCTATGTTTGTAACATATCTGAAAGAAATTAATCAAAGATTCCAATGACAATTTTGTTTTGAATTGGTACTGGGTGTAAATCACCACCATCACAGAATTAGAACATACAGAACATAGAACAATACTGCACAGGAACAGGCCTTTCAGCCCACAATGTTGTGCTGGACTTGACACCAAATTAAACTAATCCCTTCTGTCTGCCCTTTGCCCATATTCATTGCATATTCATGTGCTTATCTAAAAGCCCCTCAAATGGCCCTTTCATATCTGCCTCCACCACCATCCCTGGCAGTGCATTCCAGACCCCTTCCACTCTCTGTATAAAAAACTTGACCCTCACATCCCCTTTCAACTATCCCCCTCTTATCATAAATGTATTACGCTTAGAATCAGACATTTCAGCTCTGGGAAAGGTTAGCAGCTCTCTGGGAGTTGTATTCTTCTATTTAATCTTGTTCTTTTTCCAATATAAAATTAGGTCTTCATGTAAAGTGATTGCCAAAATCTCTTACACTATTATCAAAAGTATTCATCTCTTCTCTTACATTTTGCCATTTTACAACATGATCTGTTACTGGGCCTACAGAATAAAAAATGTACTAAATAAAAACAAAACAAAGAACTGCAGATGTTGGAAATGAGAAATGCAAACAGAAATCGCTGGAAAAAATAGGCAAGTTCTCAACATAAGAATCCTTTCCAGCATGCGCCAATGGCAGGGTTCTGATGATATTGAAAGGAAATTGGAGTCTTTACTATCAACAACTTCAGTCTACAACATGCATGTAAAAATGCATGTTGCCACAGCCACTCAAATTCCTTGGAAAATATGCAACACGTAAGGCTTTATGTCATTTCTAAGGATTCTTGGAAGATTGCTACCAGTGCTTCCATTATCTCTGCAGCTAATTCTTTTAACATCCTAGGATACAACCCATCAGACCCAGGGGATGAATCAGCCTCTAGTCCCATTATTTTCCTTAGGACTTTTTCTCTCATGACAGTTATTGTGTTTATTTGTCTCTCCTTCCTCTCACATTTAAGAGGTAGACAGTAGGATAGATAAAGGGGAAACCAGTAGATGATACATATTTGGAATTCCAAATGGCATTTCATAATGTGCCACTGATAAGGTGTTGGGGTAATATATTAGCAAGAGTAGAGGACTGGCTAAATAATAGACAGAGAATTCAGATAAAGGGAACATTTTAAGGATGATAACCAATAACTAGTGGAGTGCCACAGGGATCAGTGCTGGGGCCACAATTATTTACAATATACAATAATGACTTGAATGTCTGAGTGGAGAGAAATTTTCTTATGAGGATGAGGTAAAAGAATGAGGGCAGACTTTATTGAAATGTACAAGATTCTTAGGGGACTTGACATGGCAGATGTGCAGAGACTGTTCCCCCTTGTGGGAGAGTCTAGGACCAGAGGACATAATCTCAAAGTAATCTCAGGTAAGTGAATGTTTGTGGATGACAAGAAAATAGGTAGAAAGGAAAGTAGTAAGAATGACACAGAGTCTACAGAAGAATATAGATAGGTTAATTGAATGGGCAAAAACTTGGCAGATGGAATATATTGTAGGAAAACATGAGATTATGCACTTTGGCAGGAAGAATATAAGAGCAAAAAACTGCTGCACGGTGGGATTTGGGTGCCCTTAACGCATAAATCACAAAAAGCGGGCATCTAAATTCAGTGGATTATAGGGAAGGCTGAACTGTTAGCCTTTATTTCAAAGGAATTGCAGGGATGTCTAAACTAAACAAGGCATTTGTGAGACCACAACTGGAATATTTTGAACAGTTCTGGTCTGCTTACCTAATGAAAGATATACTGGCACTGGAGGGAGTCCAGAAAAGGCTCACTAGACTAATTCTGAGTGGAGAGGAATTTTCTTATGAGAATGAGGTAAAAGAATGAGAGCAGACTTTATTGAAATGTACAAGATTCTTCAGGGACTTGACATGGTAGATGTGCAGAGACTGCTCCCCCTTCCAGGAAAGTCTAGGACCAGAGGACATAATCTCAGAGTAAGGGGTCACCCGGTTAGGAATGTTTTTTTAATTTCAAAGAATAGTAATTCTATGGAATTCATTACCCTAGAAAGTTGTTGACACTGGGTCATTAAGTTATTCAAGGTTGACAAGACAATTTTTTTTCATCAATATCAAGGGATATGGGAGAAAAGCAGAAACATTGAAGTTGAAGATTATCAACCCAGCCGTTATCTCATTGAATGATGGAGCAGACTCAAAGGGCTGAATGACCTACTACTACTCCTGTGCTTTTTGGTCTTCCTGAAATTTTCTACCTGGAATTGACTGCAATAATTCTGCTGTTTTAGAAAGGTTAAACAAATTCCCCTTGATTTTGAAGGCTATTAATAGGATAAAGTATCTTGTAAGGCTTTTACCTTCAGAGCCTCCCCGCTTCAAAGGTTTATGTACGTAAACATCTAGGTCATTCTGTTGCTAAGACGTCTAAGATAGATATATGGCTAGACTGGTGCAATCTTTTTTTAAAGTAATGAATCATTTATGCTTTACTCATGGTATACATTACAATTGCACAGAGATCAAAGCTGATGTTCTATCTCAGCAAATTCATTGTCATTATTTATCATGACATCATCAATGAGATAGTATCCTATGTACATATTCAAGAGTTAATGCTAGATGTTATATCCAATAGCCTGTCTCTGTTTTCCTAAACTCTGTTGCTACCCTCCTCCCTGTTTACTGCATTTTCAGGTTTCATGCCATCTACAAACTTAAACATTTTGTTCATGACCTGGATTTACGCTGAGAAATCAGTATTCTCTGTCTCTCAGTCAATTTATTACTCACACAAACAATGTCCTTCTAATCCTGAGAGTTTCAATTCTTTGAACCAATGTATTGAGCATTCCTGAATCAAGCATCTCATCAAAATCCATGTGCAACAACAAAATAAGTAATTGAACTGAACTCATAAAGTCTATTTTAGCACTTTCTCTAATTCAATAGGGTGGCACGGTGGCTCAGTGGTTAGCGCTGCTGCCTCATAACACCAGGGAACTGGGTTTGATTCCACCCTCAGCTGACTGTCTGTGTGGAGTTTGCACATTCCCCCTGTGTCTGTGTGGGTTTCCTCCCACAGTCCGAAGATGTGCAGGCTAGTTGTTTTCGCCATGCTAAACTGCCCCTAGTGTTCAGGGATGTGGAGATTAGGTGGGTTACAGGGGGATGGGTCAGTGTGGACTTGTTGAGCCCAAGGGCCTATTTCCACACTGTAGGGATTCTGTGATCAATTTTATAACATGAACGAGCAAGAGCCAAGGCTGACACTGGGAGAAAATTAATGTGACTTCCAACTTGCCTTGACCCCAATCAGAATGACTTCTTTTTTTTCACCAAGGCAGCATCCTAATGTGCTCTGATTGGCCTGTGAAATATATTGGCCTATCTCCCAGGTTAACATGTTTCAAACACATTCTATGAAAATTGTTTATTGTCAGCACTCAGGTGAGTTTTTCAAGTCAATATTTAGGGTTTGGTTTTGAATTTTGGACAGGAGCAATTGCTGAAATGACTAACACCAGTCCACAAAGTACCCATTTCTCTCCATTAGAAAGAAACAATTTATTACGTGGAGTTTGCAGATAACTGTTATGCATGTACTTGGGGGTGTTGTCCCTTTAAGAGAGCTGGTCAGGTGACCCAGAGGGCGGAGCTTGGGTCCAGTCTAGAATCTGCAGTGGAGGTGTGAGCATCGTCAATTAAGTGTTCCCTGTTCAGATTTGTCATTCGTATACCTGTTAAGTATTTCCTAGTTCCAAATGCAGCACCAACATAACAGTAACCACTCCACCAGCATGGGTTAAGTTGATGAGGTAGGGACTCTGTAAGCTGTAATAACCAGCGCAAGTGTTGTAGGTTTTAACTCTGCAATATGCTATAGTCATCCAGCCCCCAGAGCTAAATAACGCCCCAAAAAAAGTGACAGAACACCAAATATTTCTCTCCCCAAATCCACTCCCTCAAAGCTTTGCCTTCAATCAGACACAAACATTTTAATTTATTTTCAAGGTTCAGAGAGAACTCATTGTGCTTTCTGTAACCAATTAACGTATATACCCATGTAAAAGTCATTTCTTTGATAACGATTTTTTTTTGGCAAAAACTTAGGGGCATGGCTTTTACGTGCTTAATACTGCTGTGGAATTGAATCCACGCCAGTGTTTGGAAAAACTGACTGCAACGACCCTGGTTGCTGGCCATGGTCCTGAATTCCTCAGGAACAGCTGCGCAGGTTATCCGCCTGTTCAAGCGAGCAAAGAGCAATTGTGACTGGGGTGATTTGTCGGTTCTCAATAGCTCCGCTCCTAGAACTAGCGCAAAGCTTGTGAAAAATTACGGATTCAGGGATCAAAATTCAAGGCTCAGCCCTGACTCGAAAGCGACTTACACCTGAATACATAAAGCTTATTCGATTTTGCTTCCTGTATTGTGGCTTTTAATTGTTTTGCAAAATGTTACAGTCCACTCTGAGGGAGTTTGACTTAGATACAATGGACCGTGCAACGAAGGTTGTTTGTAGAGGATGAGGGTTGTTCATGCAGTTTACCTGCGAGATGAAAAGCTTTAAGCCTGGTGATTAAAACTGTTGAATAGTTGGCAGAATTTGCAAAGTGACTTTTCTTTTCAGCTCTGAGAAACCATGATAACAATAGATATTGTGTACTAAATAGTCTTCTGGTTCTCCAACTTTGATATTTTAAGAACTTTTAATATTGCAGTAGAATTCTGTATTATGTCAGGACCCCAGGCTAATGTTGTTGGGACTTGTGTTCGAATCCTACCATAGCAGATGATAAAATTCAAATTCAATATATATCCAGAATTTCAAGGTAGATTAATGACGACCATATAGTGATTGTTGATTGTTGTAAAAGCTCATCTCATTCACTAATGTCGTTTCGTGGAGGCAATCTGCTGTCCTTACCTGGTCTTGCCTACATGTGATACCACAGCAGAAGAGGACCCGACACCAGACCATGCCCAGCCTTGGCTGAGGTTACCACTCAGTTTGGTGCAGTTTCAGCATCTGGGGAATGCCCACTGCAGTATGACAAAGGTCAATGACCTCCTCTCGCCCATGCAAGTGCCACCATCTTCTCTCTGACACCCCACACTCTCTCTCTCTCTGCTCCTGTAACCGCCTCCCCCCGAGGCTCACGTTCTCCCACTCTCAATATTGTCTGCAGCATCTTTACTCAGTTACTGTTACCCCAACCTCCACCCCCCCACCCTGACACCACTAACACTGCACACCCTTTGTGCTGCCCACTCAGTCACTTGGGACAGCTCCCCAGCCGCACCAATAGGAACATTTCCCTCTATATCCCTCACCCCACTCTCATTCCAGGAGGGGAAAGCCCTCCAATAGGGCAGGAAGAGTCAAACCCACTTGGTGGGCTGCCCACCCTGCAGCTCCTCCCCCCTTATGTGGGCAGCATCCTGACTCTGATTGTCCTGAGGAGCTGGCTAACTGTGTCCCAGCCCCTGGACCAGTTTTGGAGGTTCCTCTTGCTTTACTGTGTCAGCACCCCCTGGCAGAAGGCTCTCTCCTTTGACCTGGCTGAGAACAGCTGACAACCATGATATGCCTTCTGCCTATGTGTCTGCACTAAACATCAAGACAAGGTTAGATATAAGTAATACAGCCTGGTATCTCTGGCTGAGGGTCAAAGCACAAAAAGGCAAGACAAGGTAGGGACGCTGTGAGCATCAGCTCAGAGTAAGTGAGTGCACTGACAGTGAGTAAAGATCCCGGAGATATAGCCTGGTCCAGTCAATGAGCTAGGTGTTTGTCCCTGAGCACACAGTGTCCTTTCTGCTGTGTTACAATGAGAGTTACTTGGGGACAGCCTAAAGTACAGCACTGAGGGCAGTGGACCAAAGATATGCCAGGAGAATTCTTGGAGACTGGCACAAATCAGATGTCAGTCGGTATGGCATGTATATGCTGGTGCCCATGGAGCATGCTCTGAGGTATTAGTGCCCAGTGTCCCATATGGGGATTCCACAGAGCAAGAGGTCAACTGAATTTGCCAGGACCTGCACTGATTTCAACGTTGAGATTTTTGTGTCTACCTTTTCTTGGTAAGATGGGGAGCTGAATATTAATGAAATGAGTTGGACTGTTAATAAGACATTCAACAAGAGATAATCATCATTAATAGGCAACTCCCCATTGCCAAGCAAGGAACTTGCTCAGTAAAAGCATAAAAGTTAGAATGAGATGTTCCCAGTGTTGAGACGGGCCTCACTGTACTCCCTGTCTGATGCTGCAATGACCTCATCATAGCCCATTCATTCATTCCTATAACACTTTACCCAATGTTTTGAATCAAATAAGAATCTACTTTGGTGCCAAAAGCATTCCAGACAGAATGAGAACAATGGATTGGGGAATAAAGGAAGAAATATTCGTAGAAAAGCCAGGAGAAAGATGCAATTTCTGAAGGCAGGAAGTCAACATTATCGAGGACATTCACACAAAAGAGAAGGAAACCTGTTCAGCCAAGGGAAAAGAGTGCTTGAACTGAAGAAGTGAGATCTCTTTGCACACAAATTACCCAATGGACATGGTCAACAAAAAATTATCGTTCATTAGCAGAACTGTATGTTAACTGCAGTCTCTGCAATTTACTTTTATTTGTTATGTTAATGGCAAGGAGGCTGTTTGGAGAAACAGAATTGTACCATGGATGGGCTGGCTTGCACAGTCTCGTGATGTCTGCCTCTGCTGTAATTGTCTTTGTGTGCATTCTGAAAGTACCTCTGTGTGCATCACTTGAAACAAAGGGCAACTGAGAAAAGCCTATAAAGAGCTTCAGACTGAGCCTGGAACAGGTCTTGAAACTATGGCAATAACAAGGCACCAGGCACAGCACGTAAAAGGACAGGAGGCTGAGCCTGTAACAGACCTCCAAACTGAGACGGTGATAGAACACCAAGTGACACTGTAATAGTGTTGCAGACAGAGCCTGTAATAGTTGATCAGCAGACTAAGCCTGTATCCCAGTTGTGGACTGACCTCAAACACAGTGATCAATGTGAGAAAAAACAAAAATTAAGAAAACAAGTCAGTTCAAGTGTGGCCATGCATTTTTTTCATTATAAAGCTAGAATGCTGCCACCCAGCACCAGGGAGCTAGGTTTGATTTAACCCTCAGGCAAATGGAGTTTGCACATTCTCTCCGTGTCTGTGTGGGTTTCCACTGAATGCTTCAGTTTTCTCCCACATTCCAAAGATGTGCAGGTTAGGGTGGAATGGCCATGCTAAATTTCCCACAGTGTCCAGGGTTGTGCAGGCCAGATGGGTTAGCCATGGGAAATGCTGGGTTACAGGGATGGGATGGGTCCAGGTGGGATGCCCTTTGGAGGGTCGATGTAAACCTGATGGGCCAAATAGCCTACTGTAGGCTTCTATGAGTGTTGACTGATTTTGTTTCCATGGAAAACATTCTTTAGCCATGTCGAGAGAAAGGGAACTGGCCTTTAGCCGCACCAGGTCACAGTTCAATGAAATCATTGATAGGAAAATAATCACAGCACTGGGAATCCAGAGTTTTACTGGCAACTGGGCTTTCTCCTGGTTTATGGATTTCTGTATCATGTCACATTCCATTTGCTGCTTCTGTGTAGGCCTTTTGTTGCTAATTGACACTTTTTTTCTGTTGAACAGTCAAAGCATGTCTAAGTATGATAGGGTGACTGCAAGGCAAAGTGAACAGAATTCTTTCAACCAGAGCAGTGCTAGTGATTAGACATAAACACACGGCTTTTTCCATTGGTTTGGGAAACATTATGGCCCTGCACTGACAAAACACAGCGCCTGTGGGAAGGAGAAAATTAAGCTACTGGTTGTTTTATTTTAAATGTAAAAATATAAGTATTTTGTTCTAACAATGACAGAGAGTTTAAGGAATTTGTTAATGGTGGTTTTTCACACTGAGCTGCACGGGGCATAAAAGGATATTGTACAAAATCGGCCAACCAAGTTTTCAGCCACATTCCTGAATCTGTTGCCAGTCTCCAGCAAGGCAAAGAAATGTATCTTCCTATGACAGATAAGATGCCAGCTCTACAGAGGCACAGGAATCTTGGCACAGCAGCTCTGAGACCTTCATGGGAGGGCAATGGCCCTAATGGTATTGTCACTGGACTATTAACCCAGAGACACAGATAATGTAATATGGACCTGAAATCAAATCCCGCCAAAGCAGATGGTGGTATTGGAATTCAATTTTTAAAAAAAACTGAATTAAGAGTCTAATGATGACCATGAATCCATTGCCGATTGTTGGAAAAACCCATCTGGTTCGCTAATGTCCTTTAGGGAAGGAAACTGCCACCCTTATCTGGTCTGGCCGACACGTGACTCCAGCCCCACTGTAATGTGGTTGACTCTTAACTGCCCTCTGGGCAATTAGAGATGGGCAGTAAATGCTTCTTAGTCAGCGACGCCCTCATCCCATGAATGAATAAAGGAAAAAAAAATTAAACAGCACCCAGAGATGACTCACAGATGGGTGCACTTGACTGCTTCAAATGAAAATTGTGTGCTCCCTTATGAGGCAGTCAGGTCCCAATGTATGGCTTAATTCTTTCATTTGTGTCCAGTGCTGCATTAACATCATAAAATAAAGCAGGTCACTCTTGTGATGAGTTGGCAGTGTCCCTATCCCTGGACAAGTCCCATCTGCTCAAAAGGTGTGTCTGAACATGTCTGAACAGGTTCATTGGGAAAACATCTATAAAATAAAGTAGAGGACCTTCTGCCTCAGAGGTACTGCCCCTATCTCTGGGTCTGAAAGTTCAGATTCAACACACATTAGGTGTGTCAGAAGAGGTTGATTGTGAAAATAGCATTCAATAGAATAAAACTGCAAAATACCGCAAGTGGAAATTCATAGTCATAGAGGTGTACAGCACTGAAACAAACCCTTCGGTCCAACTTGTCCATGCAGACCAGATATCTTAAATTAATCTAGTCCCATTTCCCAGCATTTGGCCCGTATGCCTCTAAACCTTTCCTATTCATGCACCCATCCAAATGCCTTTTAAATGTTGCAATTGTACCAGCCTCTACCACCTCCTCTGGCAGCTTGTTCCATACACAGACCACCCTCTGTGTGAAAACATTGCCCCTTAAGTCACTGTCCCCTCTCAGCTTAACCCTATGCCCTCTAGTTTTGCACTCCGCTAACCTGGAGAAAAGGACCTTGTCTATTCACCCTATCTATGCCCCTTATGATTATATAAATCTCTATAAGGTCACTGACGCTCCAGGGAAAAACATCTCAGTCTATCCCCCCACCTCTCTTTTTATAACTTAATCCTTCCAGTTTCGGAAACATCCTTTTAAATATGTTCTGCACCGTCTCAAGTTAGGAGCATGTTAGGCAGCCTATGTGGAGAGAGTGATGGAGTGAGTGTTCCTGATCTCTTTTCATCTGAACTCGCTGATTCTTTCTCCTCAGTAAGTTGTGTGGCCTGCTGGGTCTTTCTTGCTCTTTTTATTCCTGTTGGCTGAAAAGACAGCTATTTTTGTAAATGTGTCCATCAGCCCCCACACAATTAACACTTTCATGAGCAAGCCTTTCTAAATAAAGGCAGCAAGTTGTTAGTTCTCCCATCATCAGGCCCCTTACTTTCTCCACATGTGTTCTACATGTGCAGATCTTCAAGGGCATTCCCAGGGAATTGAGGCTTGTAGTTCTCTTGCTCACCCACCATGTTCAGACAAGTCTCAGGGACATTACTGGCTAAGAAGTAAATGTCAAACGGAGAGGAACATGGGAGTAAAAACATACCAGAGGAAGTGCTGGAAATCAGAAATTGCTGGAAAACAATAGGTCTGGCAGCATTTGTGGACAGAAGTCAGAGTTAGGAAAATAGGAGTGTTGGGCATAGGAATAAGGAGAGTTGGGTGGCTTTACTGTTCGGGGTCTGTTGCTCATTTTCCATCACAGTCATGACTCAGCACTGAATTCTCCTGAAGTACATCATTAGCAAAATCCTGGTTAACAGGGTCAGCTTCTTCAGACAGCCCCTCGCTGAGCTGTGTGTCTGTAAACAGCCACAAGGTCTTTAAACATTCCAAATGAAGAGCAATTAATATTCAGGATGGAAGCTGATTAATATGCAAACTCAATGGCACTTGATATGCATAATTGTGCTAACTAATATGCAAGATTAATATTAAATAACGTGTAGAATGAATGCCAATTAATAAGCAAGATGAATGCTGACACACAAACAAGATGGGCAATCTTTCATTCAGATGACAAACAATTTGAGCAATGCCTGGTGGAATATTTGAGGTGAGAAAGATTGCTCTGTTTTGGGACTGTGCCTTTAAATTTAAGACAAAACGAAAGGGTCATGTGAATGGTTCTGCAGCCTGCCTGACAATGAGGCTGTTTCTGAGGAAGAGCCATTCCAGACCCAAAACGTTAACTCTGTTTCTCTCTCCACAGATGCTGCCAGACCTGCTGAGTTTCTCCAGCGTTCTCTCTGTTTTCTTTCAGATTTCCAGCATCCACAGTATATTGCATCTATTTAAGTTAGCCTGGGTAGACAAGGTTAAAGGAGGGCTTCATTTGTTCCAATGCGAAGGAGATGCGAGACGTTTACACACTGACGATGGCTTGGGTGTGTTAACAGCGGATAGGCCATGGTTTGAATCCTGTGCTCCACACTCTGGCTGGTTGGTTCATTTACTGGCACAGGAGAGGGGCAGGTAATGATCCTGCCTCCTTCCAAACTTGCCCCCATTTAAATCCGTGGTGGGTAGGTTTGGAGATGGACCCACTGCCAATGCAGGCCCTTAAATAAGCAATTAATGTCCAATTAAGGAATGCATCTTGTTAGCAGAGTGCACATGGCAAGTATTTCAGGCTTGACATACCAGAGGTTAATATTTTGCAATGACTTCAATAAGGAGGTAGTCACAGCACCAGCTGAGGAGCCTTGTGAAGTATTGACGCTACTTCAGTAAACGTTTTTTGAAAAAAGGTAGATTTTTTTTGAACAATAAAGGAATTAAGGGATACGGTGAGAACGCGGGTAAGTGGATCTGAGTCCACGAAAAGATCAGCCATGATCTTATGGAATGACGGAGCAGGCTCAAAGGGCCAGACGGCCTACTCCTGCTCCTAGTTCTTATGTTCTTATGTTCTTATGGTCAGAGCAGGAAGCTAATGGCATTGTGTAAGGAGAAGTGTGATATTTGTCCTCAACATGTTACTCACGAACAAGGATTGATGAAACAGTAAAGTGGATTCTTCATTTGAAGCTAGACTATTTACAGGCAATGTTCACTGGGAGCAAAGTATATTAAATGTAACTAATACACCCTAACCTGCTAAAAAATCTAATGATTGACAGCAGTTGAAGAGATGTCCCCTTAAAGGTGTATACACATCTTATCTCAAAAATAGTGCCCAATCAGGTACTTCAGGTGAAGTCTTCCATGTTTAGCTTGAACTGTGATGGCTAGGATACTCACTCTGCCTTGTGTTATTGGCCAGACCAGACCCCCTCAAAATGTTTTAAGAAGGTAGCCTAAACCCTAACTTTTTCATATTTTAAAGGCAGATGTAACATTCTGTGATCCAGATGCAATGCAACATTAAGCAAAACACAATTTATTTAAACACTGTAGTTGAAATACAATAAACGATGGACAAATTTAGAATAATAACTTTATTGGAAAACTTAACAGAATGATAGATACAGTACCTATTACTAATTAACTGTTCCAATATGGCAACATCTCATAAACACTATCTTTGGCAAAAAGACAAATTCAGAAAAACAGATGTTGCCTCACATACAATGTATCACCCAGGAAGAGAACACTTACATCAGCGCCCCCTCACCACCCCCACCCCCACCCCAAGATTTGGCTGTAATCAAGAGAGAGAAAAATAAGTTCCACTTCTTCAAGCCCATAACAGTTATTACTAAAAGCTTAAAAAAAACTAAAAACTAGAAATCCTGGTTCTGTGAGAGCTGGCAACACCCATCCAGGCTGATTCTATTGTTGCAACTTTAAAAACGCACCCCACATCCTCCCAAGCTGTTTGCTTTATGGGTATTCACTAGGCAGCTCATTACCTTTCATTCAATCTCCTTCTGAAAAAAAAGGACAAAATAACCTCTCAAAGCCACAGCATTAGCGCACTTGGCAGTGCTCCAGTTCCTTTGTGCTGGATGAAAGGAAGGATTATTTAAGGTAGAGACAGAGTGGTACTAAGGCACAGTTCGAAGGCCCTGTTAGCTACAGGGAAGTGAGGAGATGGGTTAGAATCAGGACAGGGGGCAAAGCAAGAGACCGGCAGCTCTAGCAGTGAAATTGTGGGGATACCATCCACAAAAAAGTGAGAGCCATGATAGACAATGGCCATCACTGCAATAGGAACAGTTACTGACGTTTACTTTGGCAGATCCTCCTGTGGAATTAATCTGTTCAGTCCATGTAGGGAGCTGTCTGTTCTCTAAATCCACAGACAGAAACACATTGCAATCACCTGTGCTACACCATGCATTTATATAGCAACTTTAATATCGTCACACATCTCAGCTGCTTTATACGGCCATTGTCAAAAGCACAGCTACATGCAGAAATGTTGCCAAAGAGGTCAATTTTGAGGAGCATTTTCAGAAGGGGAAAAGTTAAGGAGATGTAATGAAGATTAGAGAGAGAAATCTAGAGCTCTGGGCCTGCACAACTGGAGTAATGACCACCAATGACAAAGGGAGGACTGCTGAGAGCTCAGGGCAGTGGGGCTGGAGGAGGGGCAGCTGGAGGAAGGGGAGAAGCAGTGGAAACATTTGAAAATAATGATGTGTTTTATAAAACTGATCAGGAGTCAATGTGGGTGGCAGTGATGGTTGAATGAGGGTTCTTTGGAAATTGGAGGAAATATGAAATAGAGTTTTGGATGAGCTCAAAATTAAGGAGTGTGGGGAACTGACCAGGAGAACATTGGAAGAATCAAACCTGGAGATAACAAGGACACAGAGATGGGGGGTGATGGGGGGGAAGGTTTCAAACAACACTAATAAAGAACAAGAACACACAGCATAGGAACAGGTCCTTCAGCCCACCAAGCCTGAATTGACACATAATGCCTTTCTAAACTAAAATCCTTTTGCCTCTACATGGTCTGTATCCCTCTGTTCCCTGCCAATTCATGTATCTATTAACATGCCTTTTAAACATTGCTGCTGTATCCCTCTCCACCACCTCCTCTGACAGCACATTCCAGGCTCTTATCACCCACTGTGTAAAAAAAACCTGCCTCTCACATCTCCTTTAAATGTTTCCCCTTCTACCTTAAATCTGTGTCCCTTACTAATTGACATTTCCACTTTAGGGAAAAGACTCTGACTACCCTTTCCATCTGTGCCTCTCATAATTTTGTAAATTTCTATCAAGACACCTCTCATCCTTCAACATTCAAGTGAAAACAAACAAAGTTTGTCCAATCTCTCCTCATAGCTAATACCCAGACAATGTCCTGGCAAACTGTTTCTGTACTGTCTTCAAAGACTCCGCATCCTTCTCGTAGTGTGGTAACCAGAACTGTACACAATATTCTATCTGTGGCCCAACTAAAGTTCGATACAAATGCAACACACAATGCCAATTTTATATTCTTTGCCCCGACCGATGAAGGCAAGCATGACATATGCCTTCTTGAACACTTTATCCACTTGTGTTGCCGTTTTCAGGGAACTGTGGACCTGTACACTTAGATCCTTCTGTATGTTGATGCTAATAAGCGTTCTGGCATTTACTGTATACTTCCTTCCTGCATTAGGTCTTCCAAAACGCATCGCCTCGTATTTTTCTGGGTTAAATGCCATCTGCCATTTCTCCATTCATGTCTCCAGCCTATCTATATCCTACTGTACCCTCTGGCAATCCTCTTCACTGTCCACAGTTATCCCAATCTTTGTGTCATCTGCAAACTAGCTAATGGGCCTCCTACAGTCTCCTCCAATCATTTATGTGTATTCCAAACAATTGGCGTCCCAACATTAACCGCTAATATCAGTCAGAAAAACAAACTTTCATTGCTACTGTCTGTCTTCTATGACTAAGGCAGTTCTGCTTCCATCTTACTTTTGTTTTCCACTTGAATAGTTTCATGTTGAATCACGTAAGCGTAGAAGACAGCATTCTTGAGGCAAGCTGCCAAGTTGTGTTAATACCTAAAGCACAAATATTAAAAAGTTTTGACACAAAAATATAACAAAACTGGTGATCACAGTTCATTCTTCTGCTCCAGCTGACTGATGCAAATTTCAAATTAAAAAAGTATTGATTCAGATCCATCGTCCAAACGCAATAAAGCTGATGCGGAGGCAGAAGTGGCTGAGTGTGGCTCAAGGGCACCGATGTGACTTCAGTTGTATTTGCATTGAAAGAACAGATGTAGCGACAATTTACAGAGAGATTTAGCCCAATGTTTTTGAACAACAGTGAAGCAGTGATCATCACAGAATAGATTTCCTATGAAGATCACAGCATGGACGCTATCAAAAATCCCCACTGGAATGGCTTGCCTGCCAAAGACCATCTGTGAACTCCTCAAACAGGCTGCTATTTGGCACAGGGCCTAAACAAAATCTATTGTGGTGTCACACCTGGAGATTGCACTCCTATTGACCCCAGTTTCAATAAACCTCAGCTAAATAGCTCCGATATAATTTGTTGTGAGGGAATTTGTTCATCACTGTTTTCCACAGCGTAGTAAGAAGGCTTTTTTTTAAGACAACACACACCTGTACTTGTGGAACCAGAAGGTAATTCAACAATTGCAAACTTGCATTGCCTTAAAACTCCACATTTCTAAGGCTGTAGAATTTTTTTTTAAATATTTCACTCGTGGGACAGGGGCATTGTTGGCTGGTCAGCATTTATTGACCATCCCCAACTGCCCTTGAGAAGGTGGTGATGAGCTGTCTTCTTGAACCACTGCTGTAGGTTGACGCACAGCGCTGTTGGGGAGGGAGTTCCAAGACTTCGACCTAGTGACACAGAAAGAATGGTGATATATTTAAAAGTTAGGATGGTGAGTGGCTTGCAAGGCTACTTGAAGATGGTGGTGTTCCCATGTATCTGCTGCTCTTGTCCTTCTAGATGGAAGTGGGCACAGGTTTGGAAGGTAAGATAACACGGTGTAGAGCTGGATGAACACAGCAGGCCAAGCAGCATCAGAGGAACAGGAAAGCTGACGTTTCGGGTCGAGACCCTTCTTCAGAAAAATTTTGAAGATCACACCATGGACGCTATCAAAAACACCCACTGGAATGGCTTGCCTGCCAAGACCATCTGCGAACTCCTCAAACAGGCTGCTATTTGGCACAGGGCCTAAACAAAATCTATTGTGGTGTCACACCTGGAGATTGCACTCCTATTGACTCCAGTTTCAATAAACCTCAGCTAAATAGCTCCGATATAATTTGTCGTGAGGGAATTTGTTCATCACTGTTTTCCACCGCGTAGTAAGAAGGAAGGGTCTCAACCCAAAACGTCAGCTTTCCTGCTCCTCTGATGCTGCTTGGCCTGCTGTGTTCATCCAGCTCTACACCGTGTTATCTCAGATTCTCCAGCATCTGCAGTTCCTACTATCTCTGTAACGGGTTTGGAGGGTGCTGACTGAATCTTTGGTGAATTCCTGCAGTGCATCTTGTCGATAGTACACGCTGCTGCTACTGAGCATTAATGGTGGAGAGAGTGGTTGTTTGTGGATGGGATGCCACTCATGCAGGCTGCTTTGTCCCTGGGAGTGCCACATTTCTTGAGTGTTGTTGGAGCTGCACCCATCCAGGTAAGTGGGGAATTTTCCATCACAGTCCTGACTTGTGCCTTGTAGATGGTGGATAGTCTTTGGGAAGTCAGGAGATGAGTTACTCACCACGGTATTCCTAGCGTCCGACTTGATTTTATAGCCATTGTATTTATGTGATGTGTCCAGTTGAGTTTCTGGTCAATGGCAACTCCAAGGGTGTTGATATTGGGGGGTTCAGTAATGGTAACATCATTGAATGTCAAAGGGTGTCGTTAGATTGTCTCTTATTGGTGATGGTCATTGCCTGGCATTTGTGTGGCATGGATGTTACTTGCCAATTTACAGCCCAATCCTGGAAATCGTCCAGGTCTTTTGGATATAAACTGCATTTGGATATAAACATTTTCAGTATGTGGGGAGTCAAAATTGAGAAAGAAGACAGGCCAACACTCGGTTCCAAGCCAATTAGGGAGGGACGATAAATGCTGCCAGAGTCAACAATGCCTCCGTTCTGTGAATGAATGAAAAGAAAATGACTTAATATAAATTCAACATTTTTGTCAATTCTAAAATTTTGTAAGTTAATCTGCAGTGATGTTCCAAAGATATGGCAGGGGGTATTTTAGAGAGTGCGACCAATCAAACTGATGACATGAAAATCACCCATTGATGCGTGAATAATGAAATGATTGGTGTGCATCTGAAGATCTACCCAGCACAACAACTGATCAAACCTTCATGCCGCTCAGTGGTAATACCTTTACCTTTAAGTCAGAATGTTGCAGGTTCACATTCCGCTCGAGAGACATGAGTGTCTAAGTCAGACTGATGTTCCATTGCAGTATTGGGGGAGTGCTGCACAGCTGAAGGTGTTGCCTTTCAGTTGCGATGTTAAATTGAGGCCCTGTCTTCTCTCAGCTGGATGGAAAAGCTTCCAATGCCCTATTTAGAAAAGGAGCAGTATGCTTCTTCCCAGTGGCCTGATCAATATTTCTTCCTCACTCACCATCCCTAAAATATAGAGCATTGGTCTTTTTCCTCTAAAGCAGCTTCTGAAGGATAAAACTGGACTCAAACATTTCCCTCATACTTATTTGTAATGTTACACATTATAGGCATACACCTCCTAACCGTCTCACTTGCACAGCATTAAATGCAATTACTATCCAAATAACAGTTGATATGTTAGTCATGTTTTGCAAATCAGTTGTTGCACTCCCCACATTTGCAATGGTGATTGCAATTCATTGGCTTTAAAGTGCTTTTGAACATCCTGAAGGTGTGAAACAGGCGATATAAATGAGAGCTCCTACTTTGCATCAGCACTTTGAGGACCTTGACATTCCAATGGCCACATCTATGTCCACATTTAAGTATTGTTAAATGGTGTAAGTATTGGTGGATGGATAGGAGAATTCAATTAACAATCTGGAATTGAAAAGCGAGTCAGTGATGGTGACCATGAAACTAGCACCGATTGTTGTAAAAACCCGCGAATGCCTTTTAATAAGAGAAATCTGCCATCCTTTATGTGACTCCAGACCCATAGAAACGCGGATGAAGTCAAACTACCCTCAAAGATACAAACATATGCAATAGGAGGATATGGAGACCCTTTAAGCTTGCTCCATCATTCAATAAGATTATGGCTGACCTGATTACATTCCCATCTGCCTCTGGATCGGGTTAGGGTTAGGGTTAACCCTAACCCTAACCCTATCCATCTTCTAACCGCCTCCCCCTCTCTCCCTATTTATTTCAGACCCCCTTCCCCTCCCCCATTTCTGATGAAGGCTCTAGGCCCGAAACGTCAGCCTTTCTGCTCCTATGATGCTGCTTAGCCTGCTGTGTTCATCCAGCTCTGCACCTTGTTGTCTCGGATTTTCCAGCATCTGCAGTTCCTACTATCTCTGCCTCTGGATACCCTTCACCCCTTGCTTAACAAGAATCTACCTCTGCCTTAAAAATATCAAAGAATCTTTTCAGGAAGAGACTTACAAAGATCCTCTGAAAAATGGATTTTCCTCATCTTTATTTTAAATGAGTGGCTCCATATTTTGAGAAAGTGACTCTCATTGTAGACTCTCCAATCAGAGGAAACGTTCTCTCCAAATCCACCATGTCGACAGCCCTCATGGGCTGATATGTTTCAATCAAGTCATCTGTTACTCTTCTAAATTCCAGTAAATACAAGCCTGACCTATCCAACTTTTCCCTGTAAGAATACCCTTCCATTTCTGGTATTAATCTAACACATCTTCCTGCACTGTCTTCTGTGTATTCTTCCTTCAGGAAAGTGACCAATACTGCACAGAGTATTCCGGATATGGCCTCACCAATACCCTGCCTAATTTAAATTGTTGGATAAGACAAAGGCAATTAGGGATGGGTGACAAATATTGGATGCATCAGTGATGTACACAATGTTTCTACCTCCTCAGGAGGCTAAGGAAACTCAGCATGTCCACAAGGACTCTTACCAATTGTTGCAGATGTACCATAGAAAGCATTCAATCCGGATGTATCACAGCGTGATATGGCAACTACTCTGCTCAAGATGGCAAGAAACTACAGAGAATCTATCACAAAGCAGCCTTCCATCCATTGACTCCATCTATACTTCCCATGGCCTTGGGAAAGCAACCAACATCAAAGACCCCTCCCAACCTGGATATACTCTCTTCCATCGGGCAGAAAATACAAATGTTTGAATAGGTGTATGAATAGATTCAAGAACAGTTTTTTCCCCGCTGTGATCAGACTATTGAACAGACCTCTCAAATGTTAATGTCACTCTCACTCTTTCTCTCGGCACCTTCTCTGTGACTGTAACACTGTATTCTGCATTCTGTTCTGCTACCCTAATGCACTTCGTATGCTGCAATCTCCCTGTGGAGCATGCAAAACAACATTTCTCACTGTATCTAGGTACACGTTGACAACAATAAATCAATTGTCGAAGATATTAATTTAGTCACACACTGAAGCTTTAGACTTTGAGGTAAAGAGGCTTAATTCATGATATCATGGGGAGCCAACGCTGACAAAAGATAAGGTCCGTAATCTCCGATGAATACAAAAACAAGGCAATACTTATACACGCTGTTATAGATTGAGACAGTTGTTACAAGCAGATAAGCATGTACACGGTTTATCACATCCCCTTAAGGCAGGTCATATGTCAAGCCATACGTCATGGTTCCACAACTTGTGGGTATTGATACGTTATCTTTAAGCGGAACATGTCTTAAGCTTTGGGTCAACATTGAACAACAGGGTCTAAGCTTTCTACAGATATGCAACAATTTGTCGCATATCACTTACTTGACCTATTTTCCCATCATTCCAACCTCTAGCTACATTCTACATCTAATTGCTCTTGACACTTTAATTATTCTTCCACAATTCCCTCCTTTTTGATCCTTGGATCAACATCAATGGTCACTGTTATTGAATGGGGGGTCATACCCTAAGGGAAAGAGTCATGTTGAGGCATTCCTGTTCATCATAATCAGGATCGCTGGTTACAGTACGGGGGAATAAAGGGACAGGGTTTTGAGGTCCACGGGGGAGGCAGCCAAAGTGTAGGCCCTAAGGCCACAAACAAAATAGGTACTGTTATAAGGGATATACTGAGTTATATAATCAGGAAACCAAACATTGTCAAAAGTTCCTGCTGATGTGAGGTTAGTAAAATTAAGCCTGGCTGGAGGCCAAGCCTCGGGTGTAACATCAAAATATTGGGTACAATTACTCTGACCCACAAACCAATCCTCCAGGTTAAACCTAGTGAGGCAAATGGAATTTACTGGTTTTCCCACCCTTGATGTATTAGTGATGGCGACATATGGTGGGATACGGATGGTATTAAATTGAGGTTGATACCAACTTTTAAATGTTAAAAAGTTGTACCCTGCCAATTCCCACTTATGTTAGGTGCCTGTAATGTCTACCCAATATATCCCCCTCTCTGCAGAAGATATAGCTGCCATGTGAACACCAGCCCTTAGGGATTCATTCTGTCAAATGACCCATTCTGCCACTTCAGAGACACTAAAGGGGATCTGTTGTAAGGGGATTCCCCTTTTGAGTGAATCAGGACGTGAGTGCACACCCAGCATGAGGAGCCATTTAGCATTGCACACTCATTACTGAGGGATAAAAAGGAGTTATGGGCTGGAGGGTGAGTGGACTCTTCAACTGATGCCAGCGCATCGGATCTAACTAGCCTGCCCAGGAGACAGACAAGAGTCATTAGAAGCCACTGCATCTTTTTAGGACCTTATCTTTCTTCAGCAGCAGCTTGCACCGAGTAGTGTGAATCCAGTCCTGATATTGTAATTTTACTAACCTCACATCAGCAGTGTGGGTAACCAGTAGCACTTGATAGGGACTTTTCCACCTAGGAGGCAAAGAATTCTTTTCGAGTGCTTTGATCTATACAAAATCACCAGGTTTAAATGGATGAGTATTCCCCTCCTTGGGCTTTGGCAGTGCTGCAAAGACTTTATCATGATTTGACCGGGCCGTCTCACTTAGGAGACAACAAGGTGCAGGGCTGGATGAACACAGCAGGCCAAGCAGCATCATAGGAGC
>NC_063351.1:3933141-3949700 GCF_021869965.1 Rhincodon typus
AGCCTCTCTGCTCCTATGATGCTGCTTGGCCTGCTGTGTTCATCCAGCCCTGCACCTTGTTGTCTCGGATTCTCCAGCATCTGCAGTTTCTACTATCTCTGATTCGATTTTAGTCTCACTTAGGGCCTGCGCACAGTGTAAAGCTTTCTCATCGGCCCAAATTAATGCTACATCAGCCCCTGTCACTGGGGGCTTGGTGCCTGTAGTCTTGGGTCTTGCCATTAAGATCTCAAACGGGGTTAGGCCTGTTGTTCTATTTACCTGATTCCTTAAGGTGTAAAGAAAAATAGGCAGAGTTTCGGGCCATTTTAAACCAGTTTCCTGACTGACTTTTTCAAGGGTTTTTTTTAGGGTCTACAGTAGTACTATCAGGGAGAAGGGTGGCGGGGTTTAGTGAGGGAGCCCGGTGGAAGGGGATATTTAGCTTATACAGTAACATGACATCGTACCCAGTGCGGCCAGCGGCAGTAAAATGTTGAGCCGCCGCCGAATTTAGTAGCAGTAAAACTGCATGGGTGGCCAAAATGACACATTTGTGGTCTAAAACAATAGGATTGGATTTTTCTGAGATGACAGCAGTGGCGGCAATAGCACGCAGACAACCGGGCATTCCTCTAACAACGGGAGGCAGCTGAACCGAATAATATGCTACCGGCCGCTTGAGTCCACCATGTTCTTGAGTCAGGATCCTGCTTGCAAACCCCTCCTTTTCCGTAACATACAATGCAAAAGGCTTGTTGTAATCTGGAATGCCCAGGGCAGGGGCTTGAGTCAGTTCAGTCTTAAGCACCGCCAAGGCTCTGCAACGTTCTTCAGACCACTCAATTTCAGTGGGATGTCCCCGCAAGGTAGTCTGCCGAAGGAGGGCGTCCATGTGTAGGTACTCAGGTACCCATTGTCTGCAATAATTAACCATACCAAGAAAGGATAACATCTATTTCAGGGTACTGGGCAAGGGGGCTTTCAGCACCGCTGCGACCCGTTCATGACCCCACCGACATGTGCCGTTCTCCAAAATAAAGCCTAAGTACCGTACAGAAGGCTGACAGAGCTGCAGAGACAGGGTGCCCTTTAATCGCCAGGTGAGAGAGCAACCCAACTGAGTCTTTTTCACAGCTGACATAGTCAATAGAGGCGATTAATAAGTTGTTTGCATATTGTAAGACCGTAGTGTTACAGGGCAGAGAGAGTTTGAGAAGAGTCCAGACCCGAAACATCAGCTTTACTGCTCGGCCTGCTGTGTTCATCCAGCTCCACACCTTGTTATCTCAGAGTTTGAGAAGGTCTGCACGGACGGCGGCGGCGTACACAGCCGAGCTTTCAGTATGGCCTTGGGGAAGCTGGATCAGCGTATACTGTCTGCTACTGTGAGTAAATGCAAAAAAGTCTTGGCAATCCTCATTGCAGAGGAATAGAAAAGAAGGCTGAGCAGAGGTCAATCACTATGTAGCAAGTCGAATCGGGGGGTAAGGAGGACAATATAACATTGGTGTCAGGGACCACCGGGGCGACAGGCACCACAATCTGATTGATGGCGCGTAGGTCTTGGACGAAGCGCCACTCGCCCTTGCTACCAGGTTTAGGAATGGGCAAATTGGGGGTGTTACAGACACTCTGGGCCGGACGCAAAACACCTCAGGACTGGATTCCCAAGTATCCTTAAACCTAGCAATGAAGTGTGTCAGCTGCTCCCCCCTTTCTCTGAATGCAATGAATCACCTCAGCAAAATCACTATGTTGCCTAGCTCCATTAATAATGGCATCTTTTAGCTCGTGTCTGGAGCCAGGTATCTCTACTCTCGTTTCCCTGATTCTGAAGGTCATCGTCAGGGGCCCAGTCACCCTCAAGCCCCGGTGGGACAGCAAACGAATCTTTAACAGCTGGCCTGGAAGTGCATTATGTAACCTTCAATAGTAACAGCACATCACCGGGCAGGGGGTTATAAATTTGACACATCTGTACTAACCAATTATGAAATGGGACGGGTTTTTTCCAGGGATTTCGGGGCTTCATTTACCATAATTCGCATCTCCGAGGGGATCCAGGGGCATAATACAGGAACTTCCCCCTGCAATTATGTGGGAGTATTGTTCAACCGTACTGCTAACGGGTTCCTTACGAATACTGTCGAGGGTACCCTCCCGTTTGGCTGCCCGACGCCTTCTGGTATGGAACCCGACTGTGTCCGAAGGGTTGACCTGAGGTGGGCGAGATGGCGGATCTTTCTTATAGGGGAGAGGATGGTCCCTAAGGGCAGCTGCCAGGAGAATATCATCCATAACCTGATCCTTGCTTTCATCAGAGATAGTAGGAACTGCAGGTGCTGGAGAATCTGAGATAACAAGGTGTAGAGCTGGATGAACACAGCAGGACAAGCAGCATCAGAGGAGCAGGAAGGCTGACGTTTCGGGCCTAGACCCTTCTTCAGAAAATCTCCCCTGTTGGACAACAATCAAAAGATACAAGAAATCCTTCCTCGCATAGTGGCAGATTGTTGGGAAAATAGTAATTAATTAGTTATGATGTCCTGAGGAATGTCACTATGTAGATGCAATTCTTTCTACATTTGCAACATGGGATGCTTGAGTTGGATCACCATTATCTTTTAGCTCCAGTGTATTCTTGTGACCAAAAGTGTAGGACTTTCTCCAATCCACAGTGCTAATGGGTAGATCAGAAATTGAAGGTCATGCTGTCAATAAGCAGGAAACCTTGATTTGTTTCCTAAAGTGATTATAATGAATTTTAGATTCAATGTTTTCCAGACCAACAGTGCGAATAAAAGACGTTAACTGAATGGAATGCAATATTATAGCTAAATATAAAAGGCTTCTCAACTACTGGGTTCTGCAGCTTACAAAGGACCAAGGTAGTGATAAAAATGTATCTAAGTCATTACTTTTTGAAGACAGCCGTAACTACCTTCAGGCAGCACTGTCTTATTTTAATTAAACTGTGATATGTCCTTTAATTTTCTGTCCACAGACAATAAATGATATCTGGATGAAGGCCCTTCAGTTAGGCACATATGAATGGATTGCTGTCAATCCAGCTCTTCTTTCAGAACTGCACTGAAGAGAACCATCGCAGATTTGATTGTTTCTCCAGGACCTTGGTTATTTTCTAATGTACAAAGGTTATTGTACAAAGTCCTTCAATGATTATTAATCAGGTTTTCATGGAACCACAGTACTTACAGAAATGAGAATCCTTCAAGGCACATTGTCACTCAGTGAAGAATCACTGAAGCTAACATATTAGTTTGTTCTCCAGCTGGAGCAGTGATAGATTCCCAAAGATAAGTGCAGGGGAGGGATGGCAATCAGCTTATCTAGGATATCATCTATTGAAATCGAATCCATCTAAAATCGTTATGCCCACTTGCTCCTTGAATGAATCCAGCATTTTTGACTCGCCCCTTGCCACAAATCACTAAAGAGATTAAAGACAGACTTACATTTAGATAGAGCCTATCGTTATCCCAGGACAACTCAAAGGACCTCACAGCTGTTTGAGTACTTCCAAAGTCATCGTAATATTGAAAAAGAACACATCCAGACTCTGCACGACAAACTATGCAAGACTTCAATGAGACAATTAACTTTTTTATTTAAGTGAGGATGATTCTTAAAAAAAAATCATTCATGGGATGAGAGCATTGCTGGCTAGGCCAGCATTGGTTGCACACTCCTAGTTATACATTGAACATGGTAGTTTGCTGGAGCCATTTTGGAGGGCAATTAGAGTTGACCACATTGCTGTGGGTGTGGAGTCACATGTAGGTCAGAGCAGTTATACTCAGAAGATTTCCTTCCCCAAAAAACATTATTGTACCAGATGGTTATTTATGACAACTGTTAAATGATTACCAGGCTAGCTTTTAACTCCAAATTTTCAATCAGATTTCACCATCTGTTATTGTAGGAGTCGAGTTTATGTCCCCAGAGCATTAGCCTAGTGTTCTGGATTATTAATCCAGTGATATTGCCAGGGTACTATCACCTCCTGTCTAAAGAGACTGATGAGACTGAAAGCTTAGCCCTTTGCTTCTTTAAATAATGCCATTAATCTTTTAGAGGCACTGTCCATGTGTTCATTTCACTGCACCCCACACATTAGTCTCTAGTGACTTATTGATAAGGACAATTAGGTCATTTTGAACACTTACGTTCTCCAACCTCTTTTTAAGATTTATTCTGGTACGTCCACAAAGTGGAATACCTCACATTTTTCCCAATTATATTCCATCTGCCATATTTTTGCCCAGTCACTAACTCCTCATGAAAACATTCCCCACGGCACACATTGCCACTCAGCCTTGTATCGCCAGCAAACCTGAAAATATTACATTTGGCTCCTTATCCAAATCGTTGATCTATATTGTGAGCAGCCGGGCCCAACTACTGATCCTTGTGGTGCCCAACTAGTCAAGGTCTGCCAACATGAGAATGATCCATTTTTTTTCTTATTCAGAGTGGGACAACCGTATAAAACATCAAAGACAAATGATCCGTTTACTTACTAGCACTTTTTCCAACACTTACTTTCCCCCCAGAACTTGCTCATATTTGCAGTAAGATCATAGAATCCTTACAGTGTGGAAGCAGGCCATCCAGCCCATCAAGTCCACACCACCCTCCCAAAGACCATACCACCCAGACCCACCCCATCCCTGTAACCCTGCATTTCTCATGGCTAATCCACCTAACCTACACATCTCTGAACACTACAGGGCAATTTAGCATGGTCATTCCATCAAACCAGCACATTTTTGGATGGTGGGAGGAAACCTATGCAGACACAGGAAGAATGTGCAAATTCCATACAGACAGTCACCTAAGGTCCCTGGCACTGTGAGGCAGCAGTGCTAACCACTGAGCCACTCCAATCTTCAATATATACTTTGGAATTTTACAACTGTTATCATTTCCACATGTTATTCTTGCCACCTGAAGTAAGCAGCAGGATGGAGGACAGGAACAGTTTAATAATTTTATATATTTCACCATATTTTTGTCTTCTGGAAGTTTTTCAAGTGCTGAATAGTCAACATGGACTTCATTGATTTCACTGAGGTAGTAATAGAGAGCTTAGACAAGGGCAGTTTAGTAGACGTAATGTATCTAGATTTCTGAAAGGCCTGTGATGAAATGCCAGATAATAGACTAATGAGCAAGGTCAGGTCTTGATGAACCAAGGGACAAGTATCAAAATGTATTGTTTCTTGGCTGCGTGACAGAAACCAGAGAGTAGGAGCTAAGGATATCTACTCAGAAGGACAAGTGATATCCACAATGATTCAGTGGTGGGATTCTTCTTGTTCACAACTTGCATTAATAATTTAGGTTTTTAGTTCAAAAGCACAATTTCTAAATTTGCAGATGACACCAAATTTGGGATGTAGTTAACACAAAGTGGACTGTAACAGATTATAAGAAAATATTGATAAGTTGTGTCTATAATTGACAAATTAATTTCAATATAAATCAGAGGGAGGCATTGCATTTTGATAAGAAACATAATTATTATTCATTGGTGGAATGAGGGCATTTGCTAGCTAGACAGCATTTATTGCCCAGAGGGCACTTCAGAGTCAACCACATTGCTGTGGGTCTGGAGTCACATATAGGCCAGTTGAGATAAGGATGGTAGTTTCCTTCCCTAAAGGACATGAGTGAACCAAATAGGTTTTTATAACAATCAGTAATGGATTCTTGGTCATCATTAGATTCTTAATTCCAGATATGTTTATTGAATTCAAATTCCATGATCTACCATGGTGGGATTTGAACCCAGGTCCCCAGAACATTATCTATGTCTCTAGATTAACAGTCCAGTGATAATACCACTAGGCCATCACCACCCCAGGTGGGTAAGGTGGTTACATATGACTTGGACACATGGAGTAGAAGAGCAAAGGAGAGCACAAATGTATAAATCGTGATAGACTGGGGTGAAGGTTAACAAGACCATAGCAACAACAAACCATGCACTCAGGCCTGTGAGAATCTTGTGGCCTAGCGATAGTGTTCTTATCTCTTGGCCAGAAGGCTCTGGGTTCAAGCCTTATGTTGAGAGGCAATGGTGATGGAAGTTTATCAGAGGAAGTTAGTTATAGGAAGAAGTGAGTTTAAGGAGGATAGAATTAAAATCTAAGGAGGTGGTGTTAAACATGTGGATTTTGTTCTGAAAACCTAGTTCAACCTGGAATACTGTGACAGTTCTCATCATAGTATCAAGAGAGTCTGAAAATGTTACACAGCGAAGGTATGACCTCACAATTCTCATATCAATCAGGATAAGGTGACAAGGTCAAGCCCCTTTTATGTGAAAAAAGGTGAAGAGTGTGCAGTAACATAGAACAAAGAACAGTACAGCACAGGAACAGGCCCTTTGGCCCAACAAGCCTATGCAAACACACAACACCTTTCTAAACGAAAAAACTTTTGCCTCTACATGATCTTGAACGTTGCCATTGTATTCATGTCCACCACCTCCTCTTGCAGCACCTTCCAGGCACTTACCATCTTCTGTATAAAAGACTTGCCTCTCACATCTCCTTTAAACTTTCCTCCTTTTACCTTAAACCTATGTCCCCCAGTAAGTGACATTTCTAAACTGGGAAGACGACTCTGACTATCCATTCTATCCAGGCCTCTCATAATTTGGTAAACTTCAATCAGGTTGCCACCACCACTCACCACCACCCCTGCCACCTCCCCACCCCCAACCCTCATCCTTCAACATTCAAGCGAGGACAAACTAAGTTGTCCAATCTTTTCCTCATAGCTAATGCTCTCTAATCCTGGTAAACTGTTTCTGTCCCCTCTCCAAAGCCTCCACACCCTTCTGGTAGTGTGATGACCAGGGCTGTACGCAATAACTTTTTGAGGTATTTAAATTAGAAAATAGTTTGATAGAATTGACACTGAATGTTTTCAGTTGTTGGACAGAACTGAATTGGAGGCCATCAAGATGAGAAGGGTAGCAACAGGTCAAATCAGGAATTCAGAAGACATTTCTTTATCCAGAGAGTAGTTTGGGTGAAGAACACAGAGAGAGGCTGGATAAACACACCAGGTAGAAGTGGGTTGAGACTAAGATGGGAGGAGGTTCCAGTGAGGCATTAATACTGGAAGGACTGAGTGGCCTGTTTCAATGCCATATAGTGTACGCTAATGTATAATTATATGTTTTCCATCATGTGGATACATAGAACTTTACTCAGAAAAGTAAAGACACTCAGTTTCTTCAACTTACAACATCTACCTGTCAAGTAATTAAACATTGCAGCCATTTTGCGCAGACCACTGAGAAAGGCGGTGAAAGGATAGGATGCCATGCTAGATTGTCCCATAGTGCCTAGGGATGTGTAAATTAGGTGGATTAGCCATGGGAACTGTAGGGTTACAGGGATAGGGTGGGGGGGTGAGAGTCTGGATGGGATGCTGTTCAGAGGGTCAGTGTGGACTTGTTGGGCTGAATGGCCTGTTTCCACACTGTAAGGATTCTATAAAAACAAGCCTCAGGTTAAGGCAGACTGGATCATGACACAGAACTTCCCTCCAATGGTCAGCCCCACTCCAAACCACTGACATGACCCTCATTATTTTGCCTGAGCTGTACTCCTACTCCTTCCCCTACCACTGCCAGCTCCCTGGCTCTCAACAGGATGACTACCCTCTGAAGATCTTACTCAAGAAATAATACCTGCGCGCCCCCCACCACCCCACACACACACATATACACTCAAAACAGCATATAAGTAAACTTTTCTTCCAACTACCTCTTCTAGGATGTTGAGCTTCAGAAGTCCCAGTTGAAGGCATTTCCTGTCGACGTGTTTATACATATCAATGTCTGCTCAGCCAACCTTCCATCTTGCACAGAACGCTCATTGCCCGTTCAACTCCAGCAATTCTTACTATTAATCTTAACTCGATTAGTCATAAGTTTTATGTTTATGTTCAGTGGCTGGGATGAAAACTAATGTAGTCATGAAAATGGTGTTAAAACCTATTTTCAAGAGGACTGAATTTTCATCAAACAAGTAAAGTTTTGAAGACTGTAGACTGACAGAGATACAGAAACTAATGGAACTTATTTAAATCTGTGTTCACAGACAAGAAAGCTTTATCTATACCTCTAGGAAGAAAAGGAGATTGATGGGAAGCTGAAGTGTTAATTGTCCAAGTAGTGTAGTTTGTCTCTACAAACATGAAAGTATAAATGGTACATTTGTCAATAGTGTGGAGACAAGTACAAAATCCAACTGAATCTGAGTTAACATTCAGAATGTTTAAAGATGTATTAGGAAACGGATAACATATAATTGGAGTCATGAAGGCAAGGCCTTTTCAGGTACATTGGAAACCAGAAGACAATTAACCACAATATTGATCCTTTAGAGGTCTATGTGGCTGATGAGCTACTGATTTACTGCACACTGGCTTTCACTCTGGTAGTTCAGCATAGATACCCAACAAAAATTACTACTAATGTTGTTGAGATGTTTATCAGTGCTGGTGGCAATAGATTCAACTCTCCTCATGCTGGAATGCTGAAAGAAAGTGGGAATCTCATAGCGACTATTGGAGTCATAGATTCATGCAGCATGGAAATAGACCCTTTGACCCAACTCATCCATGCTGACCCACATTCCGAAACTGTACTAGTCCCATTTGCCCGCGTTTGGCTCATATCCCTCTAAACCTTTCCTACCCATGTCCCTGTCCAAATGTCCTTTAAATATTGTAATTGTATTCACCTCCACCACTTCCTCTGGCAGCTTATTCATTGAAAAAGTTGCCCCTCAGGTCCCTTTTAAATCTTTTCCCTCTCACTTTAAACCTCTAGTTTTTGACTCCCCTACCCTGGGAAAAAGACCATGGCTATTCACCCTATCCATGTCCCTCATGATTTTGTAAACCTCTGTATGGTTACTCCTTAGCCTCCTATGCTCCAGGGAAAATTGTCCCAGCCTCCCCTTATAACTCAAACCTTCAAGTCCCAGTAACATGCTTCTAAATCATCTTTGCACCATTTCCAGTTTAATAACATCCTTCCTATAGTGGGGCGACCAGAATTGTGTGCAGTACTCCAAATGTGGCCTTACCAATGTCTTGTACAGCCATAACACAATGTCCCAACTTTCTGTACTCAATGCTCTGATCGATGAAGGTAAGCGTGTCAAATGTATTCTTCATCACCGTGTCTATCTGTGACGCCCCTTTCAAGGAACTATATGCCTGCACCCCTCAGTCTCTCTGTTCGACATCACCCCCAAGGATCTTACCATTACCTGTGTAAGTCCTGCCCTGGTCTGTCTCACTAATACCTCTCAGTTATCTAAATTAAACTCAATTTACCATTCCTGGGTCCAGTTGAGCAAGATCAAGGACAACAGGGGACCCAGCACCGATTCTTGTGGTAGACCAACTTCAATGGGATCTGAAGAAGTTCCAAATGTTGAATTTATATAAGAAGGGGAAAAGAAATCACTGGGATAATAGGACTGTGAGTTTGCCATTGGGAGGAAGTTGTTGGCTGGAATTAGACTGCAGCTGAAGTTCTTGGATTGGGAGGCAGATGGTGCAGCGGGAGCATTACTACCTCTGTGCCAAAAGATCTGAGTTTGTCTCCTACTTGATCCATTCATTGATCCCAGCAGATGTTATTGCTGAATGAATTGATCCCAAACAGAAATCCAGTTTGATGCATCATTAATTTGCTTTGTTTTGATTTTTAACAGGATGGTCTCTTGGTGAAAAATAAGCATACAATGCTACAAACAGCAGTTTATTACAAAAGGAATGAAGATAAAATCGAAAAATTCAAATTATTTACTTATAGCACAAATCCAGAGGTTTTAAATGCATAATACCATTAAACACCAAACACTCCTTTATAAACTGAAAAGAAACAAGACAGCTTTTGAACAGTACCCACAACACCACTCATGGTACAGTTCTCAAAACACCATTTGTATAATGCTCATACCAGTATCCCTGTGGATCTGAGTTACTTGGAACTTCAAATGTTAAACTGGAATTGCAATAGTTTATTTTCTGGAGCTATAAAGCACTTGAGCTTCACTGCACCAGTTAAAATAATCACTCCTAGTTTTTATCTGGTCTAGAACCTCCATCAAGTCTTTATTCTCCAGACCTAACTCTCTATATCCCTCTCTTCTCAGTGGTACTGTTCCATATGGCCATCCTATTCTAAGGTCTTCTCAGGAGTAAAATCACTAAAAGTGAAATGAAAGGTTCTTCTCACTCATCTACACACCTTTCCTGAGCTAAAAGATAATCCAGCGCACGTGGCTGGGCCAGCACTTATTGCTCATCCTTATTTGCCCTTGATAGTGTGATGGTAAGCTGCCTTCTTGAACCACCTTACTCAGTTGGGTAGGGTGTGGGGTCGCATGCATAATGCTTGTGAGTGAATCCAAGGACATTGACCGAGGCACAGAGGTATGATTCCAATCCAGGCTAGTAAGTGGCATAATGGAGAACTATTGTATAAGGTAATGGTCATAAAGGATTGAGTGAATTTGTTATGTGGAAGCTCTGCCCCATCTGACATATAACAGAGCCACTTGGCAGAACTTGGGCAGTCTGGAGTTAGCTAGTCTCTGGCATGGTCTCCTAATGGAGGCACAGGTGTCCAAACAATCTCTTGCTCATAATAGTTAATAATTCAGCGGTTACATAACCTCTATTATATATCACTCCAGTTGTAGAGTCATACAGCTTGGAAGCAAACCCTTTTACCAGTCTAAGCCGATCATAATCCCAAACTAAACTAGTCCCATCTGCCTGCTCCTGGCCCATATCCCGCCAACATTTCTTATTCATGGACTTATCTGAATGTCTTTTCAACATTGTAACTGTTCCTGCATCCACCACTTCCTCTGGAAGTTCATTCCATACATAAACCACTCTCCCTGTAAAAAAGTTACCCCTCATGTCCTTCATTAAATCTTTCTTCTCTTACCTTAAAAATATGCTCCCTAGTCTTGATATGCCCCACCCCAGGGAAAAAGGACACCTACCATTAACTCTATCTATACCCTTCATGATTTATAAACCTGTATAAGGTCATCCCTCAAACTCCTATGCTCCAGTGAAAAAAGTCCCAGCTTATTCAACCTCTCCTTATAACTCAAACCCTTCATTCCTGGCAACATCCTGGTAAATCTTTTCTGAACCCTCTCCAGCTTAATAGTACCCTTCCTTTAACAGGGCAACCAGAACTGGACATAGTTCTCTGGAAGAGGCCTCATCAACGTCCTGTGCAACCTCAACTTGACATCCCAACTCCGATACTAAAGGTCTGAGCAATGAAGGCAAGCTTGCTAAATGCCTTCTTAACCATCCTGTCTAACTGTGATGCAAACTTCAAAGAATTATGTACCAGAACCCCAAAGACTCTCTGTTCTGCAACACTGTTATAACACATCTCGTTATTAAGAATAAGGACCTATCCTGCTAAGATTTATTCATGGTCCATGCTCCACAACAAACTACAGAACAGACAGGCAACCACAACCACCAATGGTTGGTACCCTGTCTCCTTCTAGGTAATAGAGACCATGGATTTGTAAAAGACTAGTAAACAAGAGGTCCAACCTAATGCTCAAGCACCTTGGGTTCAAATCCCACCTCTGCAGACAGACAGGTTAAATTCAACTAATTAACTCAATCTGGAATTAAAATCCATTCTCTGTAATGGTGACCACAGAACTGTTGTCTGTTGTTGTAAAAACCATCTGGTTGACTAATGTCCTTTAGAGAAGGAATTCTGCTAACTTTACCTGGGTCTGACCTACATGTGATACTTGGCAGCCTCCTCAGGTGACTGAACATTGTATCAAAGATTTACAAAAACTATTTAACAAAGGCCAGCACTGAAAGATAAGATTGAGTCCTGCAGAATTATAGTACTGATCTGCTGTCAGACAAGTGGCAGACTGAAGTCTTTGGGCAGAGGACTATTTAGAACCTACATTTTAGGAAATACAACAATTTTTAGATTTACAGATGACTGAAAATTATCAGTTGTTTAATTGAAGGCAATTGAATAAGCTTTATTATCGCATGTACTCATGAGTACAGTGAAAAATTTACAAGTCCAAATTTCAGTCCAAATTCTTGGGAAAAAAAATTACAAAATAAAGAAATATTAATTAAGCATATTAATTATGCAAATTAATTAAGATGTGGCGGTGCCTGCGTTGGAATGGGGTGGATAAGGTCACAAGCTTTTGGAGCGCTGCTCCTTCATCAGGTAAAGGAGTAGCACTTCAAAAGCTTGCAATTTCAAATAAACCTGTTGGACTATAACCTGGGGTCGTGTGACTTCTGAAATGAATTAAGAGTATAGGTTTCTGCTCTGTTATGTGACCAAAGTTTTGGGCCTAGGAAACTTAGATAATGTTCATTAATAACTCAAAGGTATTGATACATTTTAGGCTGTATTACAAATGCCATTGAGCTTAGTCAAAGAAATTTGTCCAATAAAATCTTTTATTCTTTGATGTACGTGGATAATGGATGGTGCTGCTTAATCAAAAATGCCAGGTTAACAGAGAGTTATATTGACTGATGAAATACAGCACAGTACTTGTACCATGAATGGTTAAATCCAAACTTCCCTCTAGATTATTGGAAACCATTTTGGGGTCTCTAATCCACATGTTGGAAAATTTAAAAGTGGTTCTGTCGATAACCTGTTTAGCTGTGTCAATGTGACCTCAGAAATCTTCCACTTCCAAATGACTTCTGAACTGTTTCTGGTTGGTAAAGTGAGGATGTATGTTACAGGACTGTCAGAAGTTCCAGTTGATAGAGAATTCCAGTTGGCAGAGCTCTAGATAACAGAAAGTTTACTGTATATAGATTACGGTGCATTTATATTTAAAACCTGATATCCAGGCTTTGAAGAAGGCACAGTGCAAGGTGCCAATATGATCATTGATGAGGGCTTTCCACGAAGGAAAGGCTTTTAGGTCAACACATTGCCTTTTGCTTTAAAGAAACACAAAATAATAGAATATAAGTGATGTTTTAAATATAATATAGGGGTTGGATTCGATCAATTTGTTTTATAGTTATTCAAGATGCACAGAAATTTGTGATGACAAGGAGAATTAAAGGGTCCAGATACATTTCATAAGTTCAACAGTATTTCATTTTAACAGTGAGTCTGTAACAAACTGAAAAATGTAATCATTCCTTTTAAAAGTAATCTGGGAGAACGTTCTTTACTATGGACAATGGTCCCAGTTAGGATTACGACTGTGTGGATTTTATTGAGATTCTGCAATGTTCCAGGGGTTTTTCTGAATTTGTTTCTTTCTGTTGTAACTCTACCCAGTGATTCTACCACCATGGCGCATGACAGCAATCTGAATTTTCAAGGCCCCATCTAACCTCTCACATGGATGGAAAAAGCTTTGTTGCATTATTGCAATGAAGGACAAAAGCAGACCACTGTTTGAGCTGGCTCATTACCACATTGATGTACGTAGGACAGCGCTTTCCAAACCTCTTCCCCATTGTGACCACTATATGAAAGCTTGGAATTTGTGAGAAATGATGTGGAGGTGCCGGTGTCGGACTGGGTGGACAAGGTCAGAAATCACACAACACCAGGTTATTGTCCAACAGGTTTATTTGAAATCACAAGCTTTCGGAGCCTCAGTCCTTCTTCAGGTGTTGGAGAGAGAGGTAGTATCAGACACAGAATTTATTAGTAAAAGATCAAACGTTCACACCATTGATGAGGAGGCACTAAACAAACCTAAGATGCTGTTAAAACTTTAATCAGTTAGAAGGTCTTAATTGATTAGTAAGTATATGTAAATCCCCAAATTCCTTTCAAGTCATGGTTCTGAGAGAACGAAAGATTTTATCAGTGTAAAGAAGAGGTGACATTTTAGATCAGACAATGCATATTAGATGTGAGACCTTGTTTAGTATCTGTTTGTGTTTTGAAAGGAATTTGGGGATTTACATATACACATAGATCTTTTACTTATAAATTCTGTGTCTGAGACTACCTCCCTCACTAACACCTGAAGAAGGACTGAGGCTCCGAAAGCTTGTGTTGTCAAATAAACTTGTTGGGCTATAAGCTGGCATCGTGTGATTTCTGACCTTGTCAGTGGGAAATGTGAGGGAAGTGTGTGCAGGATGGGGTAGGAATGGTAGTGGCAATTACACCATTGATGATATTTCAAAAGAATTTCAGTATTTGTAAGAGTGCTTTGGGATGTCCCATGATCTCAAAAGATCCTACAAAAATGCAAATCCTCCTTTCTTTTTTGTAGCTGGGCCTGATGGTCCAATTGCAAATCTATATTTCTGTCCAAAATCTTTATTTCAGCCAGCCTCAATTCCTATATCTTTACTGCTGTGCTTTGAGCTCAGCTGCCGTTCAACTGTAGCACATTATTCCTCACCTTGCTTGGCACAGTTCAACTGAGCAAGATAATCAGATACAGTCTAGATACTTTACAACAAGGGTGGTACAGAAGAAAGCAAAGCCAGGGTTTTGTGGACCTCAATGGAGAGAGTTAATAGAAATGTAAAGTGTATACAAAGAATGTCAGGTGATTTCTTCAATCAAGAAGGATAAAAATAAGATGAAAGGGGATATGAAAAGAAAATAAGACCAGCAAAGAGGATAGGTGAATTCAGGGAGAGTTGACACGCAAGAGAACTCAAAAATCTTCTACCAATATAAAAACAGTAAGTAGCTAGTAAGAGGTAGGGGCAGTGAGGGTGATGTATGCGTTGAGGCTTGGGGTGATATGATGGTTAATGAGTACTTTCTATTGATGTTTAGTTAGCTACTGCTTCCATAGTAAGGATCAGTAGCATTGGAGATGGCAGAGACAGTGGATGGGGTGCATAGGGATCTTAGGACAGGGGTAGCAGAAGAGCTTTCAATAATCTTCATATATTCCCTAGATACAGCAAAGATGCTAGAGGTTTGGAGACTGGCAGCTGTGACACCATTATTCCAGAAACAGAAAATGATATTCTTCACAGCCCTGCTGCTGAGCTGTTTCCAATTGTATAACGTTTTAGTTACAGCAGCGTGTGTTAAGAATCTGATTGTGTTGAAGGTTTTCTTGGTTTATTGTTACTTCTGAGCTTTTACCATGTCCAGTTTGGTAAGTGTGTGTCAATCCAGCATCAGAATGATTGGTCAGTTCAGGCCAGTTGGCTGCCCAAAGCAGAACTGAAGTCTACTTCATCGGTACATTATCCACACGGCAAAATTTGTTTCAAGAATGAGTCCAGAGGATCGAATTTTGGACATCGTAACATACTCACATGGTTTCGTTATCTGACCTGACCAAGCCAACATTTGGAGAGCACTACCAAGTCAGCCATGGCTGATACCTAATGAAGCATCAATTGTACAATTGTCAACTGGTATTAATGAGAACTCATCTTAAAGTCATAAAGTTCGGAAACAGACCCTTCGGTCGAACCACTCCATGCCAAATATAATCCCAAACTAAGCTAGTCCCACCTGCCTGCTCCTGGCCCATATCCCTCGAAACCTTTCCTGTTCATATACTTGTCTAATTGCCTTTTAAACGTTGTAACTGTGCCTGCATCCATCACTTCCTCAGGAAGTTCATTCCACACATGAACAACCCTCTGTGTAAAAGATTTGGCCCTCAGGGCTTTTTTAAAAATCTTTCACCTCTCACCTTAAAAATGTTCCCCCTCGTCTTCAAATACCCCATCCTATGAAAAAGACACCTACCATTAACCTTATCTATACCCCTCCTGATTTTATAAACCTCTATAAGGTCACCTTTCAACCTCTTATGCTCCAACGAAAAAAATTGCAGCCTGTCCAGTCTTTCTTTATAACTCCGTACTCCAGCAACATCCTGGTAAATCTCTTCTGAACCCTCTCCAGTTTAATACTGTGCTTCCTACAACAGGGCAATCAGAACGGGACATAGTACTCCAGAAGAGGCCTCACCAATGTCCTGTACAACCTCGACATAACATCCGAACTCCTGTACTCAGAGGTCTGATCTTAGATGATGGTCCACTGTACCCATTGTGTTTGTGCTGTCTTACAGAGCCAATCATGGAGAGAGGGAGGACTGATTCACTTCCAGAATCAAAGGAGCAGAGAGTTCATCTTCAGCAGGTTTTAAATTGGATGCATCAGGAGAAATGGGAGTTAAAGGTCCATGGGGTTGATGGGAAGTGGCTTTTTTTAATGTATTTTGTCCTGGCTCAAAATCATCCTCCATCCAACACCATCAAAGCAATTTCACTCATTATTCATTCGATTGGCCATTAATGGACCTTACTATGTGCAAACTTGCTGCTTTACGTAATAAGGTTACAACAGTAACTTCACGCCAAAAAGCTACTCATAGATTGTAACAGAGATAGTAGGAACTGCAGATGCTGGAGAATCCGAGACAACAAGGTGCAGGGCTGGATGAACACAGCAGGCCAAGCAGCATCATAGGAGCAGAGAGGCTGACGTTTCGGGCCTAGACCCTAGGCCC
>NC_063351.1:3959700-3994790 GCF_021869965.1 Rhincodon typus
CATTTCTGATGAAGGGTCTAGGCCCGAAACGTCAGCCTTCCTGCTCCTATGATGCTGCTTGGCCTGCTGTGTTCATCGAGCTCTACACCTTGTCACCCCAGAAGCAACCTGACCTTTCTAACTATCAACATCAAACACTGAAACCGAGGTCACAGAAGCCATTCACCCATGTGCCTGTGCCAGCCCTCCAAAATAACTGTTAAAAGAGTCTCACTTCTCTGCTCTTTTCCCATAGCTCTGTAATGTTTGCCTTTTTATATAAGTTGCTTGTTTTATTCAGCAAAGGACTTTAAGTCATTGACCCGAATCTCCCACATGGAGAGACCTCAATCAGCCCTTGCAACTCATCTGATTTCCTGATCTCTAATTTGTGCTCGTACAGCAGAGAATCAATGTACAAGTCACACCCAGAATAATCAATGATAATATTATCATTCAGCAGCTACATCTGTGCATCCATAATGGGAACTTAGATGAAATCATCAAAGTATTCCTCAGGGTCTAGTGACCTTTATTTTTAAATTAGACAAAAAAATTGTGAGATCCACTAGATTTATGAAGAGAATAAAGATTTCACAGTTCCACAAGACTTGTCTTCCACAGATTGCCATAGGTACTCAGTTGCTAGTTTTAAATTGGAGATAGATGCATTTTTTTTGTATTAAGGGGTTTGGGCCACACATCAGCCATGATCTCACTGAAAGGAGGGAAAGGCTTGAGGGGCTGAATGGTCTACTCTTGTTCCTGTGTTACTAGGAATCCACAGTTTTGAACAAACAATGCTTTATTATACAAGTTAGAGTATCAGTACAATATACAATACGTGTATAACTTATTTCTAACACCCAGAATTAACATGAGGTAAACATATTGTGATCAAATTCTCACAGCTCACACCAAATATTAAATCAGACCCCACTGACTTCTCAGCAATGTCCCTCATAGTAAGCCCATGCTGGGTCATCAAATCTCATTAAATTCCACAAGGGATTATATTCTTCACTTTTGCTGATCTGGCCTTGAAATTCCCTCTCAAGAACTGTTCCATCATGCACTGCCTCAGTGATTGCTTCTGTTCTGATCTGACATGCTCTGTCCTGGGTCTATGTTCCATTGGCCTCCAAAGAGGCCCTCACTCATGAGCATGACAATACCTCTTCAGTGACAGACAGCTTCTCGGAGCCAGGTATGTCTCTGGGTTTTCCCTGAGCTCTAACATTGCACAACAGCTTGAAGCACACGCTTCTTGTGAGTTTTACAACGCATACTCTCTCAGCTGCACTGAAGTGTTAATTCATATAAGCTTTGTCTGAGCCCCTCATGGCTTCCCTCAACACAGAGCCAGCACTCTTTCCACTTTCTCAGATCCCCAGGACTTCTTCTCACTCCTGATTCCAGCTCTTACCTCGAACTTCTTCCTGATCTTCCTTTCACAGCACCATACCCTCGAACTGCTCTTTGAGGATAGTTAAAGATCAGCACTCCTGTTTTGCCAGAACAAATCAAACAATAGAGCAGAGCTCATTACATGGGCCAACTAATGGTGCCTCTCAGAAATCTGCACCATCAAGACTGTTATGAACTTTGCTAAGGGGTCTCTGCAGGAGTTTGGTGAAGATGCTTTTCATGGACCATGACAGAAATACAGCTGCTGGTATTCACAATTTGACAATTAAATCCATTGAGTGGTAAAGTGACAGATGGTCATCACTGCTGCCTCCCAGGGACCTGTGTTCAATTCCACCCTCGGGTGACTGTCTGTGTGGAGTTTGCACATTCTCCCCGTGCCTGCATGGGTTTCCTCCGGGTGCTCCGGTTTCCTCCTACAGTCCAAAGATGTGCAGGTTCGGTGGATTGGCCATGGTAAATTGTTCGTAGTGCCCAGAGATGTTCAGGCTAGGTGGATTAGCCATGAGAAATGCAACGTGACAGGGATAGGAGAGGGGTGTGGGTCTGGATGGATAGCTCTTCAGAGCATTGGTGTGGATTTGATGGGCTGAATGGCCTGCTTCCGCATTTAGGGATTCTATGTACCAGAGGCTGAGTTAGAGAGCTTTGTAACTTGGAGCCAGGTGCCTGTTGAGGAGTGACATTGATTCTTGTGGTTTTGAGAGAAGTATCTTTGTTGCATTGACTTCTGAGGGCAGTAGAAGGTTGGTTAGCTCAGTTGGCTGGACAGCTGGTTTGCAACGGAAGAGCAGTGTGGATTCATTTCCTGTCCTGGCTGAGATCACCATGAAGGATTCTCCTTCTTAACCTTTCCCCTCACCAGAGGAGCTGTAACCCTCAGATTAAACCACAACCAGCCATCTGTCTCTCATGAGAAAGTAGCCTTGTGGTCTAGTGGGTGGAGAGGGGGGAGGGCGGTGTTTTTCAGAGGGTCAGTGTGGACATGATGGGCCAAATGACCTGCTTCCACACTGTAGGGATTCAGTGATTCTTACTGAGGTTGTCTTGGGACCTGCCTCTTCGAGGGGAAGGTAACTGCAACCCTTAATGCAAAAGTCTGCCAAGTCAAACAGCTTGGGATGAGGCAGCAGTGGATAACGATCCAATGAGTTGCCTTCTGGCAGGACACACATGACATTCAATAATTTATTGTCCATTTTTAATACTCAATTCAGCTCATTAATGAATAAACAATGAACTAATTACATTGAACAGAATAGAAACAAATTAAACTAAGCCTAAAAGAATGAGCAATAAATTAAATATAATCAATGAGCAAGAAATAAGGATGAATATTAATCAGTGAGCTTCTTTTTTCATTCACATTCATGGGACGTGAGCCTCACTGACAAGGCCACAACTTATTGCCCATCCCTTGTTGCTGTTGAGAAGTTGGTGATGAGCTACCTTCTTGAACCATTACCCCATCCCTCTCTAGCTGTTACTTGCCGACCTACGAATGAGATTAACCTTAAACCTTGCAAAAACCTTAAAAAAAAATCCGACCCCCTGCATCCCCAATAATGCTCAGCACCTCAATCCCTGAACCATTCAGAAAGCTCAATCTTCCTTCCTAACTCTTGACACTGTTCACCCCGTTCACCTGCGCCATTCAAACTGCTCACGCTCCCTCTGTTACCGCTAAAACTATTTGTCACCACCCTTGCACCCTGGAGTCCCTCCCAACAATGATCTCAAAGGCATACCCCTCCAAATGCTCGGCTTATAAAATCTGCTTATTCCCCCATGCTCCTGACAAAGCTAGCCCCCTCCCGCATGCTCGCCAATGCTATCTCCTACATGCCACATACCTCCCCCATAACAGCCCACCCCACCACTGCTAACAATGTTCACAGCACGTCTGCCCTACAATTGCCACACATCTCCAATGACCATAAGTCTTACCTTCTCTTCATGACTTCAGTGGAAGGTGTCTTCTCTCGGTCTAAGCCAGCGACGAAATGGCTTCTAAAGGCCCAGAATGGCGGTAAAGGCCTGGCGGCTGGTGGAGTGGTCTTTTCCCATTGTGGAGGTCTTCTTCAGCAGCTTTTGGGTATCCCAGCAGCTCAGCATGGAGGACTAGTCCCAACGTGGAAGTCTCATCTCGGCCTGGCATGATGTCTGGCGGTGGTCTGGGCCCAGTAGTGGCAGTCTTGGCCCAGCGCAGTGGTCTGGGCCCAGTAGTGGTGGTCTGGATCTGGGGTGGTGGTCTGGGTCCGGGGTGGCGGTCTGGGCCCAGTAGTGGTGGTCTGGGCCCGGGGCGGTGTTCTGGGCCCAGGGCGGCAGTCTGGACCCAGTAGTGGTGGTCTCAGCCCAGTAGTGGTGGTCTCGGCCCGGTAGTGGTGGTCTCGGCCCGGTACTGGCTGTCTCGGCCCGGTACTGGTTGTCTCGGCCCAGGGCAGTGATCTGGGCCCGGGGCGGTGGTCTGGGCCTGGGGCGGCAATTTTGGCCCAGATTTCCAGCATACCCTGAACCCAGGAGTCATTAATTGGACTGCAACAAACTTTAATTTTCTTCTTGTTTATTGCTTCTATCATTAATTTAGGCGCCATGTAAAACTTTTCACTGTATTTTTTTTAAAGTACACGTGACAATATATTGCTATACTATTCAAAGTCAACAAATTCAATTTAACAGTTTTGATCAATTCGGTTTACTCTTTAATTGCGGCATTAATGAACTGATCTTGCTTATGTTATGAACTGATTAAACTAAGTAAGATTGACTGCTTATCTGTGTACTGATTCCACAAACCTCCTGACATTGCGATAACACCACACAACTTAATTTCCTCCTTTTTATTTCAAAGGTTCCTCATCAGCGAGAAAATATGAAAGAGGCTCTCAGTCCCTTTTACCATTACCCTCACTGTCTAACTCCCCTGGGCCCTATCCTCACTGTCTGCTTTGCTCCTTCATCAATCTTGCTGTGGCTCTTATTGACTCTCAAATCCTTTACTTGGACATTAATCGAGGGGGGTGGGGAAGGGGTTGGTGGGGGGGTGGAGGTGGGCACGATGTTGGTGGTGGATGGTGAGATCCGGGTCAAAATGGAAAGTTTAATCAGTGTTTCTGGTGCATAGGCATCAGCTTTGAGTTTTGGTTGGATGTAGCTGGACTGCAGAGCTTAGGTCTGCTCTTCTGGTCGTGGGATCAGTTAGCTCTATAACTGGTTGCTTTGACAATAATGCAGCAAGTGATCCTGCATTGTAGCTTCACCAGTTTGTAACTTACAAGTACAGTGTAAATACAGAGTGCCATGCCCAATGAAAAAACCGACCCCCAAGATTTATCTGTGGATTGCATCTGCGACGCAGTGTAGCATTGTTTTCGAACAATTTTAAGATGCAGTAAAAACAGCATAAATATAAATTTATGTATAAATCAACAATTCTGATAACTATTAATTTGTTGAATGTCTATACAGTCCAGTATGTTGGAGTCATTGAGTTGTACAGCACAGAAACAGACCCTTCAGTCCAACTTGCCCATGCCGACCAGATATTCTACAATAATCTAATCCCATTTGCCAGCATTTGGCCCATATCTCTCTACATCCTTCCTATTAATATACCCATCCAGACGCCTCTTAAATGTTGTGATTAGACCCACCTCCAACACTTCCTCTGGCAGCTCGTTCCAGCCATGCACTACCCTCTGTGTGAAAAAGTTGCCCCTTAGTTCCCTTTTAAATCTCTCCCACCTCACTTTAAACCTAAGCCCTCTAGTTTTGGACTCCCCTACCCTGGGGAAAAGACCTTGACTGTTCACCCTATCCATGCCTCTAATGATTTTATAAACTTCTACAAGGTCACCCCTTAGATTTATTTATTATTGTCAACTTGTGCCTAGGTACAGTGAAAAGTGGCTAACGTTGCCATGTTCTGGCACCATCTTGGATTACAGAATAAATTCCTAAATAAATAGTACATGTGGTAAAATACTGAATAAATTAATATTAAATTGATATTACTAAAACTGAAACAGCTTCAAAAATTTATCCTTCCCTTGATTTCACCCTCTTTGCTCAACCAGTTGTCCCTGTCCGACATTGTCCCCAGGGTTCTGGCAATGTGCTCCTTTTCTGCCACCATTGGTACTGTAACTTCCGCGTCCACTTCCAAGCTGGAGACAGTCACGCTGCGCAGGTCCCATAGCCTCCTCCAGTGCTGGACATCGACTGGTGGGGTCCAGGCTCAAATTTCAATGCTGCCACCTGAGATGGAGCAGGGATGGAGGTACACAGGGCCCCGGCCTGGTGCAGGAGGACTTCAGGAGGAGGCCTCAGGTCAATCAAAATGGAAACAAAACATTACCGAGCTAGAAAGACAACATTGAAGCCATGTGGATATGGCTGGAGCCCATGAAGAGCTGGGCCCTTTGCCCTGATACCAAATGCTGCCATCCCCACCGGCACCTTTTGGGAATATGGAGTTATGGATGGGATCAATGCAGTTATAGGCCGAGAGCCTGCAGACCTGGGAGTATATTTGGCAGCACAGGAACTTATACCATGTGCACCAGTATTCAAGTTCCAGGCAGCTCAGCTTATAGAGAGCCACAGAGTCATACAGCACAGAAACAGGCCCTTCGGTCCTGCCCCCATATTTCTTTGGTCTTTCTGTGCAGTTCAACATGTGGGGAGGTAATGTGGGGATGTTGCTTATGTAATTCTGTTTTGTGCAAAATAAAAGAAATGGAACACAGAAACATAAAATATAAGAGCAGGAGTAGACCATTCAGAACTCTGAGCCTGCTCCACATTCAATACGATCATGGTTGATCATCCAACTCAGTAATCTGTTCCCACGCTCTTCCATACCCTTTACTTCCTTTAGCCCTAAGAACGATATCTAGCTCCTTGGAAATTTTCAATAATTTGGACTTGACTGCTTTCTGTGGTGGAGAACTCCACAGGCTCACCACACTCTGAGCGAAGACATTTGTCCTCATCTCAGTCCTAAATGGATTACTTTGTATCCTTAGATTATGATGGCTGGTTCTGGACACCCTGGTCATCGGGGTCATTCTCCTGCATTTACCCTGTCTGGTTTTATTAGATATCTGTAAGTCTCTATGAGAGCCACCCCACACCCCCCATTCTCCCAAACTCCAGTGAATATAGTCCTAAACAATGCAGTTTCTCTTCAGATGCCAGTTCTTCCATCCCAGCAATCAGACCAGTGAACCTTAAAAAGGACATGAAATTTAAAAAGGACATGAGTGGCAACTTTTTTTACACAGAGTGATTCATGTGAGGAATGAACTTCCAGAGGAAGTGATGGATGTGGGCTCAGTTATAACGCTTAAAAGACATTTAGATAAGTACATGAATAGGAAATGTTCAAAGGGATATGGGCCAGGAACAGACAAGTGGGACTAGTTGGACCGAAGGGTCTGTTTCTGTGCTGTGGGTGTCTTTGACTCTGTGTCAGGTTATTGCTTGACCAGCTCTGACAACAGTGTTTCTAATTTTACTCACGTTAGTGAAGAGACTTAGCAAGAATTCTTCACAAAGGCACACCCCAGATCAATCAAGTAAATTCAACTAAGACAGAAAATATGACTATTAAATTAAGCTAAGTACTACAGAATCAAGAATAAATTAAATTAAAAAATGAACAATGCATTAAGAAAAGCACGAAGGAAGGAGTAATATATTAAAAGAATGAACAATGAACTGAAGAACTAAGCATTAAAAATGAGTCTATATTAAAGAATGAACTTCAAATCATGGAACAAAGAATGAATTTAATGAGGAATTTAAGAGTGAACAATACATTAACCAAAGCATTACAGACTGACCGAAGAACAATTATAGCAATCTGATTTTTATTCTCCAATCAATCAAATACCATGGCTTGATGATTTTCAAATTCTATATTTCACTGTCTCCCATTACACAACCTGAAGGGAAAATGTCTTTAATTCTGCATATATGAATATTTATATCACTCCAGGAATCTACTATAAATATTCAAATTTAGGATAGTGACTATTAACCAGAAAATGATGTCTGAAACATTACCTATAGGATTTTATGTTTCATTGGCCCCGTAGTTCTATATTTCAGTAGGAACCAACTCAACAATGAATGTTAAACACTGCTGTTATGTAAAATATATCTTCAGCTGAAGTAGTATATATTTATAAACATGCACATACATATTTTATGTCTGTATATATAGACATCAATTTCAAGGGGTGTCTTAGAGGAAGAAAGTGTTGGAGGAAACAAGTAGGTGTAGGGAGGGAATTCCAGAACTCAGGGTCTTGCCAGTTAAAGGCATGGTCATCAGTGATGGGCTGATTAAACTAGAGATGCTCAGGAGACAAGAATTAGAGGAGTTCAGGTGTCTTGGACGGTTGTGAGATTGGAAGAGATTACAAAGTTAGGGAGGAGTGAGGTCTTGGAGGAATATGAAATCAAGGATGGGATCTTGCTTAACCTCTTGCCCGTGTAGGTTTGTGCAGACATTGGGAGTAAAAGAAAAAAACTTGACATGAGTTAAGACAAGAGTAGCAGAGTTTTGGATGACCTTGTTATTACAGAAAGTAGAATAGGGAGACGAGACAGGATATATATATAAACATCTTTATACTGAATTAATGTGAATATAATTGCTTTCTTTGTAATCTTTCACAGAAACATAATCCAGTACAATCTTGAAAATAATGATATCAACATCAAACCTACTGTTAAATTCATAGTTGGAATTTAAAGGCGAATATTCCTCTTACAGATGAGGCATTAAATCCAGTTTGTGTCTGACCCCTCAAGTGGACAAAGTAGATCCACAGCACAAGTTATCCCTGTTGTCCTCACTGACCCCTCAATCAACAGCACAGAAGTGAATGATCTAGTAATTATCACATTGCTGTTTTTGGGAGCTTGCTATGCATAACTTGGCTCCATTGCAGCCACGACATCCCATCAAAAGCACTTCAATGCCTGTAGAGCATTGTGGGACACTGTATGGCTGTGAAAGGCATGACACTAGTCTTTCTCTTCAAGTTTCTCTGTCAGGGCATTAAACATATGTCACCCAATTGACAGAAAGAATAATCAGGTGCACTTTTTCAGAATTGTAGCCTGAATTCCTGACCATGACGCATTCCCAAACTGGATTTTCCCATCTTAGTTGTTCATCAAATAATTTTAGCTATGTGTTGGAGCATGAATGAAGTCTATTGATGAGCTAATCAGGCAGGATCTAGATGCAATACTGCCTTCGAGTTTCTGTACATCAGAGAGGAGTTGTCATGTGATATATAACTGTATTATGTGTTATTCAGACTACCCACCCTGAGACAGTCTTATGTGTTTAAAATAATTTATCTAGGAAATGTAATGCGTTTACCTTTGCTGATTGAAGTTATGTATGTGTAAATGTTTTTACTTCACTGAGCCCTTGGGATTCTCATATTTACGAAAATGACTGTAGTATCCTGCTATAAGTTTACAAAACAGTCACTCATATGAGTTACAGAACAGCAATAAATTGAAATAAAGTTCATTGGAAAAATTCAAGAAATATGAAGTTCACTAAGTAAACCAGGCATGAACTTAAGACATTCCATGGTGTTTTACAGTCAATATGGCAGCCAATTGGCGAAGAGCAAACTCACACAAACAACAGTGACAGGAATGGGCAGCATGGTGGCACAGTGGTTAGCATTGCTGCCTCATAATGCCAAGGACTTGGCTTCGATTCTACCCTCAGATGACTGTCTGCACAGAGTTTGCATGTTCTCCCTGTGTCTGCATGGGTTTCTGCCCACAGTCTAAAGATGTACAGGTTAGGTGGATTGACCATGCTAAGTTGTCAAGGGATGGTGGGTTAGCAATGGGGAATGCAGGTAGGGTAGGGGGTAGGGTCTGGGAGGGATGCTATTCAGTAGGTTGGTATGGGCTGAATGGCCTGCTTGCACACTGTAGGGATTCTATGAGCGAGATAATATTTCATGCATTCAGCCAACCATCATCTCCCCATCTTCAAGTAGAGCTGTCAAAACTGTTGTGTGTACAATATCCTTTGCAGATCCAAAGAATCTGGCCCAGGTATCAATGGTACACACAACAGTTTTGATACATTCCACTTAATGTGGTACATCTTTATTCCATCAATTACACTGATTGTTTAGAAGTACCAAGAACCAGAGTCCATCAACAATCCCCTGATATAATTTTACAGTAGCTAATCCAGCCACTGGATGCGGCAATATGTTGTTGATGAAGACGTTTCTTCACACCTCTTTCTATAGTAACTGTGCTTTATCGGTTAATACCTGGTTTTGGCACATTTAATTGGTTTGCAGTTAGTGCTTTCTTGAATGCTTGCATATCTCCATTTTGGACAGCAAATATTTCATGTTTCTGTTTCATGTCTTATCTGACAGATGGCACCTCTAACAGTGCAGCACTCCCTCAGCACTCAGTGTCATCAGTAAATTGGCAGGCTTTGGGCTACCGTGATGAGATTGCTTCATTTTTAATAGGATTAACACAAGTAAATAACATTATTGGCAGCTGTGCTTGAACTCCTTATACATTCACAACTGCATGGCCAAATTCCGCACAAACTCCATTTACAAGTTTGTTGACAACACCACCATTGTAGGTCGGATCTCAAACAACGATGAAACAGAGTACAGGACAGAGATTGAGTGCTTAACAGCATGGTGTAAAGATAACAATCTCTCCAAAAATGTCAGCAAAAAAGAAGGAGCTGGTCATTAACTTCAGGAAGCAGAGTGGAGGACACACCCCTGTTTGTATCAGTGGTGCTGAGGTAGAGCTGGTCAATATGGTTAAGTTCCTGAGAGTGATGACCACCAACAATCTGTCCTGGTCCACCCAAATCGACACAATGGCCAAGAAAGCACAACAACGTCTCTACTTCCTCAGGAAGCTAAGGAAATTCTTGACCAGAATTTATAGATGTGCCACAGAAAGCATTCTATCCACACCACAGTGTGATTTGGCAACTGCTCTTCCCAAGACCGCAAGAAACTATAGAGTTGTGAACACAGCCCAGCCCACCACACAACCTAGCCTTCCATCAAATGACTCCATCTATACTACCCGCTGTCTTGGGAAAGCAGCCAACATAATCGAAGACCCCTCTCTTCCACTGTCTTCCATCGGGCAGAAGATATAAAAGCTTGAATACATGAACAGCTTCTTCCTCACTGTTATCTTAACATCTTAAACGAATGTCTCCAGTGTTAATACTGATCTCTCCCTCTCTCTCTCTGTCTCTCTCTGCACCTTCTTTGTGGCTGTAACACTGTATTCTGCATTCTGTTCTGCTACCCCGACACACTCTGTATGGTACCATCAGTCTGTAGAGCATGCAAAGCAACACTTTTACTGTATCTCTGTACATATGACAACAATAAATCAACCAAATAGTCAGTCATCTGTGTTCACTGCTCAAACAAATTCATTATTCTTTGTTCTGTGGTCAAGCTGTTCCTGGAATTTGAAAGGAGTAAAATTCCTGGCATATATGATTGGTCTTGTGTGCTATTTGTCCTTCCATCTCAGTGCCCATATAGAGTAACCTTCCTGAGCAAGATCCACCAGGGGACAAGCGATGGGAAACATGGGAAATCACAGACGAGTTCCTTGTGACATGCCCTATGTGTCAAATGACAGGGGTTGAACTCCCAAGGTGAGTGTCGTCCTTTATTAAATAGGTTCAGGACAGCACTGAGCCCCAGCACAGGCAGCTTCCACTCAGTACAAAGCCATCGTGTTCAGGGACACAAACAATGTGGTACCTTACTAAGGAGTGTCCTCTTGATGGAATAATTGGCAGAATAACCACCTTCAGCTCACTGGCCCTAGGGAATTTACATTCATTGAATCAATAAAGTGCGCCAAAGCTTCTGAACTTGACTTATAACCTTCTTATACAGAGAAAAGGAGTACCACTAAGGTAAGCAAACTCAGTTTTCGTTGACATTTAATAGTCCCTAACTGAATCTGATAAAGTATGATGTTGATAATTATGTCTAGAACGCTTTTGATTTCCCAGCACTAACATCTTATTGTTTGACAAAGAGAGAATAAAAAATATAAATAAACTCAGTTGACTATATTAATTACTGTATTTCATTTCTGGCTGTACCTTGACATACTGACATGGTGGCATAGTACAGTGTGGAGTTAAAGTGTGATCTTCCAAAGTAAGAGCTTGTATTTATATCGTATTTTTCACAATTTCAGGAATCCCAACTCCACAGCCAGTGAGTGCTTTCAGAAGCACAGTGGGCCTGCAGAAAGTGAGGAAGGAGGCAAGAGGCTTAGAGAATGAGGTTGGGACCAAGACCCACTCCTTCCCAAGTCCACGTGAATAATTTCTAGGCAGCAAGATGTATCGGGCAACCTTCCTCCCCATCTCCACTTCAGATTGTTAAGTGGCTGCATGGCCAGTTGACAACCATTTCAAAATCAGTTCAGACCTCCATACAGACTGCACGGCAATTTTCTCAGCCCTGGATGTAACACACTGTTCACCCAAGAGGCTTACATCTGTTCCATTTGCAGTGGATCTCTCAATCTGCCTGTACATATTGGGCAGAGGCTTCACAACTGACAGCCTTCCCTAACCCGAGCTTCCAAGCCCCCACCACCACTGTTTCCCCATGCCTTCCACCCTGTTAGACTCCAGCCACAACACCTACACTTTCTCTGGCTTGTTATGCAATTCTGGGAGCCTGGGCAGTGCTGTAATATCAGTAGATATGTTATCCTCCGTGGGGTGACTGAATGGTACAGCTTTCAGATTCTGTTTGGCCAACAGCTCCTGGCAACCAGAATATCATACCCCAGGGTTCAAAGTTGGGAGGAAGGTCTGGTGGTGTTCTCTTATTGCCTGGTGCGCTGAAGAACCTGTGGGCCTTCATTCTAGGATTGGACACAGTATCTTGGAACTTTTCCAGGCAATGTGTGAGACACCTTGCAAGCCATATTGACTGTATATAGAGCCATAATATTAAGGACCACCACAAAAAATTGACCAAGAATTGAGTAACCTACCCAACTCTTTTACACGGTCAGTTGCCTCTTTAGCAAATTGCTGAAAAAGGCACGTTTTGTCAAAGCTTGTCATCTTCCACTCATCAGGATAATTTGCAGAATATCAATTCAAGGGAAAACTAACACTTCCACTGAAAGGAGAGTGCTGATTGATTGAAAATTGGTCTATGATTGGTAGGAGTGTCACCATGGAAAACATACCCATTAATGCTGATAGAGTGTTAAGAACTAGGCTTTGTTTATATTTTAAATGAGGCTAGTTGTCTCTGATTAGTTAGGACGTTGCACTGAGAAATGAACCAATGAATAGATGCCACCTATTTTGTTGAGTTGAAATAGACGCAGTGTGTGTATATGTTCTTTCTATCTGCAGGAACAGACCCCTGTATATTGACGTATGTAGTTTACAGCAAACACAAGTGTGTCATAATGAGGGCCCAACTGACACTCATAAGTTAGTTATCAATGTAATTCTTCACACATTTAGAATTATCCTGATAATGTTGACCAAGTGGTTAGGTTGCGTATAGTCAATATCTTACTTCTTGTGAACAGTTGAGTGCTTGATAGGATCTCCCAGCCTTTTGGATGTTCAGTCAACATTGCCAGCCATTATACTGGCACTAAAATTCATATACCACATCATTCATTTCTGGATAGGCAGAACACATATTTTTGGCTTGCACTCTTGCAAATTGTCCTGATAGGTTCCAAGTGAAAATCTTCAATAAAATGTGTCCTGTAGCATCAATTGAGCCCGTGTCACTAATAGACATTCCCCTGGTTCTCGAACTGCCAAGTAAAACCAATAGCGTCTCAGGATTAAAGGAGGCCAGGGGTCACTATATTCCTTAGCTAAATCCAACAGCTCTTGAAAGGTTTTAGTATCTGGTGCCTCAGGGAAATTTTAAGCTCCTAATAACCAAAAAACTGCAGGTCCACAAGACATCAGGAAAATTACTCATTGCTTTTCATTTGCCCCAATGTCATTTGCCCAGAAAAAATAATGCATTCTTTCCACATGCTGTACCCAGTTTTTAATGGCAGGATCAAATGAGTCAAATTTCCTAAAATGTGGCATGATGCCAGAACTGCTTACCCCAACACAAAGACGACAGTTGCGAGCAAATCTTTTCAGGGGCGTGTTTTTTCTCTCGTTGCCACTGAAATAACTCCACAAAGGCTGGTTCCTGTGGCCTAGTCACCCTTTATTTACACGTGCATAGTAATTGACACTGACCAAGCTAGCTGAGAGTGACAGAACCCCTGACACTCCTGTTTTTATCTGTCAGCCAGGGCTCCCTGATTGGACCAGGTTAACAGCCCTAATCAGGGAACTCATTCTGGGAGGTCTACCTGGCTTACCTCTTTCCACTGCAGAGTCTTTACAATGATGGTAGCTTTGAGGCCACCATTACTGAAGCTAGTTTTCAGTTCCAGGTTATGAATTCAATTTAAACTTCCATTGGCTACCTTAGTGGTATTTGAACCCATGCCCATAGCTTGGGTCCCTGGACTATTACTCATGTAGTATTGCCATTGTGGAGCCATTGCCTTCTTAGCTGACAATTAGGAAGATGAATCCTACCATCATGACCAAATCTGGCCCCTATCCAAGCCACTCACCATCCTAACTTGGAAATATACCATTGTTCCTTCAGTGTTGCTGGGTCAAAGTCCCAGAACATCCGTCCTGCTAACGCTGTTGGTTTCCTGAAATCAAATGGACCACAGTGATTCAAGAAGGCAGCTCTCCACCAGCTTCCCAAGGACAACTCTGGATGGGCAACCAGCAATGCCCACATCCCCACGAGCAAATATGGGATGCCAATTTTACACAAACTTGAGCCTGAACTGTGATCCTAAGGAGCCTGCCAAGCAGGTCAATTGTAACAAAGCCAGCCCAAAAAATGGCAACATTTTTCCTGAAGGAGGACTTCTGCCATTATCTCAAAGGTAACAGCATGGGCAATAAATTGTGGCTTTGCCTCAGATCTGAGAATAAATTTAGAACTAGATCTCGTCAGGTACCACAGGCAGCCTCTGCACTTTGAATACCACAATGTGATGCAGCATGAGGACCCCCGTTCCAATCTTTCCCAGATATGCACAGTCATGTCAGTCAGCCAGTCTTCAATGCTCTTACATAGATGACTAATGCCAATGGCTGTCTCTACCAGTCTTCTGCATCAGTGCACTAGAAATAGGCAGTAAACCTGGACCTGTCTAGCATTTAGTGCGTTCCATTGTTTTAAATCTTGTTCAAAGTCGGACAAATGCATGATATATTAAGCAAAGAAATAGCAGTTTGCAATGTTAGAGAAATAAAGTGTCCCACACAGAAACCATTTGGCCTTATTAGCAACAGTAAAAACAAAATTTATGTCAGTTCCACTCTGATCCTTGGGAGGCGTGTGGGTTTAGCTAATGGCAAAGACAGGCACTGTTCATTCAAATCTCCAAGCTCTCTGCTAGATTTAGTGCTTAGAGCATGGTGTACAAACCACAACATCTAGTGAGAATTTAACCACAAATGTGCCTCAGCAGTGTCAACACTGTCATTGTGAATTCACTGCCTCTGGTCAGATGAACGGTTTTGCATTTGCATGGCATCTATCACGCATCAGAAACTACCACAAGCTTTATCACAGCCAATGTATTACATTCGAATGGCCATCCCTATTGTTTTTGTTAATTCACTCATGGGATGTAAGTGTTACTGTCTGTCACTTCTCTCCCGTCCCTAGTTGCCCCTTGAGAAGGTGGTGGTGAGCTGCCCTCTTGAACCATTGCAGTCCACAATGCCATTAGGGAGGAATTCCAGGACTTTGACCCAGTGACAGTGAAGGAACGGCGAAATATTTCCAAGTCAGGATGGTGAGTGGCTTGGAGGGGAACTCGCAGGTGGTGGTGTTCCCATGAGTCCGCTGCCCTTGTCCTTCTGGATGGAAGTGGTCGTGAGTTTGGAAAGTACTTTCAAAGGAACCTTTGTGAATTTCTGCAGTGCATCTTGTAGATAGTACGCACTGCTGCTCCTGAGCGTCATATAGGGAGTGGTATAGTTGTATAGGGAGTGGATGCTTGTGGATGTGGTGCCAATCAAGTGGCTGCTTTGTCCTGGATGGTATCAAGTTTCTTGAGTGTTGTTGGGGCTGCACCCATCCAGGCAAGTGGGAAGTATTCCATCACACTCCTGGCTTGTGCCTTGTAGATGGCGGATAGACTTTCGGGAGTCAGGAGGTGAGTTACTTTCTGCAGTATTCTTAGCCTTTGACCTGCTCTTGTAGCCACAATATTTATAGGGTGAGCCCATTTCAGTTTCTTATCAAAGGTAACCCCCAGAATGTTGATGGTGGGGGATTCAGTGATGGCAATCCCATTGAATACCAAGGGACGGTAGTTAAATTGTCTCTTATTGGAGATGGTCATTGCCTAGATTTGTGTAGCGTGAATGTTACTTGCCACTTCTTAGCACAAGCCTTGATATTGTCCAGAACTTGTTGCATTTGAACCTCTACCCTGCGCTCCCTACCAAACACATGCCAGGTAATCATCGTGGTAGTGCCCTAAGATCTTTGATATCAACCTGGGAGGATCTTATATTAACCTCTGCTCCAAACGTTAGGAAATTTCTGGAACGGGGCTTAAAATCACCAGAGTTCTGTTTCAGTCCTGTCCCAGATGTGGCTGCTAAGTCCACCAGGAGAATCCATTACGGCAATGATACCAGTACAGAGCACATGACAACTGAAAGAAAAGTAAGAACTTTCATTCAAATAGCACCTCGGGAGGTCACAAAGCACATCTCTGCCAAGAAATCAACTTTAAAATACGGTCACTGTTGTCAATGTCTGATGTTAGTTCAGATTCTGAGCATACCCATGTGGCTCAGTGGTTAGCACTGCTACCTCCCAGCACCAGGGTCCCGTGTTTGATTCCAACCTCAGGTGAATGTTTGTGCTGAGTTTGCACATTCTCTCCATATCTGCATGAAGTGAACTGGTTTCCTCCCACAGTTCAAAGATGTGCAGGTTAGGTGGGTTACAGGGATAGAGTGGGGGTGGGGATGGGATGCTCTTTGGAAGGTTGGCATGGATCAAATAGCCTATTTTCACACTGCGGGAATTCTCTATGACAAGTTCATCCTGACACACACAACTGCAATGTCTTCTGCTGCATAGTACATAACTTTCTTACACCACTCAGAGGTATGTTATCTCCTAGGAAAACAGCTTTAGGCAATGAAAACAATACTGATATAATGCTAGCCCCAACTGCTACACAAGGTCTCTCCTTCATACAAGACAATCTTCATTCTGGGCAAGCACAGCTCTGAGTCTCACTTGGAAAAATTCAGCAATCATTTTCTGAGAATGTAGCTTGTACACTAGATCCATTATTTTCTGCAAACAACCAGCTCCTGACATTGAACCCAGTTCTGGTATTCCATAGCCACGGAGTGCAACACTTATTGAGTCATAGAGTCATACAGCAGAAAAATAGACCCTTCAGTCCAATCGGTCCATGCTGACCATAATCCCAAACTAAACTAGCCTGTATTTGGCCCATATCCCTCCAAACTTTTCTTATTCATGTACTCATTTATATGCCTTTATAATGTTGTAAATGAACCTGCATCCATCATTTCCTCTGGAAGTTCATTCCAGATAGGAATCACAATGTGTAAAAAAAATTGCCCCTTGTGTCTTTTTTGAATCTTTCTCCTCTCACCTTAAAAATATGCCCCCTGGGTCTTGAAATCCCCTACCCTAGGGAAAAGACAGCAGCCATTCACCTTATCTATACCCCACATGATTTTATAAACCTCTATAAGGTCACCCCTCAAATTCCTATGCTCCAGTGTAAAAGGTCCCAGTCTATCCAGCCTCTCCTTTTAACTCAAACCTTCCATTTCCAGCGACATCCTGGTAAATCTCTTCTGAACTCTCTCCAGCTTGACATTTGTAGATTGGATTATTCCACATTCAACATTGTTCTTCCTTTGTTCTGTGACATTCTGCAGCCCAAGATATAATATGTGATAAATACTTAATGTTTCTAGTGGCTGCATTTCTAGTGGCTAAGCGTGTAAAAGAGCTCTTTCATTATGTTATGATGACACATGGGTTTGCATTAGAGGTTGCTGAAGTCTTTGTGTAACAGGTAAGGTTTGGTGACTTTGACAACTGACTGGGCATCACAGCTACAGATTCTCGAGTAGTTGAGGTTTTGAACCTGAGCCAATCCATCTGTGTGCTGAGCAATTATTTACCTTCTTGCTGTCAGTGGGCCATAGTGTAGGCCTGGGGCCCAGAGTGAGCTCATCATGAATGCTTATAATGGGTAAGGGAAGAAAACACAGTGGAATGGATTTTCTCTTTGAGGGTATGGGTAGAAAGCTGGCATTCCAATGGAACTGTGGTTCTTTCTCCAATAGGCTAAACCGATCCACAACAACTGTTTGACACCCACAAGCAAGGTTTTATCCTGGTGAGGATGGCAAGCATCATCTTTCACGGGGGGAGAATTGGATAAGTGAAGTAGCGCAGGTTTGAGACCCCAGAAAGGGACATTGGATTGAAGAGATTCCGAAAGAAGTCTTCATTTCAGCAAAGTGAGGATGTGGAGAGAAATTAAGGGCATCCAGATAGGTATCTTTGGAGGTTAAATGGGTTCACGACAACAAAAGTGAAAAGATTTGATGAAATGCAGACAGATAATGTTTTGCTCATGAGCGTGTGAGAAGTTAAACATTTGTAGTGTAGAGCTCTCTCAATCACACCCAACCAATGTTCCGATATGTTGGGTACCTGAAGAAATAAAGCTAAAACTGAGCAAAAGGAACAGCACTTCATCTTCCAATTAGGTCTTTTACAACCTGAACTTTGCATTCCACAGTTTCAGATCATCACCATTTTCCAGACTGCAACTGTTGCTAATGATTCTATCTATCTTGATCAATTTCTCTTCTAGATCAATCATTTGTTTCTTTACTTTTCTTTACTATTAACCCTGTCTTGATCATTGGCAAATATCTATGGATATACTGAAGCAACAGAATTAGATCAATTTGTGCCCATTTTCTGCAATTTTTACATACCTTCAGAAGGAATTCTTCATTGAAATTCCATGGGATTTTCCACATGTTTGGTTGCTATGCATTCACCTTGCTACTTAACTGTTCAAAATGCAGTTTCCACGAATGCTCAAATCAAAATAGTCTGGTTGATGTGTGTACAATCTATGGTGCAGAGAGGTGTAAAAACATCAGAAGATCAAAAGCCATGTTCCCATTATTTGCCAGTATCTTCAAAAATTCACCTTCTTTAGAGCAAATTATGCCAGTGGTATAAAGTACACATGTCTTAATATCAACAAGATATTGTCCCATTTCAAGAATTTAGTGGGCAGAGCTGAGAGAGCAGCTTGAGATGTCGCTGTAGTTGTAAGCTGACAGGCACAGGGGATAGTTCATCTCCAAGCAGAAAGAGCATAATTCCCTCCCCTTGACATTCAGTTGCAGTATCCAGCATGAGATATAGGAGCAGATTTAGGCCATTCAGCCAATGGAGTCTGCTCCACCATTTTGATCATGGCTGATAAGTTTCCCTACCCCATTCTCCTGCCTGCTTCCCGTAATCAATCAAGAACCTATCTATCTCTGCTTTAAATACATTCAATGACTTGACCTCCACAGCCCTCTGTGGCAATGGGTGCCATTGCTGATGAAATTGCCCCTCATCTCAGTTCTAAAGGGTCATCCCTTCACTCTGAGGCAGTGCTACTGGTGGTAACATCTTCTCCAGCTAATCAGGCCTCTCGGTATTCTGCACGTTTCAATGAGATGCCCCCTTATCCTTCTAAACTCCATCGAGTAGAGACTTAGAGTCCTCAACCTCTCCTCATGACATTGACAATCGCAGCTGCATGTTATGTTAACCCAAAAACACATGCGCACGTTTCCAGAGCCAATACAACATCATGTAAAAGTTACACTTGATGCCAAGCACAAAGGCTACACTGCATAGGCAATAAGTGTGATTTTGAAATGGGGTTCAGCAGAGGGGAGTGAGAGTGCGGGGGTGGGGGGGCGGTGTCAGAGGGGAAGGATGGGGTAAATGAGAGGTGAAGGAGGTGGTTCAGGACATCGGGCAGGGGATGAGAGAAGGGGAATTTAGTGGATGTGACAGTAAATGAGCGGACGATTGAGGAGGTGTGGGTGTGGGTGGGTGAAGGGAGAATGAGGAGCTAGTGAGAGCAGGAATGAGGAGGCCAGTGGGGGTGGGATTGAACAGGTAGTAAGGGTGGGAATAAGGAGGGAGCGGGGGTGAATGAAAGAGGGAAGTGAGAGGCAACAAGGAGAGAGTGGGTGAGTTGGGGGCAGAGAATGAGTGGGTGAGTAGGGTGATGTAAGGGGGTGAATAAGAAAGCAAGTGGGGGTTAGTGATGACAAGGAAATACCCTCATCTTCACATTCACACCCACTCCTATCATCACTACCCACCCTCTCCCCTCTGCACCTCTGCATCTTGCACTCTCTGGTTCAACAGGAGCTGTAATGGTAAATTAGACCACGCTGCTAAATAGAAGCATGACCAACCCAGCTGTTAGAGTGAAAGCTGTAAATTTCAGATCATTAGGATTCACTTACAGAAATTGCCCTCCAGTTGTTTTGCATGGGAAACCCAAATTCTGATATAAAAGACCAGAACCAAAACAAAACCATCAGAGATCAGAGAGGGCTTCTGCCCACAAGACCTTGTGATACAGGTGAAATATGGGACCTGTGATGAACTGACAGGAATAATCGTTTCAGCTTCCGGGAAAGAACACGAGGGAAAACTTCAAACACTTTTCAGGAGATGGCATATGGGTTGAGATTACTCTGGATCAGAGGGGAGGGAAATTGATTGTAATTGAATGGAAATTGAGGGAAATTGAATGGAGCTTCATCCTTATGTGGGACACAGAGCACATCTGAAGAGGCCTTCCAAAGTCAAAGTGAATTGCTGCAGACGCTAGAATCTGTACTGAAATATTGGCAAACAGGGGGGGCCAGGCAGCATCTGTAGAGAAAAGAGCAAGCTAACATCCTTCCAAACCCACAAATTTATGGAAGAGAGAAAATCCAAAAAATGAATGCTTAATTATAGCATAAGTAGATTTAGGACATGAACATAGCCTCTTTGAGAGATGATTTGATGCTGACTTGTTTCAAAGGCATCAGAAACACCAGCCATGCTAGTTCCTTCTCTACATTTCTAAACAGCGCAGTTCCAGACATGCAGTGTCTCAGTGCCACCAATAATACCACAGGGTGACCAGTGGAAATAATTATAAGTAGAACACTTCTAGAATATTTCCAGAGAAAAGAACATTTCTTCACACCAAGGAAATGGAAACCTACCTCTCTCACACAGTGTCCCTCCCATAAAAGATGCTGGACCTAGGGCTCAAACTTTTTAAAAAGATCAGCTCTGAGTTTGGTGCACAGATCAGTATATTATTGGTTATGGATCGAAGGCAGCTGCATACATGTAAAGATGCAGATCAGACATGGTATGATTGAATAGTTGATAAAGCTTGTGAAGCAGAATGGCTTAGTCTTGTTCCAATGTTCCTGTAGATGGAGCTTTCAATGTGATGGAGAATTTCCTTTGCTCCTTGTACTCTTTCCAAGAAAGATGTGATCAATAGCTCATCTTACACCGTGTCCAACTGTTTTTGTTTTTGCAAACAGTGTCTGATTGAGTGGTAAGAATTGACTTCCATTCTGAAGAAGGATCACAGGGCCTGAAATGTTAACTCTGATTTCTCTCCACAGATGCTGCCAGACCTGCTGAGTCTCTCCAGCAATTTCTGTTTCTGTTTCTGGTTTCCAGCATCCGTAGTTCTTTGAGTTTCTTTTTATGAAGAATTGACTCCTGTTAGTTAGAAACAAATGTCTCAAAGCATTGGATCCTGTGTGACTGGATCCTGACTACTGGGGTGGGAATCCCAAAGTTGGGAAATTTTGCTACTCGCAGGTCCCATAAAAACTGCCCGATGCACTCAATCTCTGATCACAGTAGGGGAGTGGTATGGGGATCCTGGTGGAGGGTTTGCTGCAGAATGCAATTGGACTCCAAATTTAAGAAATGCAGCCACAAGGGAAGGTCAGTTTTGAGATGGGCTGGTTAGAATATGTGTTCCAGTTGTTTTAGAGGTCGTTAGACAACGTTACCCTCACAACACCTCTATGCCAACTCATGCCCCTCATCCATCACCCAATGCCTCCTTAAACCCTGCCATGCCACCTCCATAGTCATTCATCCAGTATCCTACAAGAACAATGTGGAGGTGATACAAAATCCTTCTATCAATGTAATGCACCTCTCACTCACGCACAATTGTCAGTGAAAAAAAAACTCCATGAAACAATTTATAACTCAAAGTTACAAGTTAAGGCCAAAACGGCATTGGCTTGAACTCAGCACTAAGTTGAAGTGGCCCTTACTGAGTTTGTTTGTGAATTGTACGTTTTTACTCAGCAGCAACAATGGGATCCGTCAGAAATGGGCTTTGGGACTCTTGCATCCAGACTTTGGTCATTGTGACATATCTCCCTCTTCCTCATTCTTTTTCACTTCAGGTACTTTGGCCAGGCTCTCCTTATGGAGGAACACATATTCAGAGACTCCTTCACAAGGTTGGGAAATCTGAGACTACGGGTAGCCTGAAGCTCTTGCAGGTTTTAGCTACGTGGATTCTTTGACGTTTATCTTGCTGGTTTCCCACTCACAGAGGCTGGATGCTTGTTGATGGGCCATTCCTATGCACAGCACTGTCAACCTTGGCCACATTCACAGAGAAGAGTTGTGAAAAGATGGCCAGTGGCAGGAAATAATGATCGTGGGAAGGTCATAGAAACCCTAGAGTGTAGATAGAGGCTATTTGGCCCATCAAGCCTGCACTGACCCACCAAAGAGCCAGTCCCCCCACCCTATCCCTGTAACTGTGCATTTCCCATGGCTAACCCACCGAGCCTGCACATCCCTGGACGCTAGGGGTAATTTAGCATAGTCAATCCACCCTAACCGGCACATCTTTGGACTGCAGGCAGAAACCGGAGCACCCAGAGGAAACGCACGCAGACACGGGGAGAATGTGCAAACTCCACACAGACAGTCGCCCGGGATTGAACGAGGGCCCGTGAGGTAACAGCATTTATCCACTGAGCCACCATCCCTGTTCTGAAACAGGGCGATGAGGTGGAGGTTGGTGGGTCATGCAACTGTGGTCCAGGGCCAGATCATAGTTAAGGGGGTCAGATCATGGCCTGATTGGCGCAATGATGAGTGAAGGTAGTGATTGCAAGGTGTCTGATGATAATGATGCAGTCAGGACAATCTGATTGGATGGGGGCAGCAGACAAACCCTAGGGTGAGGTGTTTTCTGAAATCTTGTTGTTCCTCCTGGCTCACAAGAAGTGCTAGAAAACTGATTACCGCATAGCTCCACCATTTCTCACCAACTTGCACACTGTCCGGTTCCCCTTGGCCTGGAAAACCCAGCTCAGATAAAACGAAAATAGAATAATTGTCGAAACATAGTTGTGGAGCGTCCTAATTTTTGAACAATTAGCTTTCCCCTTATGCTCAGATTTGTTATCTGCCCTTCAAACCTACCTCCAGTGAAATCTGAAGTGGGCATGTTTGCAGTGGAGTGAGAACCAGTTTCAGATTGACCAGACCCCAGCCCAGCTCTATTTGGGATGTACAATTCAACCCCACTGTGTCTCAAAATGAGAATGTTAGAGGTAAATGAGAACTTAAATCACAGAGAGGTCTGGTTGCTTTCGGAGAGATTCTTCTGTGATTTGCTGGGTTAATTTTCTTTGCCCGACTGTCTCTGATTAATACAGGTAAAGACCTCATGGCAAAGTCAAGGTTGGACATTTCTGAGAGATTGCTGGTGAGAATGAGTCACAGACAGAGATCTAGTGACCTATCACAAAGCACAATCCTATGCTAGTTTGAAGCTGTGTCCACAGATGACTGCCTTAATGGCTGGCTTATAAATCACCGAGAACAGATTTCTATTACTCGGACATTGTAGTGAACCAGACTGTGCCAATGCCAAACTAGTAAATCTTTAATTTTAATGCATTCAATGATTGAGAGAAGTTGATTTTTTTTTGACATGTTTCTCTTTTAGCTTGCTTAGTGAAAGCTAGCCTGTGAATTTCAGACTCAGTACTTAAAACCTCTCCGATATGGCGAGGATGGGACACGAGCAGGAAAATGATTAACATTGGAAATTCTCTACTACACTCATTAACTTTAAAAAAAAGTCTCCATTAAAGTATGGGAAAGAAAAATTCAAGAAGTATTCACATACTCCTATTTGACAGCTTAATTTCTGGATACATCAGAAGTGGTTACAAAAACATAACAGCATCCTTGGGTTTATAAATAGAGTTATAGAGCATAAGAGGGTGGAATTACAATAAATCTTTAGGAAACACAGCCTGTCCTTCAGTTTGAATATTGCATTCAGTTTGGTGCACTACTTTCCATTTTAGGAAGGATTTCAAGGAGTGCAGAACAGAAGAAGGCCACTTGGCCCATCATGTACCATGCCAGTTAAAGCTACTCAGTTAGTCCCAAACATATTTTTTCTCCTCACATAATTATCCAATTCCTTATGAGGGCCATGATTGAATCTCCCTCCACTGTACCCTCAAGCAGTGCATTCCTGACACATCCCACTGCGTAATATGCTTTTTCCAAATGTCACTGTTGCTTCTGTTGCCAATCTGCTATCTACCCATTCTCAACTCTTCTGGCAATGGGAACAGTTGCTCCCTATCTACACTGTCCAAGCCCCTCAATGCTACTGAACACTTCTATCATATCCCGTGTCCACGTCCTCTTCACCATAGAGAACAACTCTATGTCAATCCATCTACATAACTGAAGTCTCTCATCCAAAAGGAGTAGAAGCAAGAATAAACCATTCAGTCCTGAAGACCACTCTATTGTTCAATAGTCACGACTGTTATTCTGCCTCATATCCTGTCTACTTCCCCAGTCTCTTGCTTCCATAAGTGTCCAAAAATCTGTCAATCTCAAGGTTCAAAGTAGCTGCAAGCTGTTGAGGTCACAATTCCAAAGATGTACAGTCTTAAACGATTAGACCCTTACCCTGAAAGTCTACTCCCAGCTAGAGGGATCGACATCTCTGTGCCTATGTTATAAAGCACATCAGAGTACTATTCTAAGTTTTCTGTTTCTTCTCCCATTCTTGAATAGAGCTGTTAGATTCATGAACTTCCAATTGCCTGGGACTATTCCAGAATCTGGGTAAACCTTGAAAATAATAATAGTGTATCCACCACTTTGGAATCCTTAAGTTTGTTTCCAATCTTCTGTTGATATCAATTCCCTTAGATACCTCAAATTATTCGTCTTGTGGTTACTGTCTATTTTGGAGGTTAGATTTGCACCTACCACTGTGAACCATTCTCATAAATCTTTCCTGAATCCTTTTTACTTCCCTCACATACTTTCCCCAACTGTAGTCCTTAAGACTGGATGTACAGAAGTCAGCATTGAAGACATTTGAACTAACAATTTCTCAATAATACTCAATAATTCTCAATCAGCTGCAATACTAAAAGCCCAGCACCAACCCATCATATATAGAATCAGAGTGTGCAGGTTTGATGTACCCGAATGGATAAGGGGTTTCAACTCAATGGAAAAATAGGAGTTCCGTGATTGTTCTCCTTAGAGCAAAGAAAGTTAAGCAAGATTTGTTACAAGCGTTTGGGATATATAGCAAAATAGATTCATGGTGGCGCCATAGCGTAGCAACATTTTGTGAACTGTCTACGACAGATCTTATTCTTACATATCTTATAATCGTTCTGCTCTACTAAACTTCAGTTTGAAATCTATCAGACTTAATAATAACGTGCTAAATTTTAAATCTAATGGTGATCCTGCTCTTTGTGCACCTTCTCTGCAGCCATAACATTGTATTCCTCACTCTGTTCTATTACCCTAATGCACTTTGTATGGTATGATCTGCCTGTACTGCACACAAAACAATGTTTTTCGCTCTACCTAGGTACATGTGACAAAAATAAATCAAATAAAACCAAATTTGCTGCATTGTCAGCACAGTATATATTGCAGTCAAGGTCTGCAGAACTAGTTGAGACATCTTAAGTAAATTTACGGCCATCAATCCTTCTTATTAGTCCAAATTACTGGTATCAAGTAAGGAAGGATACCCACATTCTGTTTTTGGTAAAAGAAAGGCTCATCCTTGATAAGCAGAACAGGTTTATTATATAGTACTTAATTGCTATCAACATTATATCTGAGAAAGTAAGAACTGCCGATGCTGGAGTCAGAGATAACACAGTGTGGAGCTGGAGGAACACAGCAGACCAGGCAGTATCAGAGGAGCAGGAAAGTTGACGTTTCGGGTCGGGATCCTTCTTCAGAAATGACCCTTTCAGAAAAGGGGTCCCGAACCAAAACGTCAACTTTCCTGCTCCTCTGATGCTGCCTGACATTACATCTGAGTTGCCTGGTGAGACATTAGTCTTGATGTAAGAATAAGTACGTATTGCTGTTAGCTACATGAACTTAGCAAGTGAACAACAATGCAGAGGACACACAAACATTGGTCTTAGAATTAGTTAGCTCCTCTAAGGAACATTCCTCTATATCCTGATGGACAAAATATAGGAAGTGAGAGTCCAAGAATCAGAGAGTTTTGAGCACAGATCTGAAGGAGGTTACTGAGATGGGGCAGGAAGCGACAAAGCCGTGAATGAATTACAACTTTAAATTCAAAGTTTGGAGTTTTGAAAGTCAATGTAGATTAACAAAGAAAAGGAATAATTTGGATGAACTGAACTAATTATAGTCTGACGAGTGCAAGGTTGACCAGAAGAGCATTGGCACCATCTTTCAGTACCAAGTGGGTTGAGGCACGCATTGAGATGGGCAAAGTTATAGGGAAATCCAGAGGCAGCTTCTCTTTGTAATGGAGAGGAGATGTGGCCAGCTCAAGGCAAAATGGGATGCCAAGGTGGTGAAAAATCTGGTTCAGTTTCCAACGATGGCCACGGTGGAGTATGCAGTCAGTAAGAAAACAATGGAGTTTGTTTTGGGAGATAAAGACAATGGCTGTGACCTTCCAAGTATTTAATGAAAGGACTCAGAAGTACATCCAACATTGGATATTGGACAAGATGCCTGACAATATGAGATTGGTGGAATGATGTGGGAGAGACAGAGAGAGATCAAGACATCATCAGGATGCATGTGGAAGCTGACTCTTAAGAGTTACCATGTGGATGAGGAAGGATTTTGTGATGGTTGCATTGCTGAGAACAGGTTCTGGAGAGACTCCATAGGTGACTGTGTGGGAGCTGTAAGTGAAGTGAGTGCTGGAGATGCTTCAGTTTGAATGAGATTAGTAGAGATGGAATTAGAAATTTACAACCACACACTCTGCTGCTATAGGCAGATAAAAGAGGAATAAATGCAACAGGGTCAAACCATAGAAGGAATCATTTATAACTGTAACACTGAATGTTAGTGATTTGGAAAGGGCCATAAACCTGATTGGAGACTCAGACATGGCGGAAGGAGCAGAAAAGACAGACATTGATCTGGAAAGTGTGATCAAGAGCTGTAGAGAGTAAAGAAAGGTTAGAGGTGGGTGTGTAGTTTGGAAACATAGAGGGGTAGAGGATTTTTATTCATGAGAAGTTGACTAGTATGTAGGCACAACAGGTAATAAAGAAGGCAAACGCAATTTTGGCATTTATTGCGAAAGCAATAAAGTATAAAAGTAGGAAAGTGTTGCTGCAAATGAACAAGACATTAGCAAGAACACATTTGGAGTATTGTGTACAATTTTGGTCTCCTTACTTGGATTGGAGGCAATTCAGAGGACGTTCACAGATTCCAGAGATGAGAGGTTTGTCTTATGAAGAGAAATTGAGCAATTTAGGCCTTTATATTCTGGAGTTTATAAGAATGAGAGGAGATCTAATCGAGGTATTTAAGATGTTACAGGGATTGACAAAGTAGACATATAGTAGATGCATCCTCATGTGGGGCAATCTAGAAGGAGAGGTCAAAGTTTTAGGATAAAGGGGAGAAAGTATTAAACTAGGGATGAGGAGGGATTACTTCTCTCAAAGTGTCATGAATCTGTGGAACTCACTAGCCCAGAGTGGTTCTTATATTAATTACTAATTTGTTGAAGGGTTATGTACAGCAGTCAGCAAAGTGGAGTTGAGGCTAAGGTGAAATCGTCCATGATCGTATTAAATGGTGGAGCAGGCTCAAGGGGCTGAATGGCCTCCTCCTGCTCCTAGTTCTTATGTTCTTAATGCGAGTAGGCTTAAGGGAGTGTGAGATTTACTAAATGCAAGTATTTTCATCAACGCTGCTGAGATTTTAAACTAAGAGTCTGAAATCCAAAAGAATTAGCCCTTGTAATCCATTTATTATCCTCCCAAACCCCGTAAATTATCACGATGAAGCATGAATACCGCTTTCAAATATGGTTTATCATAAAAAATATTTCATTCAAGATGGTCTATTGGAATTGCACTCAATTTGATGTTTGGATTTAATCGCTGTAATCATGAAAAGCCTAATCAATGACTTCTAACTTGGCCTTTGTTGAATTATGGTCCTGCGCCAATCTGTAAATCTTTCCTGTGGCATTTAGCTGATAATTATTAACTCCCACAACTGTGAAAGTCTGTAATGTGGACCATAAAATACCAGATCTTAGATATCTTTCACATTGGTTATCACGAAGTCTGACATAGCTGATCCTATTATTATTGCCAGGCCTGAATAGAACTCTAAGCATAAGGGAATCTGATAAGCTGCCCACAGTTTAAAATGTAAAAAATAGAGAAAAGTGTCACAATCAGTAACATCTATTCTTGAAGAATTGTCCAGTGAGATAATATACTATTTACAGTTCCATGTCATCACATCTTTTAACAGTGCAACACCCCCTTTATATGCTGCTATCTAAAAAAGCCCTATCTGTGCGTTACATGTTTTCAATTAGAATTTTCTACAACAGAACCAGAAAATAACCCTTTGCCCCAAAGAGGAAGAATAAACATAACTGCTCCTCATGTCAGGGCAACATTCAACCTAATTATCACGGAGGAAAATCTGATGTCAAACTGAAAACTCTCCAGTGGCTAAAGTCAGCTCTAAAGGGAATTGGTTGCGGTGAGTTGAGGTCAATCATCTCATCCTCAGGACACTATAGAAGGTGTTCTTCAGAGAAATCCAACCAGCTTCCAGTACTTTATCAGCGACCTTGCTTGAAATCAGAAAGTCAGGAATAATTGTCCATTGAATGACCATTCTCTAGTATTCCATCACAAATCCTGCAAACATAGATGATGAAGCTGCCTTTGCAAGAAGTAGGGAACATTTAAAATGCAGTGATATGACACAGACAGGCATTAACCATCCCCATTAAGGTTCCGCTGATTCCTTTGATTATTACCAGCAACATCACTGTATTGATAGAAAGCTTATAGATAGAGGCCATTTGGCCCAACAAGTCTGCACCAACCCTCTGAAGAGAATCCCACCCTGTCCCTGCAATTTCCATAGCTAACTTACTAGCCGGCACATCCCCAGACACTACAGGGCACGTTAGAATGGCCAATCCATCTAATCTGCACATCATAGGGCTGTGGGAGGAAACCGGAGTATCCAAAGGAAACCCACACAGACATGGGGAGAACATGCAAACTCCACTCAGACATTCACCCAAGGGTGGAATCAAACCCATGACCCTAGCACTGTGAGGCAGCAGTGCTAACCACTGAGCTACCATGCCATCCATATTGCTGGAAACAATTAAACAGCTGCATCAGTACCACAGCTACAGTTGTGGGATGGGGGTAAAATGGGTAGGCGTGCGTTGGGCATCTTTTAACACAGAAAAGTATCCCACAAATATTTGACTAGTGTGTTACCAAACACAATTTTATATTATACCAGAGATAGTAGGAGCTTGCCGATGCTGGAGAATCAAAGATAACAAGGTGTAGAGCTGGGTGAACACAGCAGGCATAAATGTGAAGGGTCCAGACCCGAAACGTCAGCTTTCCTGCTCCTCTGATTCTGCTTGGCCTGCAGTGTTCATCCGGCCCTACATCTTGTTATCTTTGATATTATACCAATTGTGACGACAAGTGATAAAGTATTTGGTCAAAGAGGGAGATTTTAAGGAGTGACCGGAAGGTGTGGAGGTTTAAGAAAGGAATTCCAGAGTGTAGGAAGCTGAAGGAATGCCATCAGAAGTGGAGAGGTAATTAGGAAAGGAAATTAAGCGTGCACAAGAGGTTAAAATTGGAGGAGTGTAAAAACGCCAAAAGAGGAGTAAGGAGGTTACAGAGGTCAGGACATTTAAGGACATGAAAAGATGTGAACACAAAGATAAATATTTTCAGCGTTTCATCTCCTGACTGTGTAAAGCTTCTTCACCACCTGCAAGACTCATAGCAGGAATGTGTATTGTCATATGTTGCGATACTAATCCATGGTGCACTATGGTAGGGAGACAGTGCTGCCACCAATACTCCATTGCAAACCATGTTTAAAGGCCTATCTATCTGGCAGTCACAAAGGATGCTCAGACAAGGCAATTACTTCATTTTGACTGTGTCTTCAATCTGTGCATGTCAGTGTCTAACGTCATTCTGACCACAGCCTCTTTCAGAAGATTTTTCATTTGATGCCATTGAAGGAGCACCCCATGAAGCCTCTTTGAGCAGTACCTTCTGAATTTGCAGTTTCCACTGACTGGAAGGACAAGGGCAGCAGTCCCATGGGAACACCACTGGCTGAAAATTCTCCTCTGAGCTCCAGACCATCCTCATTTGGTAATATATCACCGTTCCTTCCCTGTCATTGGATCAAAATCCTGGAACTGCCTCCTTAACAGCATTACGGGCATACCCTAGCACTTAGAACATAGAACATAGAACTGTACAGCACAGGAACGGGCCCTTCAGCCCACAATGTCATGCCAAATATGATGTCAAATTAATCTAATTGCCCCTATTATATCTACCTCCACCACCACCCCTGACAGTATGTTGCAGACTCCTACAACTGTCTGTGTAAAAAAAACTTGCCCCTCACATCTCCTTTGAACTTTCCCTCTCTCACCTTAAATGCATGTCCCCTGGTATTAGACTTTACAACTCCCGGATAAACATTCTGACTGTTAATCCTATCTATACATTTCACAGCCTTATAAATTTCTATCAAGTTTCCCCTCAGCCTCCGCCACTCCAGAGAAATCAACCTGAGTTTTTCTAGCCTCTCCTTGTAGCTCATACTCTCTAACCCAGGCAACATCCTGATAAACCTCTTCAGCACCCTCTCCAAAACATACAGTTCCTTCCTGTAATGTGGCAACCAGAATTGAATGCAATACTTGTACGTATGGCTTAACCAAAGTCCTATAAAGCTGCAACATGACATCTTGACTCTTGTACTCAATTTCCAAACCCATAAAGGCAAGCATGCCATACATCTTTTTTACTACCCTATCCACTTGTGGGACCACTTTTAGGGTCATAGAATCATAGAATCCCTACATTGTGGAAACAGGCCCTTCGACCCAACAAGTCCACACCGACCCTTGGAGCATCCCACCCAGACCCATCCCCCTATAACCCACCTAATCTATAGACCCCTGAACACTACGGGTAATTTAGCTTAGCCAATCCACCTAACCTGCACATCTTTCGACCGTGGGAGGAAACCGGAATACCTGAAGGAAACCCACGCAGACATGGGAAAAATTCCTCTGTACATCAATGCTGTTCAGGGTCCTGCCATTAACTATATACTTTTCATTAACATTTGATCTCCCAAAGTGCAGCACCTCACACTTACCCGGATTAAACTCCACCTGCCATTTCTCCGCCCATATCTGTAACTGATCTATATCCGCCGAATTCTTTGACAACCTTCTACACTATCCACAACTCCACCAATCTTTACATCGTCTGCAAACTTACCAGCCCACACATCTACATTTTCATCCAAGTCATTTATATATATCACAACAGCAGAGGTCCCGGTATGGATCCCTGAGGAACACCACTAGTTATAGACATCCAGCCTGTAAAACACCCTTCCACCACCACCCTCTATCTTCTATGGGTAAGCCAATTCTGAATCCACGCGACCAAGTCATTGTGAATCCCATGCACATTAATCTTCTGGATGAGCCTACTATGAGGGACCTTGTTGAAAGCCTTACTAAAATCTATGTAACCAACATCCACTGCTCGACCCTCATTGATCACTTTCGCCACCTCCTCAAAAAAGTTCAATCAAGTTAGTGAGACATGACCTGCCCCATACAAAGCCTTGCTGAGTTTCCCTAATTAGGCCATGATTTGCCAAATGCGCACAAATCCTATCCCTAAGAATTCTTTCCAATCACTTCCCAACTGCCGATGTGAGACACGCTAGTCTATAATTTCCTGGATTATCCTTATTTCCCTTCTTGAACAGAGGAACAACATTAGCTAGGAGTGGCACGGTGGCTCAGTGGTTAGCACTGCTGCCTCACAGCGCCAGGGATTCAGGTTCAATTCTAACCTCAGGCACCTGTCTGTGTGGAGTGTATGCATTCTCCCCGTGTCTGCATGGGTTTCCTCCCACAGTCTGAAGATGTGCAGGTTATGTGGATTGGCCATGCAAAATTGCCCACAGTGTCCAGGAATGTGTAGGTTAGGTGGATTAGCCATGGGAAATGTAGGGTGACAGGGATAGGAAAGGGCAGTGGGTCTGGGTGGAATGCTCTTCAGAGAGTCAGTATGGACTTGTAGGGCTGATTGGCCTGCTTCCACACTGTAGGGATTGTCTGATTGGCTACTTGCCAGTCCTCCAGGACTTCTCCAATGGCTGGTAAGGATACAAAGATCTTGGTTAAGGCCCCCAGCAATCTCCTCTCCTGCCTCACTCAATGAGCTGGGATAAATATCATTGCGCCCTGAGCACTTATCCACCTTAATGCTCTTCAAGAGACCTAACACCACTTCTTCCTTGATCTCAAAATGCCCTTGCATATTAGCATGCTCCACACTAATCTCACTATCCTTCATATCCTTCTCCTTGGTGAATACCAATGCAAAGTACTTATTTAGGATCTCACCCACATCCCTTGCCTCCAAGCACAAATTCCCTTCTTTCTCCTTGAGTGGTCCCACCTTCTCCCCAGTTATCCTCTTGTTTTTAATGTATGCATAAAATGCCTTGGGATTCTCCTTAACCCTACTTGCCAAGGTCATTTCATGGCCCCTTCTTGCTCCCCTAATTCCCTGGTTGAGTACTTTCCTCCTTTCCTTATATCCTCATGGGCCCTGTCTGATTTTAGCTTCCTAAATCTTACATATGTTTCTTTTTTCCTGTTGAATACCCTCTCTCATTATCCAAGGATCCCTTACCTTACCATCCTTCTTCCTTCCTGGAAGATGCTGATCCTGAACTCTGATCAGCAGGTCTTTAAACAATCCCACATGTGAAATATGGACTTGTCTAATAACAGCTCCTCCCAATGAACACTCTCTAGCTCCTGCCTAATACTGATGTAATTTACCCTCCTCCATCCCACAAGGTCCTGACTAATCCTTGTTCATAGCTATCTTAGAACCTTAAGGAGTTGTGATCACTGTTTCCAAAATGCTCTCCCACTGAAAGGTCAGTCCCCTGGTCAGGATCATTAGCCAATATAAGGTCCAGTATATATTCTCCTCTCGTTGGACCATCCACATACTGTTTGGTCTAAGTCTCTTGCTCTCAGGGAGTCCCAGTCAATACTGGGGAAGCTAAAGTCACCCAGTTTGACAACCCTGTTGCTATTGCATCTTTCCCTAATCTGCCTACATATTTGTTCCTCAATGGCTCGGTGGCTATTGGAGGGCCTACAGTATAATCCTACTAGAGTGATTGCATCCATCTTATTGTTGAGCTCTACTCATATTGCCTCAGTGGATAAGCCCTCCGGTATGTCCTCTCTGAGTGCAGATGTGACATCCTCCCTGATTAGTAATGCAACTCCTCAACCTCTTTTACCTTCCTCTTCATCTCATTGAAAACAACAAAACCCTAGAACGTTGAGCAGCCAGTCCTGCCCCTCTGTCAATCAAGTGGCTGTAATGGCCACAACATCATAGCCCCATGTACTGATCCAGATGCTAAACTCATCTGCCTGCACCTGCTATACACCTTCTTTACCACTCTATTTACTCATGTGTCCACTTTCAGGGAGCTATGGCCTTGAACCCTGAGATCCCTCTGTGCATCAATGCTGTTCAGAGTCCTGACACTTAGACTGCAGTGACTCAACACGGTGGCTCAACAGCATCCTTCTCAAGCTCTGTTCAAGATTGGAAATAAATAAAGGGCGTAGCTGCTGATATTAATATCCCATAAAAGGACAGAAAAGGAAATTAGCCAGGAACTCTTATTGATGCCTCTGCGCTATTCCAATGTATCGTTGGAACCATGAGTTTTAGAAGGGAACCAGAAGGAAAGCACCAATTAAGGCATTACTTTACCAGGTATTTGATTTTGAAGAATTCTGTGAGAGGGCAAAGAAATTGCTCATTGAATTTGTTTATCAGCAGCTAAGCTCCAAAGGATAACTGAAGGATTCTCTCAGATGAATGAAGGAACTGTCAAAGCGAGTGTCAAATTAATTTTTGTTACTCACTTAACAGTGAAAATGCTCAGCAAATTTTCAGCTTCCTCTGAATTTCCTGAGCTGATTGTGGACATCAAATGCTAAAAGGGTGTCAATTATACGAATAGGAAAGGGATGTAATCCTGGGCTTGGAATTGTAAATTCATTCATGGGATATGGGCATCACTGACATTTAATTCCCATCTCTAGTTGCCCCAGGGGAAGTGGTGGTGAGCTGCCTTTCTGGGCCACAGCACATGGGCTGCAGTGGTTCAAAGACACAGCTCACCACCTCAAAGGCTACTAGGGATGGGAAATAAATTGCTGGCCCAGCCAACGGCACTCACGAATGGACTGAAGAGAAAAGACATTTACTTCTAGCAGTTGTTTCCACATATCCCTGAGTCAACACCCAGGCCTAACTAATCAAACACAGTGAGCATCAATAAATCCGCAATGCTGTGACTGGAACCTGAGCAATATTCCCCAAGTTACAGAGTCAGAGATTCATACCGCACGGAAACAGACCCTTCAGTCCAACTAGTCCATGCCAACTGTCAAGCTCCTGTATGAAAAGGGATGAAGTGTCGCCCCTTCTTTAATCATCCATCGTCTCCAACGTTAATTTGAAAAGCATCCCTTCCTCTGCAGATATGTCTCTCCTGGACCCAAATGAAGTTGTGTTTTAAAAAAAAACAATTGAGCCAGGCTGTCTTGAGTTAAGGAAAGAATGAGTTTATTAATTGCTAAATGAGAGAAGAATTAGTAACACAATACACACTCTCTCTCTCTCTGTCTCTCTCTCTCGCACACACACACTCTCTCTCTCC
>NC_063351.1:3997690-4001060 GCF_021869965.1 Rhincodon typus
GGGAAGATAGCCCCAGCCAATACAGCTTCACCCTCCAAACCTGTGGGCCTCACCTACATCTCTCTCCATTTCATCCCCCCGCTACCCTTATTCCCTAGGTCAATGGCAATGGGGAAGATGGTCCCTTTCTCTATAATGATGTTGTGCTATCAACATAACGCACCTTTTTTTCTTCCCTGATCTAGGGCCTCAATCTTCTTCGATACTCTATAGAAGCAATTGAACTGGGCCTTTAAAAGTTCAGCTGGTGTTGGTAGAAGAACTAACATGTAGTCTTATGCCTGATAAATATGGACTCTGACATGTCATTGTCTGGGAGATATCCTTGGGCCACTTCACATTTCATGAGAGATGTTTTTGTGACTCAGGTTCCATTGCCTAACATGGGGCCATCCTCATGGAATCATACAGTCATTCAGCAAAGGAACAGACTCTTCGGTCCAACCAGCCCATGCCAACCATAATCCCAAACTAAACTAATCCCACCTGTCTGCTCCTGGCCCATATCCCTCCAAACATTTCTTATTCATGTACTTATCTAAATATCCTTTAAATGTTGTAGCTATACCTGCATCCACCATTTCCTCTGGCAGTTCATTCCACACATGAATCACAGTCCTGTGTTTTTAAAATTTTCTCCTCTCACCCTAAAAATATGCCACCTAGTCTTGAAATGTCCCACCCTTGGGTAAAGATACCTGCTATTCACCACATCTTGGTATATTTCTTCTGAACCCTCTCCAGCCTAATAATATCCTTCCTATAACAGGGTGACCAGAACTCACTGTATTTGAGAAATCTCTCCTTGATTAGTTTCAGAGGCTCTCACACATGATGCCCATAAACTAAAATAAACAGAGTAAACCCTGGGGGACTCATTGGCTCAGTCACTGGTGATGAACTATAGAAAATCCAGTCTTCATTCCCAGTCACTGGGAATACACGCGGCAGTGGGTCCAGATCATTGTGTTTAGGGTCTGATGGAACTGTTTGGGTGGCCCCCACCCCCACCCCACACTCTCCTGTGACTGTGGCGGATATGTGAGAGACTTTCACTGGGTCACTCCCAATATTTCTGGATCTGAAATCTCAGGCCCTGGTCTGACGGCATCTCGATGGACAGACCAAGTCGGGTGAAGATCCAAATTAATTCCCTCCCCACTGTGTGGATGGACAAGGTTCTCAGGGGAAAAACTTCTGGGATATCGGGAAATGTGTCCATGAAGGTGAGGATATACTGGCAGGCTGCTTTGTCCAGGGCATCACGCACAGTGCATTAACAACTTGCTGAATGGATGCCCCCCCACAGCTGGCACTGGCATCATAGGGCACAGGTCTTCCTACAGCTTTCTCACAGCCAGGCACTTTTGGCACAATCTGCCAAACCTCTACCCATCCCTGTGGAGCTTTGGACAGTAAAAACGCTGGCTGCTGTTGCCTTGGGTTTTGACCGAGCCTCAGAATCTGGTCAGCTCGCTGCTAAATTTTTCCACAGTACCTCAGCCACATCACTACCTGATGGGTCACTACCTACTCCCTGCTTACAAGTCCAAAAGCGGGATGGCGTACATTTCCTCATCAGCATCTTATTTCAAATATTGTAGTGTTCAGACATTGCTTCTAGCTCAGCTTCAGTGGATTAAGGAGATCATTGGTTTTCAGGGATTTGAAGGACCAGTGCTGAGCAGAACATTGTCAGTTCCCTTGGAGGCAGAACAGGAGGGTCAGAGCTTTCATAAAATGATAATGTTCTACATGAAAGACAGGATGTGGAGACAACATGACAGAAACTGTTCCAGGAAATAAATCCCACAAATATATTATGTTCAAAAATGTGTAAATCTTTAGACAAAGACAACGGTATAACATTTAAATTATGTTGTGTCCAAATATTCCCCTAAAAGTGGTGAAGTTCTGACATTTATAGTGTCTGGTACAGCTCAATGTTCAACAAGTGAGGCATTCAATGTTTGAGGAAATTAAGTATTGAAAAATGCTTACAACGAACCACGTGCTAAAATGAACATGGATTGATCTGTTAGGAAGTGTTCATCAAGGAGTCAATGAGGAATCTATAGACAGTCCTACACAACCCTGACCCCTGAGATCTCTGAGGTATATTCCCCAGTGACCACTCCTGGCATCTTGTGGTATTTGCCACCTCTACCAGAGTGTACTACTGAGCAAGGGTTGTTCAGATAAGTCCATTGCCACGAATCCACCTTTGTCTTTGCTTTGTCTTGGGTCAATTTAATGATTAATGGTGGAGCTTGGGATGCTTGTTGTTTGTTATTTACATTAATAACTTGGATGTGAATATTGAAAGTACACTTGGTAAGTTTACAGATGACACCTAACTTTGTATGCTTCAGTCTGTGTAAGCACCTTATGACCTGTATATCGTTGATTGCCATGATCTGCCTGTACTGCTCACAAAACAAAATTTTTCACTGTACTTAGGTACACGTGACAACAATAAATTAAATCAAATCAAATCAAAATTAAAAAATGGTTCTGTTGATGATAATGAGCAGGATGTTTCAGGCTACAGTCTGATATTGATCAGCTGGTAAATTTAGCAGAGCAATGGCAGATAGAATTTAATCCTGATAACTGTGAGGTGATGCATTTTGGGCAGAAGGGGAAGGATATGCACAGTCAATGGTAGGTCCCTCAGGAGTGCTGAGAAACAAAGGGACCTTGCTCCGCAAGTCCATAAATCCCTGAAGGTGTCAGCGCACGTAGACAGGGTGGTGAAGAACATATACTGGATGTTTGCCTTCATTAACCAGAATATAGAACATAGGAATAATGGAAGCCTTGGTGCAACTTTGTAATACATTAGTTAGGCCACGGATGGAATACTTTGTGCAGTTTGGATCGCCACACTATCGGAAGAATGCAGTGGCACTGGAGAGGGTGCAGAGGAGATTCACCAGGATGTGGACTGGGATAGAAAGTCCCAGTTATGAGTGAGACTGGATAGGCTGGGATCTGTTTTCCCTGGAGCAGAGGAGGTTAGGAGGGAATCAGACTGAGGTATACAAAATTGTGTGAAGCATAGACAGAGTAGATCAGGAGAATCTTTTCTTCAGGGCAGACGTATCTAAGACCAAAGGGCAGAAGTTTAAGGTGAGGGGTAAGTGGTTTAAAGGAGATCTGAGGAAGAGTTTTTCGACCAGAGGGTGTTAGAAATATGGAATGTGCTGTCTGAGAGAGTGGTGGAAATATGGAACATGCTGTCTGAGAAGGTGTTAGAAATATGGAACATGCTGTCTGAGAGGGTGGTGGAAATATGGAATGTGCTGTCTGAGAGGATGTTAGAAATATGGAACGTGCTGTCTGAGAGGGCGGTGGAAATATGGAACGT
>NC_063351.1:4001070-4009031 GCF_021869965.1 Rhincodon typus
GTGCTGTCTGAGAGGGTGGTGGAAATATGGAACATGCTGTCTGAGAGGGTGGTGGAGGCAGGTACATGTGCGATATTTAAGAAGTATCCGGATTAGCAGTTAAAATCTGGGGCATTGTAGGCTGTGGACCACGTGCAGGCAAATGGGATTAGTGTAGTTTGGTGTTTGTTGGTTGACATAGAAATAGTGGGCCGAAGGGCCTGTTTCAGTGCTGTATGACTCTCTTGACTCTATGACAAGAATGTCTCATTTTCACCCATGCTCTGTGCATGACATCATTAGAATGGGTGGAGCCAATGGGATGTGAGCATCAACTCATTCCGTACTTGATGCAAGAAAGCCACAGGATTCCTTCTTTTCCTTTCACCTCCATGATTTTCGGGAACAATGTGGAGAATAGCCACCAGCCTATGGCGTTTTACCCGCCATCCCCCACCACAGCACCTCACCCACACTGAAAGGGCAGCATTATGAGGTGGACTGGAATGCCTTTTAGGGGCAATTGCATTAACAGTACAACAAGCAATATTCCCAATATCACAACAGAGTGACAATACTGCACAGTGTTGAAACACTCAGTTTAGTTTTATCATCGACAATTCCAATAGAAAGTTCTGTGTGATGGGAGTTCACAGCAGACTTTCAGATGCAGAGCTGAGTGCTGGACTTATTTTCCAGCCTTTTGAAGTACGATTTAATAAATCATGCAGTCTTGGATTAAGAACAATAAGCACTGCAGCCACATCCTGATCTACATTCCTATCACGTGCAGCTTTCTTTGAAACTTGTTCTATTTAAGACACCAAAGCTTGGAAATTTGAATAAGGAGTGCCCTTCCCTTGGGTGATCCCATTAAAGCTGCTCTACCTGGAGGCATTCATGCTGCCTGTAACGTATAGAATCCCCTGCAGTGCAGAAAGAAGCCATACAGCTCATCGAGTCTGCACTGATCCTCCAAAGAGCTTTCCATCTATCCTCATAACCTCACATTTCCCATGGCCAATCCACCTAACCCACGCATTCTTTATACTGTGAGAGGAAACCTGCACAGATGCAGGAAGAATATGCAAACAAACAGTCACCCAAAGTTGGAATCGAACCTGAGTCCCTGGTGCTGTGAGGCAGCAGTGATGTGACCATCATGCTGCGATGCCTGGGATTGGAGTTGCTGGAGACTGTGGGAGGCCAGGCTGTTAGTAAGCATCATCTTTTAGTTATTTATTTTAATCAGCCTGTGCAGCCACGTTATGGTACACCCCTGGAGGAGTTGAGGATGATCAGATCAGTGACAATCACACCAAATCGTAGAGCAGGCTGAATGAGTCAAATGGCCTATTTCTGATCCTACATCTCATGGTCCGATTGTAGGGGTCAGCCCACAGATGTATCTTCTCGGGAAATACTCAACATCGACTCTCCACATCAGCTGGTGGATGGCAGCAGGTTTGTGGAAGCTTCCAAGAAAATTTATGATGATGTTCGCACCATCAATGTGCTGTCCTGAAGATCAGACTTTCCTGCTGTTCATGATGTGGGACGTTTTTAGGAGTAGGATGTCTGATTTATCCACAGCCAGTTGTTTTCTTCCAGTTTATGAGTAGCAGGTAGGATGCTATCTTGAGGTTTTGTCACATGGTCTCTTTCCTCAGACAGCCCTGCCATCATCACCCATTCTCCTACCATTGGTCACTTGCTCACTCACATAGGCTCTTTTAGTCCAGAAAGCCATTTGCTGAAGGATAGAACTGCAGCCGATCCTTATGCAGTTTTATAAGCATTTATTTGCAGTCACATATCACATGCATACATCTCCTTACTCAACAGCAACAGCTTCAGTCTGTGTTTACATATACCACAGAGTTATAAAGTCATACAGCATGGAAACAGACCCTTCAGTCCAGTCCAGTCAAAAGTGAACCCTAGTTAATACTTCAACTGAATACAAGTAACACACAATTAATACTGACTCCTCACCGTAACTAACTTCTTGTTAATTGGTTAGGTTGATCTTGTGCTTTATTTCCATTTCCAAACTTTTTATGATGAATATATATAAATATATAATATATTAAAACAATTTCTAAGAAGAAGAAAAATAAAAAAGAAGAAAATAAAATAATCCCATTTAGTGAGATAACAAGGTGTAGAGCTGGATGAACACAGCAGGCCAAGCAGCATCAGAGGAGCAGGAAGGCTGACGTTTCGGGCCTAGACCCTTCTTCAGACCCTTCTAATCCCATTTGGTGTTCCTTAGGTTTTCCACCTAGTTTTTTCGTATCCATGCCCTGGAGGATTGGAAAAATCAGTAAATATTTGTGATCTGAGTTGGTTATAAGATTGCAGTGATCTTTAGGATTCACTGCCACCAACTTCCAGTTCCATTGAGAACAACAAATACTTGCTTTTAATCGATATTGTTAATCAACCTGTTCAGCAATGTTACAAAACACATTTAGAGTAGATGGGACTTGAGCCCAAACTTGCTTTTACATGGTGTCATTAATGAGTAAATCATCCCAAGGCACTTCTGTAGAACAATCAACAAGCAGAAGTTTACACCAAGTCACATAGCATGGTAATAGGAGAATGCAGAGAAAAAAATTAGATTTAAGGAAGTGATGTATAGGAGGAGAGAAAAATTCTCAAAGTAAAGGAGAGAGAGATGGAGAGCTATACAGATGGAATCTCAGATCTTATGGCAGGTAGGGAAAAACATGAGCCCCAGTGTTGGAATGTTAAAATAAGGGGTAGACTAGGAAGAGCAGAGAAATCTTAGAGGGTTGTAGTCCTGGAGGAGATCACATTGACAGAAATGTGCAGAGCTATGGAGGGATCAAAAACAGAGAAGAGAACTTCATACTCTAAGTGTAGCCGGAATGGAAGTGAATGTAAGTCAGTAAGTGCAAGGGTGACAAGTCAATGGAATTCGGCATGATTTCAGATATGGACCACTGATTTTTGGAGGAGCTCACATTTACAGAGTGTAGAATGTGGTCGAAAGGATAGCCTTATTTGATTTGATTGTTGTCGCATGTGCTGAGATACAGTGAAAAGTATTGTTTTATGTGCTCTACAGGAGATCGTACTATACAAGTGTATCAGGGTAGCAGAACAGAGTGCAGAATACAGTGTTACAGCTGCAGAGAAGATGCAGAGAGCAGGTGATGAGAGATGAGAGATCAATATTAACATTTGAGAGGTCCATTCAAAAGTCTGATAACAGCAAGGAAGAAACAGTTCATGAATCTGTTCGTACGTGTTCAAATTTTTATACTTTCTGCTGGATGGAAGAGGATGGAAAAGAGTATGACCGGGGTGGGTAATTTATGTTGGTTGCTTTCCCGAGGCAGCAAGAAGTATAGATGGAGTCAATGGATGGAAGGCTGGTTTGAATGATCGACTCAACTGTACTCATGGGTCTATAGGTGTGAGGCTGGAAAAGCATAGCAGGTCAGACAGCATCTGAGGAGCATGTAAGTCAACGTTTCAGGCTGAAACCCTTCGTCAGTATATTTCGGCTCAAAATGTTGACTTACCTGCTCTTTGGATGCTTTCTGACCTGCTGTGCTTTTCCAAACTCACACCTACAGACTCTAGCTTCCAGTATCTACTGTCCTTATTGTCTCCAGTGGGCTGTGTTCATGACTATCTGTTGTTTCTTGCAGAGTTGGGTAGAACAGTTGCTATACCATGCTGTGATGCAACCATACAGGATGCTTTCTATTGTGCATCTATGAAAATTGATAAGAGTCTTTGTCGACATGCTGAATTTCCTTAACCTCCTGAGGAAACAGAGGCATTGTTGTGCTTTCTTAAACGTCGCATCGACTTGGTGGATCAGGACAGATTGTTGGTGATCATTACTCCCAGGAACTTGATGCTCTTGATCATTTCCTCCACTCCGCTTCCGGAAGTCAATGATCATATCCTTTGTTTTGCCTGACGTTGATGGAGAGATTGTTATCATTACACCATGCTGCTAAGTACTTAATCTCTGTCCTGTACTCCGTCTCATCGTTGTTTGAGATCCAACCTCCAGTGGTGGTATTGTTAGCAAACTTATAAATGGAGTTGGTGCGGAATTTGGCCACACAGTTGTAAGTGTATAAGGAGTATAATAGGGGGCTGAGTACGCAGCCTTGCAGGGCGCTGGTGTTGAGGATTATTGTGGAGGAGATGTTGTTGCCTGTCCTTACTGACTGCAGTCTGTTGGTCAGGAAGTCAAGAATCCAGTTACAGAGCGGGGAGCCAAGACCTCGGTGCTGGAGTTTGGAGATGAATTTGTTTAGAATTATGGTGTCGAACTGTAGTCGATAAGTAAAAGCCTGACATAGGTATCCCTGTTATCCAGATGTTCCAGGGATGAGTGTAGGGCCAGGGAGATGGTGCCTGGTAGGCACATTGTAAAGGATCGAGGTAATCTAAGACGCTGGAGTCGATGTGAGCCATGACTAACCTCTCAAAGCACTTCACAAGCATGGAGGTCAGATCCACTGGGTGGTCATCATTGAGGCGCACTGCATGGTTTTTCTATGGCACTGGGATGATTATGGTCTTCATGAAGCAGGTAGAGACTTCAGATTGTAGTAAGAAGACGTTTGTGAACGTCTGTGATTACGCCCACTCACCGGTCCACGCAGGATCTGAGTGCACAGCCAAGGATTCCATCTGGGCCGGTCACTTTTTGTGGGTTCGGTCTCAAGAAGGCCGACCTAACGTCTGCGGTGGTGACTGTGGGTACAGGCCCATCCACGGCTGTTGGGATAGGTGATATTGTTTCACTGAACATTTCTTCAAAACAAGCGTAGAATGCATAGAGCTCATTGAGTAGGGATGTACTTTAGCCAATGATTCTGTTTGACTTTGCTTTGTAACCCATTATGTCATGTAAGCCTAGCCACAAATGGCAGGTGCCCATATGAGCAACAACAACGAGGGGTTCAGCAGCAGACACACTGAGGTATTTACCCAAAGTTCCAAACTTTTCAAATACTGAACTGATACCCATAAATGGAAAATTCAACAACTTTCCTTCCAGTTTCCATCTTTTTCTTGTCATTACCTGGTCTATCTCTGACTTTTCCCTCCTGTTCTCTTTCTCCACTTCTGACATTAGATTGTCCATTTATACTCGTGACAAACCCACCAACTCCCACAGTTACCTTGACTACACTTCCTCACACCCTACATCCTGCAAGGACTCCCCTCCATTGTTGGTCTCCACTGCATTTGTTCTGACAATGTCACCTTCCAAAATGGTGCTTCCATATTTGTCTTCAATCTACTTTAAACAAATTGTGTCCGATTCCATCATTAAAAAACAAGGATTATCACATTTAGATTATTAAATCCTTTTTTATATTTTACCCCTCACAGCTCCATATTCAAGGGAAATGATTTTGTACACAAAGTTATGTCCATAAGTTTTCTCTAGGTTGTAACAAGGGAAAGCTCATCAAAAAGTGGAGAGAATATGTACCAATGATATTCCAGTTGTTGCTAGGGAATGTTCTATCTCCTGAAGTTTTGGTGGAATCAGAATTAAGATTCATGCTACTTGTATGTGTTCAAGCCTACATCGTTATCCACTCATGGATTCTGTTATCCATGGGGTCTGAGTGCTGGGTGTTTAAATTAAGAAATTTAACTGCCCGATGAAACTAAGAAGCCTTGGAAAATGTTTTCTAAATTTGTTGAAGGAGTATCTCTATCCAAACTCTCTGGTTATCCATTAAGCAAAATTAGTCACTCAATTAGTTATTGGTTTTATAAAGGAGGCTTGTTAAAATAACAAGTAGTTAAGCAGATGTTTGGTTAATTAATTAATAATTAGTTAAAAATTTGACTGATGTACATACAGTGGGAGTGGAGAGATCTTGTGGCACAGTGGTAGTGTCCCTACCTTTGAGCCAGGAGGCTTGGGTTCAAGTTCCACCTGCTTCAGAGCTGTGTCGTAACATCTCTGAACAAGTTGATTAGAAAATATCTCTAAAGAAGGGGGACAGATGGGACTATTGTGTGACAAGAACTGTAAGACAGAGTAGTTAATAAACTCTATCCACAAAGACAGATGTGTTGGTTTCTCTTTCAGTGACTGGCTTGGATCTGAATTAACCAGACTGTCACGCTAGCCATCAATTAAACAGCCCAGATAGAGAGATTTATCTGTGTAATCATTTCCAAAGAAATGAAAAAATTTTCCGATGTATTTTTTTTTTGAAAACCCACCACTGCTCTCCCCAAAGGATAAATAAGCAAATGGGTGCTGACAACAGTAATCAACGATTAAAGATGGGTGTACAGTGGTTTGGCACCAATGAGTATATATTGGGATCACAATGCTGATCCCTAGAGCACAGAGAGAATGATAGCAGTACAAATAGGAATGAATATGTTAATGATGATGATGTAACGTTGACATGTAATGGTCAATTGCTACCAAGATTCTATGAAGAGAGGAATAGAGGATCTGTACTGGAGACCTAGAATCAGTATTCCACGTGTTAGAATTAAATAGAGAGTTCACATAACTTTGATTCGGACAGTAGATACACTCAGATAAGATAAAGGTCAGGGATATGGCAGACGGTGTACAGACAGCCTAGGTAAGTCGAGCAGCATTAAGTGTGCAGTAGAAACACCCAATATCCAGACCCCATGGATAACAGAATCCATGAGTGGATAATGATGTAGGCTTGAACTCATACAAGTAGCAGAGTCCTTGGAGACCGCAGTACTGGCTGAAGGCCAGTACCTTATGAACTTGTTTCCAACTTAATAAAACTCTTGTGGGTATGATAGTATTGGGATTATAGTGCCTAAGTACTGGCCCAGAAGCCTTGAATCCAAATTCCAGATGGAAACAAGAAGAGGCTGTGGTGAGTAGGTGTTGGAGTGGGAATAATTGACCCACTCTGTCTGGGTGAGAGGTGGCATGTGCAGGATGGATCATGTGATCTTCAGCTGTACCTGGTGATCCAATCGCTCTGTGGTTTGTGTAAACCTGGGTCATTTCTAATCATTCTCTTCCATCATTTTTTCATGGACAGCGCCAGAAGTTGTTGCTGCCCTTGAACTGAGTGGCCATTTCACAGAGTGAGTCACATTGCTGTCAGTCTGGAGTCACATGGAGGCCGGGCCAGGTAAGGACAGCAGATTTCCTTCACTAGAGAACATTAGTGAGCCAAATGGGTTTCTCATCAATGACAGTTTCACAGTAACCATTATGGAGACAAGCTATCAATCCCAGATATTTGAATTGAATTCAATTCCCTCGTAGCATTTGATAATCATTTCTCCAAAACACTAGCCTGGACCTTGGGGAGCCACTACACTACCATCATCCCCAGTTGTTGAGTGGATCCAAGTCATTCACAAATATCCTGCGTGGAGAGTTACCTGCTACACCTGCCTGGCCAGGCTCATCCATGACTTAAATCCCAAACTTGATTCTTCATGTCTCCTGAAGTGACCAAAAGACATCCAGAAGCATTGACATACAGAGAGATTTGGGTACACAGGTCCACAGATCCCTGAAAGTGGTAGCTAAGGTGGTCAAGAAGGCATACAGCATGCTTGGCTTCTTCAGCCATGGCATCGGATATATAAACAGAAGTTTCTGGAAAAGCTCAGCAGATCTGGCAGCATCTGTGAAAATAAAATCGGAGTTAACATTTCGGGTCTGGTGACCCTTCCTCAGACATCCAGAAGAATTGGCATACAGAGAGATCTGGGTGTGCATCCAGACCTGAAACGTTAACTCTGGTTTTTTTCTTCACAGATGCTGCCAGACCTGCTGAGCTTTTCCAGAAACTTCTGTTTTTGTTCCTGATTTACAGCATCTGCAGTTCTTTTCGTTTTCATCAAACATAAAAGTTGGCAAGAGATAGTAGGACCTGCAGATGCTGAAGAATCTGAGACAACAAGGTGTAGAGCTGGATGAACACAGCAGGCCAAGCAGC
>NC_063351.1:4009431-4045102 GCF_021869965.1 Rhincodon typus
GCTGCTTGGCCTGCTGTGTTCATCCAGCTCTACACCTTGTTGTCTCATAAAAGTTGGCAAGTTAGGTTACAGCTGTACAAAACTTTAGTTAGGACGCATTTAGAATATTGTGTGCAGTTCTGGTCACTACAATACCAGAAGGACATGGATGCTTTGGAGAAGTTGCAGAAAAGGTTTACCAGGATTTTACCTGCTCTGCAGGGTCGTAGTTATGAGGACAGGTTGGATAAACTCGGATTGTTTTCACCAGAAAGATGGAGGCTGAGGGACAACCTGATAGAGGCCAACAAAATTATGAAAGACACAGATAGGGTGGATAGTCAGAGACTTTTTCCCAGGGTGGAAAAGTCAATTACAAGAGGGTACAGGCTCAAGGTGAGAGGGGGACAATGGGAGAGAAGTGTGGGGACAATGTTTCACACAGGGAATGGTGGGTGCCTGGAACACACTGCCAGGGGAAGTGGTGGAAGCTGGCATGTTAGCAATGTTTAAGGCATATCGTGATAGACACATGAACAGGAAATGATCAGAGAGATAGAACCCAGGCATGGACAATAAATAGCAGGTCTAAATAAGGAGTAGAATTGGTGCAGGCTTGGTTGGCCAGAGGGCCTGTTCCTGTGCTGTATTGAATTGAATTGAAAAAAGTTTGAATTGAAAGCACAGCAAATGCTGGAAAACTGAAATGAGAACAAGAAATATTTAACATCCAGCAGCATTTGTGAAGGCAGAAGCAGAGTTAATGTTTCAGGTGAATGATCTCTCATTATTGGCTTGGAACAGACCACTCATGACCTCTGTCTCAACCTCTCTTCGTGCAAAAATGCCCAGACCAAACACACTTCTTAAAGCCATAGTATCATCACCATATGTTGTCCTATTTTCACTGTCTCTGGTCAGAGTCACTTTCTGCTTGATTGCTGACACCTATTTCAGCTATAATGTAGAACCCGCCCACCCCAGCCACCTTTTATATATTGCACAGAACAATAGGTCGCACAAACTAGCTTTGAATAACGGTTGGCACACAATATTGCAAGTGGCACGGTGGCTCAGTGGTTAGCACTGCTGCCTCACAGCACCAGGGACCTGTGTTTGATTCTACCCTCAGGTGACTGTCTGTGTGGAGTTTGCACATTCTCCCCGTGTCTGTGTGGGTTTCCTTCGGGTGCTCTGGTTTCCTCCCACAGTCCAAAGACGTGCAGGCTAGGTGGATTGGCCATGCTAAATTGCCCATAGTGTTCAGGGATGTGCAGATGAGTGGGTTACAGGGGGGTGGGGCTGCGTGGGATGCTCTGAGGGTTGTTGTGGACTTGTTGGGCTGAACAGCCTGTTTCCACACTGTAGGGATTCTAATATTGACCCGTACCACGGGAGTATGCTCAAATGACAAACTCTATAGCGCTTTTAGGGAGCGTATAATTTAGCTCCTATTACCTCCCTTTCTCTGTAATCTCCTCCAGCCCTACAAATCTCCAGGGTCTCCAAAGCTGGCTTTTTAAAATGTATACTTTCATGGGATGTGGGTGTCGGTGGCTGGGCCAGAATTTATTGTCCATCTCTAATTGCCCCAGAGAAGGTGGTGATGGGCTACCTTCTCGAACTGTTCCAGTCCTTGGGATATAGGGACACCCACAGTGAAGTTAAGAAGGAAGTTCCAGTTAACTTAGAAACCATAGAGGAACGTTGATATAGTTCCACGTCAGAATGATGTGTGACTTGAAGGGGAACTCACAGGTACTTACATTTAACTGCTGCCTTCGTCCTCCTGGCTGGTTTGGAAGGTGCCTTAGGGGAAGCCTTAGTGTGGAAGTGCATCTTGTAGGTGGTGTTGTAAAGGGAAAGGGTGAGTAATTATACACTGACTAACATTGACCAGTTTTTAACTCAGGCACTATCTGGTGAGGTAGACAAAGGGGATAAGAATCAGAGGAAGATCCAACACAACTTTATTGAAGTCTTTATCAAGGAGAAACAATATTTGTCAGACCTGACTGTTATGCTTTAATTAAACTCTATCAAACTTTATGAATCGTTTCACAGGATTCTTCAGTAAATCTCTAAGTAAACAGTCTCAAATCCACACTCACTATCAACTTCTGACACATACTTCCAAGGATTTGCTACACCTTATCCATAGATCCCTACCACTATATTTGAGCCATTTGTCTGAAAAGACTGGTAATACTGTTCAATAAGACTGGGACAGGCTGTTACTCAGAATTCGAGGGTTGGCTGATGTTTCAGGATCTGCAGTCATTGATTCATGCTTCCTCCTTGTCTAGGCTGGTTCTGGTCTTCGGGTTGTCTCACTGAGGTGGCATCTCTGGATCTAGTCAGTGTAGTGATGCTCATCCTGAGGTACAAGGGGCTGGAGATGCTGGTGCAGCTCAGCTGCTGGTTGAAGATACAAAAAGCAGAGCGAGCTGGCCTCCAGGTTGTCCTTTTATCTCCCTCTTCATGCCCTTCTCAAAGATTCTGTGACCTGTGTCCAATGCTATCATCGGGCATGGCCAGGAAGATCCAAAGAGGTGACTACCTTCCACATTTGCAGAGCATGGTTTTGAACCTTTTACTGTTAAGTGCTGTCCTTGACACACTGTGCCTCAGGCCTCCTACTGAGCTGGGTGCCACTGAGTCTGCGTAACATTCTTCTAACAAAGCAGGTTGACTGGAGATGTAACCAACGGTCCGTTATGAAATATTGTGGCCCGTGAGCATCAAGCCAGTCAGTCCCAGGTCTGTCTGGTTTCGATGGGGGAAGTTGATTGTACAAGGCCTGGCTGTGTGAAATCTGCCTGCTCCAGCTCTGCAGTTTGCAAATTGTCAAGTCTGGCTCAGTTTAAACTTGGCTTCCAGTTTTTACCCATGCTCATGAAAAAAATCAATATTTCTCTAACAGTCCTGGAAGTTGTGGGTCACCTGACTACAATGGTACATACCTCTACTACTGAGCACTGGAGGTGGATCAAGTGAATTGTAGATGGTGCGTTCGAACTGCAGTCCCAAAATATTTAATCAGAAATCTATCAATCTTTTTCTTTGCTTTTCTAACCGGGAATCTCACTCAGCATTTCTCATTGTGGTGCCTTCTTGTGTAAGACTAGGTTTGTCCAAAGATTGACACAAATCGAACTTCACTGTGATTTAATGTTGGCTGTTTATTACAGGGCAAGGTCGCTGTGCTGAGTCAATCGACTAAGATCATCAAGGAGCAGTGAGTGAACCTTCTCAATCTTAACTTTCAACGTAACATGCTGAATGGCAGCCGTATGTTTTCAACAGAGCAAACGTTGTGATCTTCAGGGTCAAGGCAACAAATTCAGGAACCTGAAGGTGTCAATAATTGGTGCTGAAGCAACCTTTTAGCCAACGATGTGTCAGATCAAGGTCAATGTTGTCAGAGACAACACTGAAATGACTGCACTTTTTCCTTCAACACATTGTCAATCTCTTGGTTGGGAGTAGCAGAATGGAGCCCTTTATAATCAGTACTCAGGCAGTGGGAACTGAATGTCAACATCAATGCATATCAAGCTCAAAGTTTAGAGTCCCACGTAAAACAACTTATTAATAAATAAAATCATTGACGTACAGAATTGTTACATCAAGGCCAGGAACTTGACCGGACCAAAGTGACTTTCTGAGTTTCTATTCAGATGGGCCAGGATCTCATTAAAAAATGAAACAAGCCTGAGGGCTGGACAACCTTCTCTTCTGCCAATGTTTCACATGGAGAATAAAATTCACATCTCCTTGGTGTCTTCAGAATCCTCAGCCCTTCAGCATTTGACCACAATCAAGAAGAAGCATTTACCCCATTTCCCTCACACGCCACCCGGTGATTCAATAATTATTCACCAAGTTTGATGCAGTCATACTCATGGAATCATGCTTCACACCCTTATAATTCCTCAATCACTGTCCCTGGATGTGTCCTGTCCCATCGACAGTGTAGACCCAGCAGAGGTGGCAGCATGGGGGTATAAGGCCAGAAGGGAGTTGCTTTGGGAGTCCTCAACATTGACGCCAAAGCCCATGAAGTCCCATGGATTCAGGTTAAACATGGTCAAGGAAACCTCCTGCTGATTACTACATACTTCAGTTGATGAATCAGTACTCCTTCATGTTGAACAACACTGGGAGGAAGCACTGAAGGTGGCAAGGATACATTCTGGATGGGAGATGTCAATGTTCATCTCCCTGTACCTTGGAAGTATCATTATTGACCAAATTGGAGCAATGCCTAAAGGACATTCCATTTGCAGGAGATAGGGAGAGAACCAAAATTAGCCTTGACCAATCGATCTGTCACAGGAGATCTACTTGAGATAGTATGATAGACATGACTACACACTATTCTTGTGGGGACTAAGTCCCACCATTTCATTGCATTCTGTGCTTAGTTGCCCACAATTCCTTTTGGGGGAGGAATTGTACTTCTTCCCCATTAATGATGTTTACAAATGAAGGAAAATTATGACAAATAGAAAATTCACAAGGAAACATTTTAATAAAAGGGTGGCCAGTAATGGTTAGTATGTTTCAGTAGTAGTCAGTGTGTGGTCAGTGTATGGTCAGGAATTGTCATTGTGTGATCAATATGTGGTCAGTGATGGTCAATATATTACCATCTGTATGTAGTCAGTAATGGTAAGTGTGTAGTTAATATGTGGTTACAAATGGTCAGTACTGGTCCGTATTAGTCAAGAATGGTCAGCACTTGTCAATACATGTTCAGGAACGTACAGAACGGGTCAATAGTGGTCAGTACATGGTCAATAGTAGTCAGTGTGTGAAACAGCGGGTCCGTGCAGCTGGCAGAACTCAATGCACAAATTGATCAGACAGGTTCCCATAAACCAGTTCGATGGTGGGTCATTAGAAATTTAAGGAGAGAATACTATGGATAGATGGGCTGAAGGACCTCATCCTGCACTGTTCCCATGTTCAAAGATCTACTCATCTTTCAAGTTGAATTTGGGCTGGGGCACCTGGGCCAGTTAAGATGACTGGTCATGAACACAGGTGATTGACAAGATAGTCTCAGAGGCCTTTCAAATTGATCCCGTTTGCGAAACATTGGCATCGGGAGCAGGAACACCGGCCTCTTCCTCCGCTGTTTAATCGAGGGGCAGTGAAGCTGATTGCAACATTTACTTCTCATGTCTGCAGGTCCAGTTGACACATTGCAGAATGGTGATTGGATATGGGATCTCTGTAATGGACCAGGCCTCATGGGACTTTGGAACAATGGAGTTATCCACTCACACGCAGGAGAAAAGTCGCTAAAGGCAGATGAGTGTCTAATGGGATTAGAGTCTTCTAAACTGCCTGAACTTCCCCACTGAAATGGAACCAATTATCAAGTATATATTCTTGTTGCAGGGCACGACAGATGGAAAACTGTGCGCTGGGGTCCAGGCGATTTGCAGAAGTATGCTTCTGAGATCCAAGTCTCTGCACTGGAGAGTACAGCTGAAAAATCCACTCTGAAGTCCTAAATGCAAAGTGGCAAAAATAATAGAGACTGTGTCCTCAAGCATTTGAACAGCATCTTTGACCATTACCTGCTGGAATGAGTGACATCCACACTATCTCCAACCCTATCTACACTGACAGCTCCACTGGGACAGTCAGTCTGTAGTTAAGCCACATCACATACTGCTACACAGCTCAGAATTGCAAATGAGAGCTCTGGCCCACACAGATTTAATTAGTTCTAAGTTATGCCAATATTAAATGTAACACTGCTGAAATGCCTGAGACTGGGATGATTCAGAGCTATGTGAAATACACAGGGGAGGTTCAACAGAAACAAGCTGCCTCCAAGCAGGGCAGACGGGGATGTCCCATTAACCCACCCCAGCATCAGACCCTAGCCTGTCCCATATAACAGGCAGCAAGATGTCCGAAGCCATTTCATCCGCTCACTACGCAATGCCTATGAATGTCATTGAGGCTGTCCCTCTTTGCTGTCACCATTTGCTTGTGGGATCTCTGAGACTTTAACTGCACACCGCAACATCTGGCTCCTCCATCCAGATGTCATTGATATGCCCACAGTGTTGGCATTCCCTCAGCCATCCGTAACTTGGCACAAACATGCAAAAGCGCAACATTTTTCCTTGCCACCTACTCGTTTTTTTTAGAATCTCAGGCATGTACGCAACTAACAAGTAACTGAGCATTGCTTGGATAGATATTTTCCAAGGCCACTCATGTATTGTTCTCTCCTGTGTTGTGATCTGGTGCAGTGTTGCTGGTGTCTTTTTAAAGTTGCCAATTTGTTTGTAGGAAGTGTTTCAAGTGCTCAGGGAACTTATCATTCACCATGATTTACTGTATAATCAGCCTGAATACTTTTGATCTAAGGATTGTCCTTCTTTTTCAAACTTTGAGACTTTCAGTAAATGTTTGCATTGAGCTTTGACCTGGCTCCAATTCACTGCTCAACAATGTGTAACATCGAGCATCCTCGTGTAACTCCCTCCAACCTCCACCTTCGGTCCATCTCTTGAATGGGAGCAGAGTAATCTTACCTGACCCAGGGATACATGTTGGTCTAAATGAGATCATTAGCGGGGAGACAGCGGTGTCGTGATAATGTCACTGTACAAGTAATCCACAGCAGCAAGCATGTGTGGTCACCATTCTAACATGTCTTTATAAAATACCAGTTAACAAATCTGTGGATGGCATGGTGGCTCAGTGGTTAGCATTGCTGCCTCACAGCACCAGGGACCCAGGTTTGATTCCACCCTCGGGCAACTGTCTGTGTGGAGTTTGCACATTCTCCCCGTGTCTGTGTGGGTTTCCTCTAGGTGCTCCAATTTCCTCCCACACTCCAAAGATGTGCAGGCTAGCTATGGGATATGCAGGGATAGGGTGGGATGCTCTTCAGATGGTCGGTGTGGACTTGATGAGCCAAATGTTCTGCTCTCACACTGTAGAGATTCTATCTATTTACAAAAATAACAATTGTAGTGGATAACTGCACTTCAAGGTTGGAATCATAGAACCCCCTACAGTGTGGAAGCAGGCCATTCAGCCCATCAAGACTGCATCGACCCTTTGAACAACATCCCATCCAGACCCGCTCCATCCCTGTAACCCTGCACTTCCCATGGCCAATCCACCCTAACCTGCACATCTTTGGACTGTGGGAGGAAACACACACAGACACAGGGAGAACAAGTAAACTCCACCCAGACAGTCACCCAAGGCTGGAATCAAACCCAGGTCCCTGGCACTGAGAGAGGGCAGTGCTAACCACTGAGCCACCGTGCCCTTGGAAGGTGCTGGAGAGTTTTGGGCAACTTATACACCGATTGTGTATGTGGTAAGGACCAAGATTCAAATCTTGCCCAGCTCAGCTCCGTCCCTCATGGAAAGTTCTAGAAGGGACTTCACAGTGTCCTGATGTGTGAGAGCTTCAATCAGAGAAACATAAAACAAGACCCAGTAAATTGAAAGGAATACTTTCTCAATGTTTAGGCGAATGGCCACCATAGCATCATTCCTTGTTGCCAGCGGTAATTGAAGTTAAAATGTGCAGATGCTGGGAATCTGAATTAAAAACAGCCGACAGGTGATACATGCTGGAACATACTCAGGAACATCTGAAGAGAGGGCGATCTAGTAAACGACAGGCATGGGAAGTGTGAGGAAGAGAGAAAACTCCAGGCATTGGGAGGGGGAGAAAAAAAAAAACAGAAGTCGCTGGAAAAGCTCAGCAGGTCTGGCAGCATTTATGAAGAAAAATCAACAGCTCGCATTTCAGGTCTGGTGACCCTTCTTCAGAACTGAGGAGGAAGTTGGGCTCGGGTGTGGAGTTGAATCCCCTAAAAGTGATTTTGGGTCAAGATCTCAGCGTCATCCTTTAGGGGGAGATGCTGAGTCTGTTAATATCACTGGACAAGTAATAAAAAGGCTCAGGTTAATGCTGTGGGGACATTGGTTCTAATCTCACTGCAGCAGCTGGTGGAATTTAAATTCAATTAATAAATCTGGAAGGTAATGGTAACCATGAAATGATCATTAATTGTTGTAAAAACCCATCTGGTTCACTAATGCTCTTTAGGGAAGGAAATCTGTCATCCTTACCCAGTCTGGCCTATATGAGACTCCAGGCCCACAGTGAACTGGTTGACTATTAACTGCTCTCTGAAATGGCCTAGGAAACCATTCGATTCAAAGATATTTAAGTTTGAGCAACAAATGAAGGCCTTGTCAATGATACCCACATCCTATGAAAAAATAAAAGGAAAGTGGTAATCCAACCCATTGCCAGGATTTACCCTTGCAAATTTGAAGGTGAACATAGAGCAGTAAGTTCTCTGGTGTGTACAGCTCACACCAGGACTTAGTCTGGTCAAGTCCAGGGAAACACTGTCCCATGGGTACAACAGCAGAATGGCCTGCTTGTGATTTCTAGAATTGTGTAACACTCAATCAAAATTCAATTCATTCCTTATAAAAACAGATCAGTTTGTTTAGGAATATACCCACGTATGGGATTTATACCATCACTTTCCCTGAAAGATGATATTCATTGCTTTTCTACAGCACTGCAGAAGCTGCCTGAATAATGCAGCACATTATTCTGGAATCCAGCCAGTTGCCAAAATAAGACACATCTGACCCACCTCTTTGCGAGAATGAACAAACGTGAAATTGCAAATTCTTGGTGAAGAGAGAAGTGCACAGTGATGTAAATGAGGAATGCTGAAACTGGAAACAGGGCTCCATGATGCTGCTAAACCTGGTGCTACAAGAAGTACAGGGTGACAAAGGCATGCACACAGTGCTCCTGGCTACTTATACTGCAGCCTGAGTAGGGATCTATTTAGAAGGGGTGTTCTCCGTGTGCATAGTCCCAGAAATGCCAGTTGTCACAGCCCTGATGGGTAACACTGTCTTAGTCCTACCAGGACCTATGGCTGCTGTATCAATAGAGAGAGACAATTGGTGATGGTTTAACCCGAGAGCCACTATACCTCAGGCAAGGGGAGAGGTTGAGAAGGAGAATCCTCCATGGTAACCAGAGGCAGTGCAGGAATTGAAATAACATGGTTAGCATGGCTCTGTATTGCAAGCCAGCCATCCAGTGCTGGAAATCAAGCTTCTTGTGACAAACATGAACATCATCATGGGGCAGGTGACTGCCTGATTTTGACCACCTTCTGAAAGAAAACAAACAAACACAGACGATGCTGGACAAACTCAGCAGGTCTGGTGGCATCTGTGGAGGGAGAAACAGAGATAACATTTCGAGACCACATCGTTGTAAAAAAGGTTACATCTCTGCAACACTGTATAATGCGAAAGTCCATTTTCCAGTTTACATTCCAAAGAAATATATGTCGTCCTTACATAGTGATGTCAAACATCCTCAGCATCTGGTACGGTCTGGGATTTTATAATTCTGACCTGCCAGGCCCTATCTATGTCTACACTAACCACTGTCTCCTGTGTTCATTCTCAGGCCATGAAGAATAGACACAGACACTCTGTTTAAAGTCAGATGAGGTGCTTCTGGCTTATGCCTGCCTGGGAAGAGTTTGTGGTAGTGACTTGCTTTGGGAGGTGTTTTAGTGAGTGTACATTAGAGAGGGCTCAGGATCTGGTCACCTCCCTTTGAGCACAGAGCTATGGTGTCAGCCATGTGAAGCCAAAAAACAAATAGACCATGACTTCCATTCTCCTTTGGAGATTCCACCGCGGTACTGAGACTCAATGTTACCTCCACCTATGCTGCAGAGGGGGAAACAGAGATGGCAGATACCAGGGTGTAACGAGTGTATTCTGTAATACTGTCCTCTGCTGCTGTGACTATCTGAGCTGGTGACCGTGAATGTCAGATCGAATGGTGGAACTTGCTCATCAGTGGTGTGGGGCTGCTCTCTCCCGTCCTTTAGATGCTGCTGTAACAGGGCAGCTAATAGTTGTCTGGATTCACAAAACCAGGAGAGGGTGGAGGTGATCTCCCTGTCCACCTGCACACCACCCCTCCTCCATCATTTCCTTCAAAGAACATTCCTTAACGGTATACTGGGAAATAGACACCTCAGTGATGGATTTCCAGTTGGGACCAATTGTAGCTCTGGCAGTCAGGCCCTGAAGAGGAACACAAACACCAAAAGAACTGCGGATGCTGTAAATCAGGAACAAAAACAAAGTTGCTGGAAAAGCGCAGCAGGTCTGGCAGCATCTGTGAAGGAGAAAACAGAGTTAACATTTCGGGTCCGGTGAGCCTTCCTCAGAAAGAGTTCAGAAAAGATTTACAAGGATGTTGCCAGGCATGGAGAATTTTAGCAATAGGGAAAGGCTGAATAGGCTGGGGCTATTTTCCCTGGAGTGGCGGAGGCTGAGGGGTGACATTATAGAGGTTTATAAAATCATGAGGGCATGGATAGAGTGAATAGACAAGGTCTTCTTCCTAGGGTGGGGGAGTCCAAGACTAGAGGGCATACGCCTAGGTGAGAGGAGAAAGGTATAAAACGGACCTAAGGGACAACATTTTCACACAGAGTGTGGTGCGTGTATGGAATGAGCTGCCAGAGGAAGTGGTGGAGGCTAGTACAATTACAACATTTAAAAGGCATCTGGATGGGTATATAAATAGGAAGGGTTTAGAGGGATATGGGCCAAATGCTGGCAAATGGGATTAGATTAATTTAGGGTATCTGGTCAGCATGGACGAGTTGGACCGAAGGGTCTGTCTCATGCTGTCAATAACTCTATCAGTCTGACTCATTGATACTGCCTGCAACCAACAATGATAGAGATTAACTGGTCATTCATCCAATGACCTGGTCGTGAGATCTCCCTGTGCGTGATAACTATAATGATTGCCCATCAACAGTAACTAATTGGTTGAAAACTATTTAGGTGGTTTTGGATGTAGTAACACATTGTAGAATTGCAGGTCTTTCCTCTCCCTCCATTGTTACACTTTCAAAATCATTGCATTTTCCATTGAGACATTGACAAAATGTACTGATCAGTTTCAAGATCCAGTTACTTTTAGGTCTACTTGCCATTGTCTTGATATTAAAGGACATCTCTGCAAATGACCTTGTAATTTCCAATGGATGCAAAGCCTTTGAAGTCGAAGTATTTGCAAAATGCAAACAGTATAGGACAAAGGCAAAATACTGCAGATTCAGGAAACCTGAAACAAACACAGGGAATGCTGAAAAGATTCAGCAGGTCTGGCAGCACCTGTAGGGAGAGAAAAACAGAGTTCATATTTCAAGTCTGATACGAGTCTTCTTTAGGATTGAACTAAAAGGTGTTGGAAAATAGGTTTTTTTTTAATACTTCTGAGAGAAGCAGTGGAGAAGGGTTCAATCTCACGGTTAGAAAATCAAAATTAAAGGACTAGATGGGAGTGCAAGCTAATGATGAGCCTATGATGCTGCTTGGCCTGCTGTATTCATCCAGCTCTGCACCGTGTTGTCTCGGATTCTCCAGCATCTGCAGTTCCTACTATCTCTAATGATGAGTCTGATTGTTATCAGAAAAGAAAAGGAAGAGAAGGAGCATATGAACATTATATCACACCAAGGTAACTTCAGCTGATGCAGGAATTGAACCTGTGGCACTAGTATCATCCTGCATTGTGGACCAGCTCTCTGTCCAATTGAGCTGATTGAATAAGGTGACCAACACAGGACACGGTACTCCAGATATGGTTTCTCATTTGCCCCATGTATAACTGAAGCATAGCCTCCTTATTTCTGCTTTCAATTCCTCTCGTAATAACAATAACATTCTATTAGCTTTCTTAATTCCTTGCAGTTCCTACACACTAAACTTTTGCCATTCATACAAGAGAAAACCCATTCTCCTTAGCATCCCAGAGGTCTGGCATCTCTCACCGCTGAGGTAACATGCTTCTTTTTATTGTTCCTGCTAAAATGGACAATAAGAGACAAGCACTCTCCTCTTTTACAGTGTAAAGGGTTGCTCCTCTTTCCACTAGTATTCCTTCAAATGTCCTGTTGAGTGCAAGACTAAAACCTTTGAACATTTTCTTTAAAATTCTATGCTTCAAAATGAGTATTAGGTCATAAATGATGGTAATCTATGCCAAAATGGTGCCGCGTATTCACCTGACTGTAGCTCTCTGAGCTGGCTTGTGACATCCCTACACTTAGGTGCCTATCTTTGTGGTCAAAAGACCACTTAAGGGGTTATTTCCTGCTGGCACCAGTACTTTAAGGATAATAGGACATCACCCCATCCTCTCACTGAGTGTCTCAATTCAGGGAGCACACCGTTTGTCAGGCTATGGTTTCTCCTCAAACTTAATTTCCCTGTTGGCCTCAGAGGACTTTCATTTATTAATCTAACTGGCAGCTGAGAGGACACCTGCATTTTGTGGGTCTTCACCCTCAGCAGCATTCAAAAAGGCCCATCTCTGCCAATAGAACAACCAGGCTAGCATCACCTGAGACTTCTGATTGGGCCTCCCAGCCTCTGTGTACTGACTACTATCCCTTAACTGGATGCCAAGCACAAAGGCAACCAATCAGGAGGCTGCTTCTTGGAACGTTGCCCTGGGCTGGCATGTGTGGACTCAGGACTCCCATGTGGAGCTGACAGGAGAGCCCCTGTGCCATTGAGAAATTTCATTCGAAAGAGAATGGTGTAAATTTCTCTGTCTAGCAGAGACTCATTTAAAAAAACAATGTTTTCTCAACTACTCCCTCTACTGTCATACTCCCCCAAACATAACCAACCTGTGGTATTGGGGTGAGTTGGCAAGATAGATACAGAACTGGCTTAGCCATAGGAGACAGAGGGTAGCGGTGGACGAATGCTATCACATTGGAGGGCTGTGACTAGTGGTGACTAATGATTTGGAGGAAAACATAGCTGGTCTAATTAGTAAGTTTGCAGACAATACAAAGGTTGGTTGACTTGTGAACAGTGAGGAAGATTGTCAAAGGATACAGTGGGATAGAGATCAGTTGGAGGCATGGGCAGAAAAATAGCAGATGGAGTTTATTCCAGACAAATGTGAGGTGATGCATTTTGGAAGATCAATTACAGATGAAATTATACAATGAATAGCAGAATCCTTTGGAGTATTGATATGCAGAGGGATCTGGGTGCGCAGGTCCACAGATCACTGAAGGTGGCAGTGCAGGTAAATAAGGTAGTAAAAAAGGCCTATGGCATGTTTGCCTTCATTGGAAGGGGCACTGAGTATAAGGATAGACAAGTCATGCTGCAGCTTTATAGAACTTTAGCTAGGCCACACTTGTAATATTGTGTACAGTTCTGGTTCCCACACTACCAGAAGGATATGAATGCTTTGGAAAACGTACAGAAAACGTTTGCCAAGATGTTGCCTGGTATGGAGGATTTTAGCTATGAAGAAAGGTTGGATAGATTGGATTTATTTTCACTGGAATGCAGGAGGTTGAGATGCAACCTAATAGAAGTATATATGATGGTGAATGGCATGGACAGGCTTTTTCTCAGGGTGGAAAAGTCAATTACCAGAGGACACGGGTTCGAGGTGCGGGGGGGCAAGTTTAAAAGAGATGTGTGAGGCAAAAGGTGGTAAGTGACTGGAATACATTGCCAGAGGAGGTGGTGGAACTAGCATTTAAGAAGCACCTGAATGAACACATGAATAGAAACGGAATAGAGGGATACAGAATCTGTAAGTGATGACAGTTTTAGTATGGAGGGGCAAAATGTGGCAGCGCAGGTTTGGAGGACCAAAGGGCCTAGTCCTATGCTGTATTATCTTTATTCTGTGAAATCTGTGCTGGGGCTTTGCCCACTCTAAGTGAAAATTCCAAATCCATTTAGTCCAGTTGGACAGCACTCTCTAAAGTTATCACACCCTTGAATTTGTTTGTCACTGGATCCTTCCTGGATGACTTTGGTCTAATTTGTTAGGAAACGTTACATTATAATCTGAGGAAAGTCTTTGAGTACTCTGAAGAGGGTGTTTCTATTTGTCACAAAGACAAGGAGTTGGGCTCTCCCCACCATCGGTGTATAATTGGACAAAGCCACAAACCTGGACTAATTTAGCTAACATGAGTTCAAAAAAATTTGGAAATTGGAGCTCAGTTCAAATCATTAGATAGTGACAACGAACCTATTGGATTTTTATGAAAGTCTGGTTATTTCACTCATGTACTTTAGAGAACAAATCTTACTGTCCTTGTTCAGCCTGCCCTTAGAGACCTTAGTTCCTCACTGCCTTTCATCTACTGTCAGAATTGGCCTCGTTTGCAAGAAAGCTAAAGATAATTAAAACCCAGATGAAGCACCCACCTCAAAACACAACATCAAAGCAGCACACGCCAAAAGAGTAACCAATCCAGTCAACCCTGGAAAAGATCTCCTCCCTGACAATGTTGCAGAGTTGTCCCAGAGACCAGTCAGGGTCAACTGACCTACAGGTCAACTGTATTAATCACAAAATCAAGTTTTCTGACCAAAATTTCACACTGTGCTATTACCACCGGTAGAACGGACCCAGGGTCCTCATAGGCATTGGCAGGAGGTAGGCCATTGCTCTGCTATTTTATAAAAACCAGACCAAACAATAGTAACATGAACAGCCTTCATAGGGCACTGTCACAAAAATCAAAAATATCAAAGGAAATCAATTTTAAATCAAAATAGTATTTTGGGGCTGAGATAAAGCACTCCCGTCCCTATGGTGCCCATTATTATGCAGGGGACCCTGAAAGACCTCTGTTTGACTTTGACAATCCAAAAATCCATTAACCGGATTTAAAACACCTCATTTCATCATTCCTGTCTCCTGCAGCCTCTCCCATTTGTCTGTCAATGGCCAGAATACATTCCTCCTTGGGCTTCCAAGTTGGTGTCTCCTCATCCTTCGGGTTGTGGTCCTCTGTTGCTGCTACATTTCCCTTTGCAATAGGAGAACGAGAAACGAAAGGCTGATTAGAAGGAGAAGTTCAGCTGTAGTTATTCTCCTTGGGATATGGGAGGTGGAGGGGAGAAGGTCAAATTGTGGATTTACTTGACTTGCCAGCAATTAAGAGCCTGAAGTGATAAATTGATGCCCAGCTTAAAACTTCAATTCAGTCCCTCCCCAGTCAACTCCCTTCCCAATTGTGAGAAGGGTGGTTAGTTTCCTCTCCAGGAAACCATGGCAACCTACCTGCTAGGTCAAAGGTTTAACTCTGGCTGCCCCAATTTGGAGACAATGTGATGCTCAGAAGGGAGTGAGGAGATGGCGTTTGGAAGCCCCACTGAGAACACCTACCCCTCCGTAAATCCCACCCTGTGGGAAGGGGGAAAACAACCTTACATTCTTGTCACTGCATCCTCTGAGATGGAAGCCTGGCTCGAGGTTGACTTGGCTCACCCAGTATCAAGGCCTGGGATAGCAGCAATTAATGGGCTGGTTGGCAGACAATAGCAAAGTTGTCTCCACCAGTGGGAGTGGTGTGTTGGGCCTCTGGAGCTATACCAGTAGGTTTGTGATATCGTTAGACTTGCGTGTGAAGATTCCCTGCAAAAGCCCCCTCCGTCGACACAAACTCAAACTATGGTGGCAGGTGTGATGGAATTTCAAAGGCGATTAGAGTCATTGTGTCGCATTTTTATTTCTGGGGGCGCCCTGTGAGTGGAACAATTCACCTGTTGATCCTTTGAAAGGTTTTCATTGTGCGAGCATATCAAGACATGGGGAGCAAATACAAGCAAATGGATTAGAATTACAGGTAAACATTGATCTATGATGGGATCGAGGGGCTGAATGGTCTACTCCTGTTTGTCTGAGCTGGATATTACACGCCACCCTACTCCCTACAGCTGGTTATATTTTCAATCTGACCACCATAACATGAGAGATGGGTATGGCCCAATCGTCCACCCTTGAGCTCCTTAAATGCCCAATTAAGTGGAAATGAAGGTCCACAATCTGGCTGTAGCACCACCATATGCAGGGCAGTGGAAGGTAGATGAGTATGGAAAGCCCATTAGTGCAAACGTAGAAACATGGAAAATAAGAGCAGAAGTAGGCCATTCAGCCCACTCTACCATTCAATGTGATCATCCAGCTCAATCCCCTGTCCCTGCTTTCGCCTCATACCCTTTGATCCCTCCATTACTGAGAACTATATCTAACTCCTCCTTGAAAACAACCAACGTTTTGGCCTTAACCATGTTTTTGGCAGAAAATTCCTCTATGAATGAAGAAATTTCTCCTCAGGAGATAGCAAGAACTATAGGTGTTGGAGTCAGAGTTGATACAGTGTGGAGCTGGAGGAACACAGCAGGCCAGGCAGCATCAGAGGAGCAGAGAAGTTGACATTTCGGGTTTTCATCCTTCATCAAGATTCGTCATCTTTTGTTTGTCATATTTCTCCTCATCTTATTCATAAACAGCCTTTTCTGTAACCTTAGACTGTGACAGCTGGCTCTGGGCTCCCTGGTCACCAGGAACATCCTTCTGTGTTTATCCTCTCTCGTCCTACTAGAATTATAGGTTTCTATGACATACACCCTCATTCTTCTAAACTCCAGAGAATAGAGAATCCCTACAGTGTGGAAGCAGCCATTCGGCCCGTCAGGTCCACACCAACCCTCCAAAGAGCGTCCCACCTCTCTACCCTATTCCCGTAACTCCGTGTTTCCCATGCCTAACCCACCTGGCTTGCACATCTCTAGATACTATGGGCAATTTAACATGGCCAATCCACTTAACCTGAATATCTTTGGACTGTGGGAAGAAACTGGAGCACCTGGAGGAAACCCACACAGTCACAGGGAGAATGTGCAAATTCCACACAGACAGTCAACCATGGGTGGAATCAAACCTAGGTCCCCGGCGCTGTGAGACAGCGGTACTGACCACTGAGCCACCATGCCATTCCTGACTGTTATAGTCTTAACTGATCCAGTCTGTCTTCGTTCATCAACCATGCCATCCCTGTTGCATTCCTTCCATATCCAAAACATCCTTCTCAGATAAGGAGATAAAAATGACACACAATTATCCAGGTGTGGTCTTGCGAAAGCCGCATACAAAGGAGTATGTCTCATCTGACATTCCTCACGTCCACTTTCATACCCTTACCCCATAGCCCATCATTCCCTTCCGATCAAGAATCTATCTCAGACTTAAATATACACGAGGACTCTGTCCCCACAGCTCTCTGTGGCTATCAGTTCAAAGGCTCATAACCCTCTGAGTGAAGAAATTCCTCGTCATCTCAGTCTTAAATTGGTGCCCCTTTATTCCGAGACCATGCCCCCTGGTCCTAGAGTCTCCTGTGAGGAAACTATTCTTTCAGTATTTACCTTGTCAAGCTCCTTAAGAATCCTATACGTTTCAATGAGATCACCTCGAATTCTTCTAAACTCCAGTGAGTAGAGTCCCAACCTGTTTAGCCTTGGCTCATAAGACAATCCCTCCACACCAGGGATCATCCTAGTGAGCTTTATCTGAACTGCCTCCAGTGAAATAATATCTTTCCTTAAATAAGGAGGGGCCAAAACTGCTCACAGTACTCCAGATGTGGTCTCACCAGCATCTTGTACAGTTGCAATAAGACTTCCCCACTCTTATACTCCAACCCTATTGAAATAAGGGCCAATATTCCATTAGCCTTCCTGATTACCTGCTGTCCCATGAGTGCTAGCTTTCTGTGTTACATGCACTGAGTACCCCCAAGCCCCTCTGTGTTGCAGTTTTCTGCAGTTCCTCTCCATTTGAATAATACTCAGTTCTTTTGTTCTCCCTTCCAGAATGAATAACTTCACACTTTCCCACATCATACTCCATTTACCAACTCATAGCCCACTTACATAAAGACAGAAAGACACCCTTTAGGAAAATCAATATGCATAAAAAAACTAAAAAAGCGAAAAAAAGCTACATCGATCAGGTCTGCCCTCAAAAGACTGTATGCCTCTTTGCAACTCCCTGCCTTGCCCCCAAAATGTGTTGCCCCTCCCATTTTCATATCCCCTACATCTCCATTGCGGGGACCTTGATTTCTCCCCACACAGTGAGTTGGATCCGATCCTTAACTATCTTCTTTACGGTCCTCCTTGGTGTCGGACCAGCTGAGTTCGGGAACCGCTGGGGAATGTTGGGGCTGCCAACAGATCCATTAGGCCCCACCCTCAGTAGTAGGACCTCCTTCCAGCAGGCGGCAGCAGTCCCACTCTCAGGCTAAAGAGGCAGTCTGCAGGGCAGTAGCACTATTGGGATGGTTGACCCTTTTTAAATGCTGCTCAGTTTGCTCCTGGAGGGACTGGGCTACATGTTGCTCCCATCTCCCCCTAACTATCATTCCTACACAGACATTTCCGCCTGTACTAATCGATGTAGCTTTTTTTTGCTTTTTTAGTTCTTTTATCCATATTGATTTTTCTGTTCTATTATTGTCTGATGCTTTCTGCCTGTCGCCATATTGGTTTTTCCCTGTCACATGGTGATATGAATTTCTCTATCCATAGCCAAATGGACTTTGCTGCACGTGTTGTCTAACTTGTTCTGATAATGGGTGCTTCAACTTTATTTCTGTATTGATGTTTCTGCTCTATTACATATGGATTTTCTGCCTCAGAGCCGCATGGCTCTTTCTGCTCCATCACTTCATTGATTTGTCTGCCCTATAGCTCCACGAGTTTCTCTGCCTGTAACTGTACGGATTTTTCTTCTTTAATACCATATAGATGTGTTTTACGCTGTAACCCCATGGATTTTCTACTTGGTAACTATGTGGTTATTTGGCATTCGAGGTCTCACAGTACCACAGCTTACGAACACACAACAAGGAACAAGAGCAGGCCACTCAGCCCTTCCAGTCTGCTCCACCATTCAATAAGGTCATGGCTGATTGGATTTTCACCTCAACTCTATATTCCTGCATGGCCCCAATAATCTTCATCCCCTTGGTCATCAATGATCTATCTACCTCTGTCTTAGAAATATTTTAAAAGATGCCTTTTGAGGAAGAGAATTTCAAAGACTGCCAACCCTCTGAGAGAAAGAAATGTTTCCTCATCTCTGTTTTAAATGGGTGCCTCCTTATTTTTACACAATGACCCCTCATTCCAGACCCTGTATGGCTGGGTATGGAAGGTTTGAGTTATAAGGACACCCTGGATAGGCTGGGACTTTTTTCACTGGAGTGTAGGAGCTTGAGAGGTGATCTTATAGAGATTTTTAAATCATGAGTTAATGGCAGGTGTCTTTTCCCTAGGATAGGGATTTCAAGACCGGGGGGAATATTTTAAGGTGAGAGGAGAGAAATTTAAAAAAGACATGAGGGACATTTTTTTAAAACAAAGAAGGTGGTTCGCATGTGGAATGAACTTCCTGAGGAAGTGGTGGATGCGGGCACAATTACATTTAAGAGACATTTGGATAGGTACATGAATAGGAAGAATTTCGAGGGATATGGGCCAAGAGTTGGCAGGTGGGACTAGTTTAGTTTGGGATTATGTTTGGCATGGACTGGTTGGACCGAAGGGACTGTTTCCGTGCTTTATGGCTCTAAGGGGAAACATCCTTTCCACACCAGGCCAGTCAAGCCCCTCATGATCTTATACAATTCAACTCCTCTAAACTCAACAGGATATAAGCCTAGCCTCTTTAGCCTTTCCTCATAAAGCAGTCAGGTAGGGCTCTTGTGGTAGTGTGGACTGTGAGATCTGGGTTCAAGTCCCTCCTACTCCAGGGGTGTTTAATAACATCTCTGAACAGGTTAATTGGTAAAAATAAAGCAATCTGCTTGTTCAACTTCAGGATGTTTAAGGATTGTTGTTAAAACCCAGGGGTGGATTTTACTAAAAAGCAGCTAGGAGTCAATCTGGGGAGGTTTCACTCTGTGAGCTCCAGTGAGTAATTCTCACATGATTTTTTTTTTACAGAGCTCACCTTATGATGTATGAACCATGCCTCTATGCTTGTGCTATCCCAGTAGCAGAAGTGTTTACCACTGCCAGGTCCTTCTGCTGCTGGTGCCACATTAAAAGCTCAGCTATGCACCAGGCCAAATGTTACCCAGTCACATGTAATCCTTGCCAGCACATGCAATGGGAGGGAATCAGAAATGAAAAGCCTCTGGCTTGGTGGAGGGTTGAGTTTAACACTTCATTGGAAATAAAAGGTCAAATTCATAGAATCCCTACAGTGTGGATACAGGCCATTCGGTTCATCAAGCCCACGCCAACCCTCTGAAGAGCATCCCACCCAGACCTACCCCTTACCCACTCCCCTGTAACCCTGCATGTCCCATGGCTAACCCATCTAGCCTGCACATCCTTGAACACTATGGGCAATTTTCCATGGCCAGTCCCACTAACCCGCACATCTTTAGACTGTGGGAGGAAACCGGAGCACCCGGAGGAAACCCACGCAGACACGGGGAGAATGTACAAACTCCACACAGACAGTTGCCCGAGGGTGGAATCAAACCCATGTCTTTGGTGCTGTGAGGCAGCAGTGCTAACCACTGATTCAATTCATTAATGTATTCCCATTTGACATCAGTACCTGACTATCAAACAATTGAGAACCAGGCTACAACATGCTAGAATTATACAGCACACTCTGTCTGGGACATACCTCCCCAGACCGATCCAAGTATTGGACCCTCATTCTCAGGCCTATGGTCTGCTCCACCATGGCTCTGGTGGAAGAATGGACAGCATTGTACCCACATTAGGCATCAGTCAGGGGGTTATCAGACAGAGACATCAGCCATGATCACTGAGGTAGCCCTTGTCTCCCAGTAACCATCATTGTAAGGCATTCAGCACATCACACACAGGTCCTCAATGAAATCTCAGAAGCAACCAGTTATATAAAAATTCAGCACCTTGATTGTTGCTCAGTGATGCCCAGTTTGGGTTCCGCCAGGGCCACTCAGCTCCTGACCACATTACAGCCTTGTTTCAAACATGGAAGATAGAGTTGAATTCCAGAGGGTGAGGTGAGAGCCCTTGACATCAAGGCTGCATTTGACTGAATGAGACATCAATGAGCCCGAGCAAAACTGGAGTCAATGGGAATCAGGGGCATACTCTCTGCCGGTTGGAGTCATGCCTGGTACACAGGAAAATGGCTGCGGTTGTTGGAGGTCGGTCATCACAGCTCCAGGCCGATAATACAGAGTTACTCAGGGTAGTGTCCTAGGCTCAAGTATCTTCAGCTGCTTCATCAATGACCATCCCCCCATCATTAGGTCAAAAGTGGGGATGTTCGCTGATGATTACACAATGTTCAGCACCATTCACAACTCCTCAGATGCTGAAGTAGTCCATGCTCAAATGCATTAAAACCTGGACAATATCCAGGTTTGGGCTGACAAGTGGCAAGTGACATTCGCGCCACACAAATACCAGGCAGTGACCATCTTCTATAAAGAGACAATCTAACCAACACCACATGATGATCAATGGTGCTGCTATCACTGAACCTCAGTATATCAACATCTTACGGGTTCCCATTGAACACAAAATGAATTGGACGAGCCATATAAATACAGTGACTGCAAGGGCAGGTCAGTGTGTGGGAACACTGAGGTGAGTAACTCACCTCCTGACTCCCCAAAGCCTGTCCACCATCTACAAGGCACAAGTTAGAAATGTGGTAGAAAGATCCCCGCTTGTCGGATGAGTTCACTCCAACAACACTCAAGCAACTTCACAAATTTTATCTCATCATTCATTCTTGGGTTTTGTTATGGACCAGACCAGACTCCCTCAAAATATATTAAGAATGTAGCCTAGATACTAACTTTTTCTTATTTTAAAGGTAAATATAAACGTTGCATTCAAAATGCAATTCTTTAGGTCAAACTACCAGATTTAAAGCAAAACTCACTTTATTCATCCACAACAGTTAAAACACAACAAAAAAAGAAGGAATTGGAATAACTTAACTTGATTGGAAAACTTCACAAAATAACAGATACAGTAATTATTACTAATTAACTGTTCCAATATAGTAACATCCTGTAAACACACCCTTGGCAAAAATGCAAATTCAGAAAACAGATTGTCTCACATGCAACTCCAGTCAGCAAGAAAGAGATACACGCAGCAGCTCCTCAGAGAGAGACAATGTTTTCCTTCCACAATCTCAGTTCACACCCACTAACTAACTAAAGCAAAAACCTGCAAAATCCTAAGTCTGTGTGTGTCTCCACCCACTTGTGCTTCTAATGTTCCAACTTTATTAAAAAAAACACTCCTAAGCCTCACAAGTAGTTTGTCTTCTCTTGACTGCTCATCACCTGTCCTCTAATCTCTCTCTAAAAGAAACCAACATAAAACACACCTCTTAAAGCATCATCACATATTAAATCAGACTGTTTTTTTCTCAGTGTTAAACCCTCATTTTTCTGATCTGTCCATATTTTACGCACTGATGACTGCATTATTGAGGGGCTGGGAAAATTCTGCCCCCTAGGTTCAGTGAGATAGGTTTGCTGCTGATGTGGGCCAGAAGATTACATAACAGTAAACGACATGCACCATCTCATTTCACAGCGACTGTGAAGCCGTTGCCACAGATATGGACTGGTTAATAAATCAATGCGACGCTATTGGAATATGTAATTACTCCAGTGTTGGTGCAGCTGTCATCTCCCTGCCCCATGCACGTACCTTCCTCTGTTGTAACTACATGAATATCTCTGTTCTCCAATTTATGCCTTTCACCCTATGTAATATATTTAGACAAGCACAGCAATTGCTCTTTTATGGGCACGCTTGTATTAATTGCCCATCCCCTGGGTATGTTCAGTGGCTTGTTGATCCATTTCAAACGGTAGCTAAGAGACAACTGTACTCCAGGGTCTTATGTAGGGCACACCAGGTATGGGGCAGTAGTGAACCAAATGGATTTCTGCAGCAAGTAATGATCATTTGTCATGTTCATCATTAGGATTACTGGGACTGTCTCTCAATCCCTGATTTATTTGATATAATGTAGATTAAATATAAACTCCACCAACAGCTGTGGTGAGATTTGAACCCATGTCACCCCCATAGATCTCGAGGTTACAAATACAGTGAGATGACCACTGCAGCACCATCACTGTAATACAGCAACAGGAGCTATACCTCACTAGTCATCAGTGCTGCACAAGTGCTGACACTGTTTCCAGTGAGACATATTAACTTGAGGGGAAATTTAACATGTCTTTCAAACATGCTAACAGTAATGGCATTTCTTGTATTTTGTCATCATAACTGCATTTTCAACAGAATTGAATCTTTGTGGATGTTCTCTTTGAGGCCAAGGTCACATTATGCAAAGTTAATGACTACATGTGCCAATTACCAGGAACATTGTAATCTCCCTAATAGACACATAATACACATGGACGTTACTTAATTAATGCCAATAATGAGCAATTCAAAGGACGTTTATTAAATTTTACACGTATATCATTCTAATTTTAGTATACCGTTAGTTTTAATGTCAGTTATCAGAAGCAAAAGAGATGTAAATTATACATGTCTTAATTCCCAGATAAACCTTGTTCCTCTCAAGATTGTGGCTTTGGAACTATTTATAAGACATTATGAAAAAGGCCTGCAGGCAGGAGAGAGATTGCAAAGTCTCTGCTAATACAGATAAACGGTATAGGTATGACGGGAGAGCACATGTTAGCAGTTGTAAGAAAACAGTTTGCAATGGATCAAGTTTACAATTAGACACAGATGTAATAGAAACCGGGAAAAATGTACCAATTAGGACTCAACGCGATGGCTTCGACGGATGCTCCCAGAGGAGGTTTTCTTTGGAATGTCAAAAGGCAAATTGCTGAAACATAATATTGGGCTAATTCTCTCCAGTTTAAAGTTTTTAAAATGGCCCTCTCTGTAATTACCTGTGAACTTGGATGAATGCCTAAAGGTAGAAAAATTGTACGATGTTAATGTCCCTCTCACTTTCCTCATAAGCTGAGGGCATGGAAGGAGTTTCAAAGCAGGCAATGGAGTAAACTTCCTTGAGTTTCTTATGGCCAGTCCATTTCTCCTCCCATATTTCTTTTGCCAGGCAGCTGACAGCACAGACTCCCCTGCAGTGAGGTTAAAAATGAATCACCCCACTTGTATTGTCATGTGGTTGTTGTGTTCACATCTAAGAGTTTGGGTTTAAGACAGAGTGGTCAAGGAGATACAAAGTTACGCACTATCTTCACACCTTTATCACGCTGTACATTACTTACCAGCCCGGGTACCCAAGGGGTGGCAACTATAGTCACAGTGCAATTACATTGCACATTTCAAGCCAGGAATTCTGATTCTGTCTCCTTCAGAAATGGGGAGTGTACCTGAATTAAAAGTCACAGCGGGTCCCTTTTCACGGGCAGCATGGTGGTTAGCACTGCTGCCTCACAGTGGCAGGGACCCAGATTCAATTCCACCCTTAGACAATTGGCTGTGTGGAGTTTGCACATTCTCCCTGTGTCTGTGTGGGTTTTCTCCCACAGTCTGAAGATGTGTAGGCTGGGTGGATTGGCTATGGGAAGTGCAGGGATTGGATAGTGGGGTGGGATGCTCTTTGGAGAGTTGATGGGCCAAATGGCCTACTTCCACGCTGTAGGAATTCTACGATTCTATTTACAGCAGTCAGTGTGGTGTGTTCCATGTTTTCAACACAGGCCAGACACTCCAACAACCACCTGTAAAAGGGTAGGAAGATAAGCTAAGTGTCTTCTTCAGAATATGGTTCTCCTCTGAAGAAGAGTCATACCAAATTTGAACCATTAACATTAACTCTTGTTTCTCTCTCCACAGAGGTTTCCAGAAGTGCTGAGTTCTCCAGCACTCAGATATCCATCATCCACAGGATTTTGCTTTTATATAAGTGCAGGCTTAGGAAGTTGATTAAGGGGTTAGGTGGAGAGGGTGCTGGATAGGTAATGGAGTGAGTAGGGTTGGTCAGTTGCAGGGATGGCTTGGTGGATGTTGTCAAGTCGAGTGATGGTAGAGTGGGGAGAGGGTTGGCTAGGGGAGGAGGGATTTTGGGGCCCAGCGGGTGGGAGCTGGTGAGGGTGTGTCACAAAAGCTGAGAGGCTGACAATGGAGTGGGAGGATGTCAGGCCAGAGAGAGGAGGTTTCATTTATCCGTCAAGGAACGAGGGAGCTTTAGGTCTTTTGGGGTTGGGGACTGGGGGGTCGGGGGGGATGCGCTGGGTAGTGACAGGGGAATTTGTGTTATTTTTGTGCGCAGGGTGGGGGTGGATGAAGTGGAGTTGTATTAGGTCGGGAGGGGATCTGGTCATTAGGGATTAGATGACATGATATAGAGATGGAAGATGTGGAATTAGAGAGGATGGCATGGTGAGCCAGAAAGCCAGTTTAATAATATCCCTGGAGATAGACTCGGTTTTTAATCTTCTGACTTTTTCTGAGTAGCTATTAGCCTCATAACCCCTCCAAATTCTCTGATGTTGTGGGGTTTCTTTTTAGAGAGTTCGAACTGCAAGGGAAATGGCCCATCAGAGTCTTCAATTCCCTGAGTAATTCCTCAGAATCTGCCACATCTGAGATCCCACACAGTTCTAATGCACGACTCACCAAATTCACCAAAGGTCCTTAGACAACGCCTTCCAAACCCATGACCACTTCCATCTCGAAGGACAAGGGCAGCAGATAAATGGGAATATCACCACCACCTTTAAATTCCCCTCCAAGCCACTCACCATGCTGATTTGGAAATATATCGCCATTCCTTCACTGTTGCTGGGTCAAAATCCTGGAATTCCTTCCCTAAGGGCATTGTGGATCAACCCACAGCAAATGGACTGCAACGGTTCAAGAAGGCAGCTCACCACCACCTTCTCAAGGGCAACTAGGGATGGGCAACAAATGCTGGCCCAGTCAATGATATCCATGTCTCACAGATGAATTTTTTAAAATCCCGGTCTATGCTACTCCAACACTTATCTGACGACAGGAATATCTGGGCTGTTAAGAGTAAATACTACATTACATGGTGATCTGGGATAACGCATTCTCTAATCGTACCGCTACATTTATGAAATACTCATTCTCTGCATGATTTTAGGGACAGTCTTGGTAAGTCGAGCAGCATTAAGTGTGCAGTAGAGATATCCAACACCCAGGCCCCTTGGATAACAGAATCCACGAGTGGACAACAATGTAGGCTTGAGCTCATGCAAGCAGCACAGTCCATGGAGACCGCAGTATTAGCACAGTCCTGCACGGATTACACCAGTCAGGGAGAAAGTTTGCTCAGTCTGACATTTTAAACACTGATCCTGACTGCACCCCTGCACCATCTCCCCCCCACCCCCCCAACCACTACATGTGAGAAGGGTGACGTTTAAAACCCAGTCCTTGCAGACAGAAGGTGCTGCAATCAGGAGACAGTCACTTTGGTTATAAGTTCATAAGAGATAGGGGCAGAATTAGGCCATTCAGCCCATCACTATTTGATCATGGCTGACACGCTCCTCGCCCCCATTTTCCTGCCTTCTCCCCATAACCCTTCAACCTATTACCAATTAAAAATCTGCCTAACTCCTCCCTAATAAGTACATAATACATAGGTTATATGGATGTTAAAAGAAGGACTAGTGCAGAATATTGTAAATGCCCTCAGCAAACCCTTTCAGTGCTTAGATTAGAATTAATGACACGTGAATAAACTTTATAGTGATGCTCGAAAGATGCAATTTATAAAATTACTGAAAGAGGGATAGGATCTCTTTAACTTCGGGGTGTTGCACGGTTTATGTGGAATTGTACAAACCAGGAGTAGGCCAGTAACCAGCACTGCAGAGGTGGGATACATCCTGACAGCTAAATGTAGCTTGTCACTGGTGTTTTGACAGGAATGTAACAGGTTGGTTGTTTTGAGTAACGGCACTATAAGTACGAAGGTACGGTACAGACCTGGTCTGCAGATGCTCATGGATGCAGGCCTGAACAGAGCAAGAATCAGTCGGACTGGAATTTCCGAAACAAAAAACTGAAAAGCTCAGAAGATCTGGCAGCATCTGTGGAGAGAAATCAAAGTTAACATTTTGGGGCCTTCCTCAGAACTGACAGTAGCTAGGAAAAATGTTGGGTTTTATGCAGAAGATAGAGTTGGGGTGAGGGTGAAGGAGTAAACATTAGGTGAGGATAGAGCCCAAAGAGGGAGAAAAGAACAGTTAGACATAGAAAATAGTGGATAACAATCTGGATAGGAGAATAAATAGCTATTAATGGGGACTGTTGGGGGTAATAATGGGTTGTCTGTAAGAGCAGACCAAGCATTAACAAGGCCTGGTATTGTGAGGGTTAGGGTAAGGACATGGGAGAAGTTCAAGCCCTAAAGTGGTTGAACTCGATATTGAGTCCAGAAGGCTGTAGAGTTCCCAAGTGGAAAATGAGGTGCTGTTCTTCCAGCTCGCACTGAGTTTCACTGGAGCACTACAGCAAGCCTGAGACAGGGATGTTGGCCAGGGAGCAGGGTGGTGTGTTGAAATGGGATTGGAATTTCTCCTTGACTTCCTGATTAGTATCAAGTTCTTGGCAAATGCAAAACAGCTACCCAAACTGTTTGAATCACTTGAACAGGCCATCTATCAATCCATGATATTGCAAAAAGTTACAAATGTGACTTTTTATTCCATCCTTTCAAGATTCTCTTCAGTGATAGTGCTCCTCTATTTTCAATCTTTCAATTTCACTTTTGTGTTTTTTTGGTATTGTTTGGTAGTACAGCGTTTGAATATTGAGGACATACTTTTTTCAAGCCTTTGAATACATCCATTAACTGTCAATCCTACCATCACAGTGGCACTGAAATTCAAAAACTGCATTCATCATTTTTCATTATTAACTTCTGCATCGTCCAAGAAAACACCTTTACCAATCGGACCCCACTTGCCAACCAATTTGCACTCTTCTCTCATGCAGTACAAGTGTGGGCTTTGTCCTTGAACTTGTATTCTTGCAAATTGTCCTGATGATTCAAGGTGAGAAAAGTTTTGAGAAAATGTGTCTTTTCTCAACAAAACTCCGTTGTTGCTGTTCAGCTGTGTTTGAATAATTCTGATGACAAACCTGTCTGAGAATGAAATACCATACTGCTCTATAATGCTCCTCCTCTAGTTGTGTAGGTTTCTCGATTCATGAGTTGATTTCTCAATTCTACAAATTCATAATTAATTCTATTTGGAAATATGGATTTCTTTTCTATTCTGATATGGATTTTCCTGCCTTTGATTGATGATACGAACATTTCTGCCTCTTTGTTTTGATATTTCAGTTAGAGATTTCTCTGCCTAAAACTAAAGGTATTTTTCTTTTATGAAAACTGCTTGTAAAGTCAAGGAGATGTGAGGGCATAAGTTTTATTTTAAGCTGAATGCAGTTTCAAGGGTATCTACTGAACTTTGAGTTCACTGCAATTACTTAGCTCTTAGATTGACAAAGGCACTCTCAGAGCCATAGGATATAAGGAATCACGTATTGGGATGATCTTTGGTGTTGATCGTACAAAAATATAAGAAATATGAGCTGAACATTGTGGCTCATCAAGCTTGTCTTGTCATTTCACACAACCATTGCTGATCTTGTATTTCTTTTCCACCTTCTTTCCTGCTCTCCACCTTCAACAATTCCCTGACAGACCAAAATTCTGTCCCAGTTTCAAGTAAACTGAACGATACATTATCCACAAACTTCTGGGGTGCAGAAGTGATGCAATTTCTCCTCGTCTCAGACCTAAATGATCAGCCACTTATCCTAACGACTGTGAGCACACCGGGTTTTTGATTCCCCAAACAGCGGAAACCAGCCCTCAGCATCTAATCTTTCGACCCTCTTGCACATTTCGTTGAGATCGCCTCTCACTTTTCTAAACTCCAAGGAATTGAGTCCCAGTTTACCTAGGCTTACAGAGCAATCCTTTCACATCAGGGACTCATTTTGTAAACCTTTGCTGTCTGCCTCCAGTACAAATATATCCTCTCATACACAGGAGGCCAAAATTACACATAACCTTCTACAAATGGTCTCACCAAATCCCTGTTCAATTTTAGCAAGACTTCTTTATTCTTGTACTTTGCAATAAAGGCATTTGCCTTCCTAATTGCTTGCTGTACCTTCAGGCTGACTTCTTCAATCCCTGTACAAGTCTACCTAAGGCTCTTTGAACATCGACTCTTGCAAATTTTGCACTGTTTAACTTACATTGTGCCTTTCTATTTTTATGACCGAAGTGAACAACCTAACGCCTTGCTGCGTAATACTCTGTTGCCATCTTATTGCACAGTCACTTAATCAGTCCATATCACAATGCAGCCTCTGTGCATCCTTGCCCCAGCTTTGCATCAGCAACAATATTGGATACATTATGCCCTGTGTCTTCCTCCAAGTCATTACTGTCAATTATAAATAGCTGAAGTCCCAGCATTGATCCTTGTGATACTCCAATATTCACTGCTGCCAACTTGAAGATGGTCCAGTCATGTTCACTCTTTGCTACCTATCTATTAATCATCATCAGGAGACCAAGGGTGCCTCACAGCGCCAGGGACCTGTGTTCAATTCCACCATTGGGCAACTGTCTGTGTGGAGTTTGCACATTCTCCCCATGTCTGCGTGGGTTTCCTCCCACAGTCCAACATTGTACAGGCTAGGTGGACTGGCCATGCTAAATTGCCTGTAACGTTCAGGGATGTGTAGATTAGGTGGGTTATAAGGGGATGGGTCTGGGTGGGATGTTCTGAGGGTCAGTGTGGATGTGTTGGGCCTGTTTCCACATTGTAGGGATTCTATGATCTCTAATACATTAGTCCCCAACTCCACATGCTGTTATCTCCTTGTTAAGCACCTTAGTGAATGCCTTTTGGAAGTGTAGGTATCGACTGATTTGCCTTTAACTACCCTGTCTGTTAGATCCTCCAAGAATTCTAACACATATTTCAAACACGGATTCCTGTTTAGTCAAACTGCTTCAACATGTCCTAACCATGTAGGTCAGACCAGGTAAGGAAGGCAGTTTCCTTCCCTAAAGGACATTGGTGAACCAGATGGGTTTTTCCTGACAATCGACAGCGGTTTTATGGTCATCATTAAACTCTTCATTCCAGATTCTTTGTTGAATTCAAATTCCACCATCTGCCATGGCAGGATTTGAACCCCAATTCCCAGAACATTAGCTGAGTTTCTGGATTAATAGTCCAGAGATAATACCACTAGGCCATCACTTCCTCCGTAAGAATTGATTTTAAAAAAATTGGAATTAAAGGTCTAATGATGGCCTGGAACCATTGTCAGGAAAAACCCATTTGGTTGACAAATTCCTTTTAGGAAAGGAAATCTGCTGCCCTTACCCAGTCTGGCCTACATGTGATTGCAGGTCCACAACAACATGGTTGATTCTTACCTGTCCTCTGGGCAATGTAGAGATGGTTAATAAATTCTGGCTAACGTTAAGGCTAATCATTTACAACAGAAGAACATGCTTTAAGTAGACTGTCACATTTCAAGTGATCTTAGTTTAGTTGGGGGGATGAGATTTTAAACCCCACTCCCCCAGATCACAGGTATAGCAACAGACAATAAATGCTGGGCCCAGCCAGTGATACCCACATCCCACAAGTGAATAAAGAAAAAGAGATGCAACAATAAAATCAAAACTTGCTGGAGACACTCAGCAGGTCTGGCAGCATTGATGGAGAGAAAGCAGAATTAACATTTCAGATCCAGTGATCCTCCTTAAGAACTAACATGCAGTGATGCTATCATGAGCATGTCTCTGAAAGAGTGTGAGCTGTAACCAAACAGGGGAGACCAAATGCAGACTGGGGGACAGCTTTGCAGGACATCTCTGCTCATTCCATGACAGTGATCTCAACCTTCCAGTATCTTGCCATATTAATACAACATGTTGCTCTCATGCCCACATTTCCCTTCTAAGCCTGCTGCAATGCTCCAGTGAATCCCAGCATAAACTGCAGAAACACTATCTCCTTTTTTTCTGTTCGACACCTTATAGCTTGATGGGTGATCTAACATTGAGATCAACAACCTTAGACCATGAACTCTGTCCTCAATTTGCATACATATTCGCTTCCAGTATCTATATCTTGTTTCCATGTCTCTCCTTTTTGTCAGAGCTGTGCATCATTCTGCTACTTAACACCTCTTTTAGACTCTCACTTTGTTGTTTCTCTAGAGGTATGCCCTTGCCTTTGTCCAGTGACACATTCCATTTCTAACTTCTCTCACCCTCTTAACCTTTTTGTGATCTCCTTGACTGTTACATCTACTCGGCCTCTCTCCCTCAATTTTCCAACGGTTTGAATCCCAGCAGTTTTCCACCCTGCTGCAATTACAAGAAAATAATATTGGACTCAAAATTTTAACTGTGTTGCTGTCTCCACAGACCACCTGCTGAGTTCCTCCAGCAGACCCTGTTTTCATTGTGTAAATCGTTGGTATTAGTTCACTTCTTTCTAAACTCCACATGTGGAATGAACGTGCCAGGATCCTTTCTCGAATGTAAAACAAATGTGTAGGAATTTCCTTTACATCATTAGCAGTTCTGTATCAATCAATTAACATCAGCAGAAAAGGTCAGGTCACCCACTACCTTTAAATGCCAGTGAATTGCGGACATCAGTAAACTGGGCAGTAAGGTGAGGTTCTAATGTGCTGACTATACCTATAAAAAGATTAGCAACACAAATTTAAAGTTCTTTTATCGAGCCTTGTAACCAGTAGGAATAGCAGGTTCTAGCATTAATTTTACACTGGATATAGGCCAAAAAGCAATTGGTCAGAGAAGATATCTGCTGTGATTCAACCAACAACAACTACTTAAATTTATGTAACATCTTTCACATAATAGCATGTCCCAAAATACTTGACAGGGAACATTATGAAACAAAGATTTACCACGATGTTGCCGGAAATGGAAGGTTTGAGTTATAAGGAGAGGCTGGATAGCCTGGGACCCTTTTCATTGGAGCTTAGGAAGTTGAGAGGAGACCTTATAGAGGTTTATAAAATCATTAGGGGTACAGATAAGGTGAATGGCAGCTGTCTTTTCCCGAGGGTGGGGGATTTCAAGAATCGGGGGCATATTTCTTAAGATGAGAGGAGAAAGATTTAAAAAGGATATGACGGGCAACTATTTTTACGCAGAGGGTGGTTCATGTATGGAATGAACTTCCAGAGGAAGTGGTGGATGTAGGTACAGCTACAACTTTTGAGATACATTTGGATAACTTTCTGAATAGTGTGAAGGGATATGGGCCAAGTGCAGGCAAATGGCACTAGTTTAGTTTGGGAACATGGTCAGCATGGGCTGATTGGCCGAAGTGTCTGTTTCCGTGCTGTATGACTCTATGACTCTAAAGTGTGACCCTCCAGGCCACATGGAGAGACATTAGGATGGGTGACCAACCCATACAATGTGATAGGTTTCAAGGAGTCTCTTAAAAGAGGAAAGAGAGGGAGAGAGCTTGAGTCCAAGGCCACGAATGGTGAGGCATTTAAATTTGTGAGCACATAGAGATCTCAGAGATTGTGGGTTTGGAGGAGATTACAGAAATAGGAAGGGAATGGAGGAATAGGAACAGGAATAGGGATAGGAATGGCCATGGAGGGATCTGAAGCCAAGATGAAGGAGGCAATGTAAATCAGCAGGCACAAGTGTGGTAGGTTCCTTTGAATGGGAATAGGAGAGGTTTGAACAATCTCAAATTTAAGGACTGAAGCAAGGAGAGAAACTAGAGAAAGATGTGAGATCTGGGCTTGGGCAGGGGCAGAATTTTGAAAGTTTAGTCAGGTGGGCTCATGAAAATGGAGGCATACAGCAAAGGACATTAATCAGATGGTATTGATGGTACAATCCCTTGTGAGTTCCTTGTGTGTATTGTTGGAGATAAGGGTGTAGGAGAATGGGAAAAAAGGTATAAGAGGATGATCTGCAGAACACTAAAAAATGCCAGTGAGAGCAGGACCTACCAGTGGTTTACCAGGTTCAAACTGATCTGCCATTACCAGCTAAACCAGATGCTAAACCTATCTGTCCAATTCTGAGTCCCTTACAGCGGAAATGAGGACCACATCTAGGAGAAATGAGCAGGAGAGAGAGTGAGGGAAAATGATTGCTTTTATAATGAACTCATGCTTTGAAGCTGGATGTCAGGATGAGTTTGAACAAATCAGTAACTGCAGACACACCTGAACAAGAACACAAGAACATAAGATCCATGAGCAGGAGTAGGCCATCTGGATCCCCAGAGCCTGCCCCGCCATTTAACAAGATCATGGCTGATCTTTTTGAGACTCAGTTCCACTTACCCGCCCACTCACCATAACCCTTAATTCCTTTACTATTCAAAAATTTATCTAGCCTTGCCTTAAAAATATTCAGCGAGGTAGCTTCAACCGCTTCACTGGGCAGGGAATTCCACAGATTCACAACCCTTTGGGTGAAGAAGTTCCTCCAGACCTCAGTCCTACATCTGCTTCCCTTTATTTTGAGGCGATGCCCCCTAGTCCTAGTTTCACCTGCTAGCGGAAACAACCTCCCTGCCTCCACCTTGTCTATTCCCTTCATAATCTTATATGTTTCTATAAGATCTCCCCTCATTCTTCTGAATTCCAATGAGTATAATCCCAGTCTACTCAGTCTTTCCTCATAATCCAACCCTCTCAACTCTGGAATCAACCGAGTGAATCTCCTCTGCACCCCCTCCAGTGCTAGTATATCCCTTCTCAAGTAAGGAGACCAAAACTGCACACAGTACTCCAGGTGTGGCCTTACCAGGACCCTATACAGCTGCAGCATAGCCTCCCTGATTTTAAACTCCATCCCTCTAGCAATGACAGACAAAATTCCACTTGCCTTTTTAATTACCTGCTGCACCTGCAATCCTACTTTTAGCGATTCATGCACAAGGACACCCAAGTCCCTCTGCACAGCAGCATGCTGCAATTTTTTACCATTTAAAACATAGTCCATTTTGCTGTTATTCCTACCAAAATGGATGACCTCACACTTATCAACATTGTACTCCATCTGCCAGACCTTTGCCCACTCACTTAGACTATCTATATCCCTCTGCAGACTTTCAGTGTCTTCTGCACACTTTGTTCTACCACTCACCTTCGTGTCATCTGAAAATTTTGACACACCACACTTAGTCCCCAACTCCAAATCATCTATGTAAACTGTAAAGAATTGCGGTCCCGACACTGACCCCTGAGGTACACCACTAGCCACTGACCGCCAACCAGAAAAACACCCATTTACCCCTACTCTTTGCTTTCTACTGGTCAACTAATCCTCTATCCATGCCAATACATTACCTGTAATACCGTGCAACTTTATCTTATGTAGCAGCCTTTGGTGTGGCACCTTGTCAAATGCCTTCTGGAAGTCCAGATACACCACATCCATAGGTTCCCCATTGTCCACCATGCAAGTAATGTCCTCAAAGAATTCCACCAAAGTAGTTAAACATGACCTACCCTTCATGAACCCATGCTGGGTGTACCCAATGGGACAATTTATATCCAGATGTCTTGCTATTTCTTCCTTAATGATCGATTCAAGCATTTTCCCCACTACCGAAGTTAAGCTAACTGGCCTGTAGTTACCTGCTTTTTGTCTACTTCCTTTTTAAACAGTGGCATCACATTGGCTGTTTTCCAATCTGCGGGAACCACCTCAGAGTCCAGTGAATTTTGGTAAATAATTACTAGTGCATTTGCTATTTCCCCGATCACCTCTTTTAGTACCCTGGGATGCATCTCATCAGGGCCAGGTGACTTGTCTACCTTTAGCCCCATTAGCTTGCCCAGCACTGCCTCCTTAGTGATAATGATAGTTTCTAGGTCCTCACCTGCTATAATCTTCTTGCCATTAGTTTTTGGCATGTTATTTGTGTCTTCCACTGTGATGACCAACACGAAATAACTGTTTAATGTCTCGGCTATTTCCTCATTCCCAGTTATTAAATTGGCCTTCTCATCCTCTAAAGGAGCAATGTTTACCTTCGCCACACATTTACGATTTACATACTTATAGAAAATTTTGCTGCCTGTTTTTATATTTTGAGCTAGTTTACTCTCATAATCTACCTTTCTTTTCTTTATAACTTTTTTTGTGGCTTTTTGTTGGCCTTTAAAGATTTCCCAATCTACTAGTTTCCCATTGCTCTTTGCTTGTTGAGAAGAGACTCTTGAGATTTTGAAAGCAAATGCATTGGGGAATACATCTCAGTTACACAACAGGATGGCAGCAGAGCAGGGCTTGTCCACTCTCAATGCTTTTCTTTCTTCTTCTCTCATCTATTATATCCTTTTATTTGGGTTTTCCTTTTCTCTACACACCTTCTAGAGCAGCAGCTGGGGGAATAGCCATAAGCCACAAGGTGGTTGGACTGTCCCAGGCCAGGGCTCTGGTGGTCAGTGCCAGGATGGCAGGTGAGCCCAGAGACTTCCCGGTGCAGGGTAGGGATGGAGCTCAGTGTGGGGTAGGGATGGAGCTCAGTGTGGGGGAGAGATGGAGCTCAGTGTGGGGGAGAGATGGAGCTCAGTGTCGGGGAGAGATGGAGCTCAGTGAGGGGGAGAGATGGAGCTCAGTGCAGGGGAGAGATGGAGCTCAGTGCGGGGGAGAGATGGAGCTCAGTGTAGGGGAGAG
>NC_063351.1:4045112-4046376 GCF_021869965.1 Rhincodon typus
GATGGAGCTCAGTGCGGGGGAGAGATGGAGCTCAGTGTAGGGGAGAGATGGAGCTCAGTGCAGGGGAGAGATGGAGCTCAGTGCAGGGGAGAGATCAAGCTCAGTGTGTGGGAGAGATGGAGCCCAGTGCAGGGGAGAGATCGAACCCGGTACGGGGGGAGAGATCAAGCTTAGTCGGGGGGAGTGATGGATCTCAGTGTGGGGGAGAGATGGAGCTCAGTGAGAAGGAAGAGATGGAGCTCAGTGCCAGGGGAGAGATCGAGCTCAGTGTGGGGGAGAGATCGAGTCCAGTGCTGGGGTGATGGAGCTCAGTGCAGGGGGAGAGATGGAGCTCAGTGCGGGCGGAGAGATGGAGCTCAGTGCCAGGTGAGCGATCGAACCCAGTGTGGAGGGAGAGATTGTGCCGGCTGCAGGGGGAGAGATGGAGCTCAGTGCAGGGAGAGAGACGGCGCTCAGTGCTGGGGGAGAAATAGAGCTGAGTGTAGGGGAGAGATGGAGCTCAGTACGGTGGGGGAGAGATCGAGCCCAGTGCAGGGGGAGAGATGGAGCTCAGTGAGGGGGGAGTGATCAAGCTCAGTGTGGGGGAGAGTTCGAGCCCAGTGCGGCAGGAGAGATCAAGTCCAGTGCCTGGGGAGAGATCGAATCCAGTGCCCGGGGAGAGATCGAGCCCAGTGCCGGGGGAGATATCGAGCCCAATGCGGGGCGAGACATCGAGACTAGTGCGGGGTGAGAGATCCAGCCCAGTGTAGGGGGAGAGATCAAGCTCAGTGAGGGGGAGAGATTGAGCTCAGTGCAGGGGTCGAGATGGAGCTCAGTGCTGGGGATAAATCGAGCCCAGTGCAGTGGAGAGATCAAGCTCAGTGCGCAGGGAGAGATGGAGTTCAGTGTGGGGGGGGCGACATGGAGTTCAGTGTGGAGGAGAGATCAATCCCAGTGTGGAGGAGAGATCGATCCCAGTGTGGAGGAGATATCGAGACCAGTGCGGGGGGTGAGATCCAGCCCAGTGTGGAGGGAGAGATCAAGCTCTGTGTGGGGGAGAGATCGAGCACAGTGCAGGGGTGAGATGGAGCTCAGTGCGGGGGAAGAGATGGAGCTCAGTGAAGAGGGAGAGATGGAGCTCAGTGTGGGGGAGAGATGGAGCTCAGTGAGGGGTAGAGATGGAGCTCAGTGTGGGGGAGAGATGGAGCTCAGTGCAGGGGAGAGATGGAGCCCAGTGCGGGGGAGAGATGGAGCTCAGTGTGGGGGAGAGATGGAGCTCAGTGTG
>NC_063351.1:4046776-4055023 GCF_021869965.1 Rhincodon typus
GGAGAGATGGAGCTCAGTGTGGGGGAGAGATGGAGCTCAGTGAGGGGTAGAGATGGAGCTCAGTGTGGGGGAGAGATGGAGCTCAGTGCAGGGGAGAGATGGAGCCCAGTGCGGGGGAGAGATGGAGCTCAGTGTGGGGGAGAGATGGAGCTCCGTGGGGCTGAGGGGAGAGATGGAGCTCAGTGTGAGGGAGAGATTCAGCCCAGTGCAGGGGAGTGATGGAGCTCAGTGCAGGGGAGAGATTGAGCTCAGTGTGGGGGAGAGATAGAGCTCAGTGTGGGGGAGAGATCTAGCTCAGTGTGGGGGAGAGATGGAGCTGAGTGCAGGGGGAGAGATCGAGCCCAGTGCGCATTGAGTCCAGGGTGTGGGGAGAGTTGGAGCTCAGTGTGAGGGAGAGATCGAGTTCAGCTCAGGGGAGAGATCGAGCACAATGCGGGGGAGAGATCAAGCTCAGTGCTGGGGAGAGATCGAGCTCAGTGTGGGGGAGAGATGGAGCTGAGTGGGGAGGGTGAGATCGAGCCCAGTGTTGGGGGGAGAGATCGAGCCCAGTGTGGGGGGAGGGATCGAGCCCACTGTGGGGGGAGACATGGAGCCCTGTGCACTGGGAGAGATCGAATCTAGTGCGGGGGGAAAGATTGAGCCCAGTGCGGGAGGAGACATGGAGCATAGTGTGAGGGAAACTTCGAGCTCAGTGCGGGAGAGAGATCGAGCTCAGTGCGGGGGAGAGATCGAGTCCAGTGCGTGGGGAGAGATCGAGCCCTTGTGGGTACAGCCCAGCATGAAGCAACTGCAGGCCCATGGCTAAAGCAGGACTGCAATTTTGAACTTCACTTTATATCGTTATTTTCTACTTTATAATGAGATGAACTGTAATGTTGGACTTTAATTTACTTATTTATTATTCATTTGTCCCTTAGATTTTGTCCTTAGGCACCTTGTATCTAAGATGACACTGGGAGTGGCCGCATTGTAAACTTTTCACTGTACTCCTGTATCCCTGTACATGTGACAATAAAACCCAATTCCTAAAAACTGGGGACAGGTATAAATGACCTGGTTTCATACAAGTTGCATAAAAGTGAGGGCATATAAAAACCTGATAGTCATGAGGAAATAGATGTCAATTACAGGAGACGCACAGAGGTCCCATTGCCAAGTTTGGAGATGGATGAAGTGAATGAAGTTTAGAAACTTTAAAGTCTTGGACGAGGCACTGATCCGATGATAAAATGCTCACATTAGATTCAAAATGCTATTGGTTAAAGCTTTACCCCAAAGGTATGAGCACAAGATCCTTTTGAGTTTGGTGATTAGACTTAATTTACATGTCTGCCCAAGTCTTCCGGGGCATCCTGGGGATGTGAAAGTTAGCATATAAATGCAAGTCTTTCTTTCTTTATAGATTAGCATACAGCAATATAATAGAGCGATCATTTACAGTCAGTCCTTCTGAGTGTCAAAAGTTTTCAAAGGCCTCATACAGGGTTAGCTGATGTATGATAAATCTCGCATGACAGAATCAGGACTTACAACTGAACTCCTACAAGAATGCAAAGGCAAAATGAGGAGCAGCTCTGACATAAAGGCTTAAAAAAATACATTTTAAACATCAGATGAAGTTGATTTTGTCACTAATAAGATGTATTAGGTTCAACAGTTAATTGCACAACCCAAAAAAATCTGGAGTTTGAAATCTATCAGGAATACACTTGCAGCTTAAAACCTTGCGGATGATGTGAAATCTTGATCATTTTTCACTCAATAATTTGTCAGCGATGACAGGAGCTGAAGGGATTCTGAAACAACGTTTAGTTACAGATTCACCTGCCCTTCCTATGTTTACAAGTTACTGCATCAACATCTGATCGTCACACAAGCAAATTCAAATTCGACTGTGCGAGCAAACTGACCAGGAAAAGTTGGTCAAACACTGTGACCACTTTCTGAAACATTTCACACATTGGAAAAGACTCATTCATTTTATCACCTGTTACAAATGACGGTTGATTCAGTGAGCGCGGGTCTGATAGTGTAGCGACACCCTGCATTTGCATCGCGCCGACATAGCAAACTGTCTCAAGATCCTTCAGGAGGAAATCACCAGACGGAAATCGAGCAAGAGACAAAGAAGTCAGGAAGGCGGCTGGCCATCAACTTGGTCTTTGATAATGCTTCAAACCTCAGATTAGTTTTCAATCGAAGTTTGTCAACCCATTGTGTGCGATGACCTGCACCCTTTAGGGGTATTTATTAATCCAGAGACCCAGGTTCCGGGGTCTTGAGCTCAAATCCCTGCTACGGCAGATGATGGAACTTGAATTCAAGAATAACCAACTTAAAGAGCTAATGATGGCCATACAGCCAGTGCTGATTCTTGTGGAGAAAACCCACTCTTACCCTTTTGCAAAGGAAATCTGCCATTCTCACCTGGTCTGGCTTGCACGTGACTCCAGTCCCACTGCAATATGAGCAAGGAACATTGGCCTAAACAGTGATTCCAATGAATATAAAAAATAAATTCTGAATGTGCTTTTGGGTGGTTTTGTTTGTATCTGATTCTCCCTGATGAAAAATTGAGAGAGGACAAATTGATTCAATGGATGCAAGTTCTCAAAACCAAATGATAATGTCTACATTTGCTGAGCTGAAGGTGGTTATTCTGCCAATTATTCCATCAAGAGGACACTCCTTAGTAAGGTGCCACATTGTTTGTGTCCCTGAACACGATGGCTTTGTACTGAGTGGAAGCTGCCTGTGCTGGGGCTCTGTGCTGTCCTGAACCTATTTAATAAAGGACCATTTTCACCTTGGGAGTTCAAACCCTGTCATTCGACACATGGGGCTTGTCACAAGGAACTTGTCTGTGATTTCCCATGTTTCCCATCGCTTGTCCCCTGGTGGATCCTGCTCAGGAAGGTTACTCTATATGGGCACTGAGATGGAAGGACAAATAGGACACAAGATCAATCATATACGCCAGGAATTTTACTCCTTTCAAATTCCAGGAACAGCTTGACCACAGAACAAAGAATCTGTCTGAGCAGTGAACACAGTTAAAGCACGGTTGCACATAATATCATGCAGTTCTGAGGAAGGGTCGCTGAGCCCGAAACGTTAACTCTGATTTCTCTCCACAGATATTGCTGGACCCACTGAGCTTTCCCAGGAATTTCGTTTTTTCTTTCTGATTTCCAGCATCCACAGTTTTTGCGGTTTTCATCATGTTGTGCATTTGTTCGAATGAGATGATAGCGCGTTGGCAGGTCACTGCACAGCTCTCCCCATGTTTACTTGCACTGACCTTGTGCAGAGAATGTGGAGAGTTTGGGAGCCACTGACTGGAGCAGTCACACTGGACCCAGCTGTTACATCTTCAGTGTTTCTGGTAGCCTCACCTTACCCTGAGCACGCGCTGGTGTGGCCTGATACTGCATGGTCCCCAATTCGACACAGCAAAATTAAATCACCAGCTTTGTGCATAGAAGGAATAATGTCCCATCCAATAGTTTAATGTATTGTAAATACAGAAGAGCTGTTGTATTGAAGATAGTTGGCAAAGCATGTTACATAATATACTGTCCAAAACTCTGTGGGAATACATTTCAACCTTATATACTCTATTTAACCTTATTTCTGTAGTTTATACTGAGAAAGACTTTAATGTTAACTAACACCTTATTTACCTTATTCCACCCCTACCCACTTGGCATCCTACCTACTTGGCACCATGCCCGCACTAACATACTCTCTTTTGACTTAGCATTAAATCCAACTAGCACATATCCACTTACACATTTGGCACCCTATCATACCAGGCACCTTACCCACTGTCTCTCCACTCTCTACCCACATGGCACCCTACCCTCCTGGCACCTTAACCTCATGCTTATTTAGGTACTTATCACTTGACAGCTGCTGACAAAGTGGAGGTCTGTGCCCCTGGACCTTCATATTTCTGAATACGACAGCTGCCTACTGTGAAAACAGGTCACAGTTTGCCTCTCCCTCTGACAGTTCAGAGAGAATTCAGAATGTGGCTTCTCACGTCTGAGGGAAGCCTGCTCAAAATCTCCTGTCAGAAATGTGGAACTCTTTCCTTTCGTTAAAAAAAAGGAAGGGGCAGAGCGACAATTTAGGTGTGTGTGTCAATCCCTTGAAAACCTAGCCCAGTATTTTTAAGGAAAGATGGTTAAGGAGTGTTCTGTAACTCAGATTATTTAAAGATACGTTGCAATCAGTTACTCGGGCAACATTGGTCATCTTTTAGTTTTAACCTGCCAGGCTTTTGTGCTGTTCTTCAGATCTGTGATCAATCATCCTATATCAGTTGGAGATGATTTATTTCATACGGTCATATCACATTGAGTTGATGTCAGGAACCATTTCAAATATTCCTTGGAATTAATAGTATCTTCAAGTATCTGCACTTCTATAGTTGGTGAAGCTGAGATTAGCTGACACTAGCTTCCGAAGCTTAGGAATTCTGTTTAAATGTAACTTGTGAAGTGCAAAATTCCTGTTCGGTTGAGAAGCCACAAGGCAATTTCAATATGTTCTAGTCAACCACTCGGCCATCCAAATTTTGGATACTTGAAGCTAAGCTGCCATTGCTCTGGTAACCACTGCCCTGAAGGTGGGTTTTGGTTTCATTTATTCAGGGGATGAGGGCGTCGCTGATTTGGGCCAGCATTTATTACTCGTTCCTAATTGCCCCAAAGAAAAGTTAAGGGTCAATCTCACTGCTGTAAGTCTAGAGTCACATGTAAACCAGACCAGCTAAAGGACAAGAGTTTCCTTCCTTAAAGGACATTAGTGAATGAGATGGACATTTACAAAAATCAAATGAATCCATGGCCATCGTTAGACTCCTCATTCCAGATTTTTATTAAATTCAAACTCCACCATCTGCCGTGGCGGGATTCGAACCCACGTCCCCAGAACATTTTGCCGGATCTCTGGATTAATAGTCTAGCAACAGTACCACAGCTGTTATGCTATAGCTTCCCCACCTTAGACAGGAATCCAAAGACTCATCACCTTCTCACTCCTAAACAGCCTAACACTTACTCTGAGATAGTGGGCTGGATTTTCCGATGGTCAGACCATCATTATTCCAGCTTGGATGGGAGTTGCACACGGCGACCATTGTCGCAATTGCTCTGCAGTTGGGATTCTCCAAGACTCCATTTCAATCTGATGAAATGAAATAACTGGTTATTCAGAAATAGTTAGACTGTTAAATACAGAGTCTAACTCCTGAATAACTATTCAACTGATCCTAAACTTACCCTCACACACCCCCAACTATTCCTCTCCGAAACAACTTACAACCCCCAGACCCTAACCTCTCACCTCCCTCTTTTTCCAAGGAACCCAACACCCCCCAAACCCCAATCTCCCCCCTCCCATCCCTCACCCTCCTTGTCTGGATATTTCATCCCCTCTACAGACTCCACCAAGACCCCAACCATGACTCTGTCTTCTCTATCACTGGACCTGTGGGTGGGGGCGTGCCTTTGGGACCTGATTCTTACCCTCCTCCACCCCTTGCTGGTCTGGGATACATTCCCATTGCCCTGGCTTACTGTAATCGCTTACCTGTCATCTATTTCTCACCCTGCCGCCCTATCACTCACCCCCTACCCAGCTGACATACTTGTTGGGATGTCATGTTGCGGTTGCACAAAACATTGGTGAGGCCACTTTTGGAATACTGTGTGCAATTCTGACTGATCTGCTATAGAAAGGATGTTGTTAAATTAGAAAGGGTGCAGAAAAGATTGACAAAAATGTTACTGAGACTGAAGGGTTTGAGTTATAAAGAGAGGCTGAATAGGCTGGGGCTATTTTCCCTGGAGCATCGGAGGCTGAGAAGTGACCTTGTAGAGGTTTATAAAATCATGAAGGGTATAGATGGGGTGAACAGCCATGGTCTTTTCCCCAGGTTGGGGGAGTCATAAACTAGAGAAACTAGGTTTAAGGTGAGAGGGGAAAGATTTAAAAGGAACCTGATAGGCAACTTTTTCACACAGAGAGTGGTGCGTGTATGGAACGAACTGCCACAGCGGGTAGTGGAGGCTGATACAATTATATCATTTAAAAGACATTTGGACAAGTCCGTGGATAGGAAAGGTTTAGAGAGATATGGGCCAAATGCAGGTAAATGGGACTAGTACAGTTTAGGAAACTTGGTCGTCATGGACAAGTCGGGCCGAAGGGTCTGTTTCTGTGCTGTGTGACTCTATGACTCTATCATACATACCTGGAAACCCACCCCCATTCACTTGGCACACTACCTCCTTGTTATCTGGCATCTTACTTATCTTGGAACCTTATCCCTTATACTTTTGGCACCCTACCCTGTGGCACTCAAACCTCACACATCCTACGTACTTGTTGTTTAACAGCAGCTGTCAAAGTAACTGTTTGTGATTCAGGACATTTCAATGTCAGAGTATACTGCTGAATGCTGGGAAAAGGCATGTGGTCTGTTTCCCCCTGACAGCAGTGAGGACTTCCAGGGTGGAAATATGTCTCTGCGTTTGGCAAGGAACCCCCAGCGGAAATTAAGAGGGAGGTGATGGCCTAGTGGTAATATCGCTGGGCTGTTAATCCAGAGATCCAAATAATGCCCTGGGGACCCTAGTTCAAATCGCACCATGGCAGATGGTAGAGTTTGAATTCAATGAAAAAACATCTGGAATTAAGTCTAATGGCAACTGTGAATCCAGTGTTGATTGTTGGAAAAACCCATCTGGTTCACTAATGTCCTTTAGGGAAGGAACTGCCATCCTTAACTGGTCTGGCCTACTCCAGACCCACAGCAATGTGGTTGGCTCTTAACTGTCCTCTGGGCAATCAGGGATGTACAATAAATATTGGCCTAGCCCTCATCCCATGAATGGAAAAAAAAATGCAGAGCCATTTCCTTTTCTAAAATGAAGGTGTGGAGTGAAAATGCAAGTGTGTTTGCTACACATCATAAAATCTAGCCCAGCATCTGCTGGTTCCAGATTCCGCAAGTCCCTCCCACTGACTCCCACATCCTTCCTGCATCTAACCTGGCGAGCCCTGGCAAAATTTTGCATGTTTCACTGAGATAAATGAATGGGCTTGTGAGAGACATAAAGTACAACTGCACTGAAAAACTGACAAAAGGAAGGCTTTTCATCGATTCATTGAAGTACATTGAAGTGTTCAAAGTATTGTTGAAAGTAACTTCGACTTCCCCAACTTCCAAAAGCAGGCTTGTTAAGATTATTCAATAAGGCAAGCCAAGATACTATCTATTTTTTTGTTTGCAAGGAGTTTTTTGAGAAGCGATGAGATCTGCTTTTGCTAACAATGACTCTTCTGATTGAACATTGGATTCCAGATGAAACAGTTTTGATTTTAATTTCTTTTTAAGAGAGACTCCCTCAGCTGACATCAGCAAATGACCGGCCACATTTGTTCACACACTGTGTTTACCATCGGGTTTTTCTATCGTTCCCACTTCGGGCCGTCTGTTCGTCCTGTTTGGGGGTCACTTCAGTGGGGTTGATATCCCAGTTGCTGCTCACTGTAAGATAAGGAATAATGAGACACCAACTATATCATCAGAGGATGTCACTTGTTGTCTCTTGCAGCCTCATAAACCGGAGTAATATGTCTCTTAAATAAAGTCATACTTTCCTTAGCCCAGCAGACACGCATCCAAGAATACTATTTCTTTGTTGTCAATGCACTGTAAAACTGGACTTGATCTGGATTGGTGAGAGTTTCTATGAGAAGGTGACTGGGAGTAAACAAGGGCAGGGAAGGTGTACACTGAGATTTGAAGGCACTGATGGAACATCACTGACTGGACGAGAGGTCTGAGGGGATCAAACCCATGTGGAGGTCAGGACATCTGATGTTCAGCAGCCCTAATAAAAATTAAACTGCTGGAGGTTTACACACGCACACAAACATAAATGCACACACAAATGCACATACACAAACGCATGCACACACACGCATACATGCATATGCAAACACACACAAGCACAAATAGACACACATACTCAAAAACACACACACACACAAATACAAACACAGACACACAAACACAAACACATATACGAACACACATAGACACAAACATGGTGCACACAGGCACACATAAACACAAATGCACATAAACAAAAACAAATACACACACATACCCACACACAAAGGTGCACACAGAAACTCAGAGAACACAAACACAAATGTACACAGACACAC
>NC_063351.1:4055123-4062588 GCF_021869965.1 Rhincodon typus
AGCACATACACACAGACACAAGCACATACACACACACACAAGCACAAGCACACACACACAAGCACATGCACACACACACAAGCACAAACACACACACACAAGCACATACACACACACACAAGCACATGCACACACACACAACCACATACACACACATACACACAAGCACATACACACACACAAGCACATACACACAGACACAAGCACACACACACACACAAGCACATGCACACAGACACAAGCACATACACACACACACACACACACACACACGAGCACATACACACAGACACAAGCACAAACACACACACACAAGCACTTGCACACACACACGTGAATTCAGCCCAACTGGTCTGTGCTGCTGCATATGCTCCACATGAGTCCCTCCTGCCATACAGCCATAGATCACTGAGATAGTGCCTACAGCCATAAAGAAGGTGGTTAGCCAATTGTACAGCCATAGAGTCTTACAGAAAACAGACCTGTCAGTCCAACCCCTCCATGCTGACCAGATATCCCAAATTAATCCAGTCCCATTTTTCAGCATTTGGCCCATATCCCTCTAAACCCTTCCTATTCGTATACCCATCCAGATGCCTTTTAAATGTTGTAATTGTACCCACTTCCACTACTTTTTCTGGCAGCTCATTCCATACACGCACCACCCTTTGCACGAAAAAGTTGCCCCTTAGGTCCCTTTTAAATCTTTCCTCTCTCAACTTAAATCTGTGCCCTCTAGTTTTGGACTCTGCTAACCTGGGAAAAAGACCTTGGCTATTCACCCCTTCCATGCCCCTCATGATTTTATAAACCTCTATTACATCACCCCCTCAGCCTCTGACGCTCCAGGGAAGATATCTCCAGCCTATCCAGCCTTTCCTTATAACGCAAACCCTCCAGCCTCAGTAACATCGTTGTAAATCTTTTCTGAACTGTTTCAAGTTTTAGCAATATATTTCCTATATCAGGGAGACCAGAATTGAGCACAGTATTCTAAAAGTGCCTGTTGTAAGTTGTCTTGCACATTGAAATCTTCAATATATTTTGCATAATGTCTCAGATAAATTACTTTCTTGGTATAGCTCGAGTTTTTTTTGCTTTATAGATGCAAGCCACATATGTTCTGCAGAGTCTTCATTTACGGGTCCCAACATTTTTTGACAGCCATAATAGCAGCAATACCAGCAATTCATTTGCAAGCTATAATCATCACATGGTAAGGTCCAATTAGAACTATTTCTCTATAAAGCTGTTTGAAAAAATACACGTTTTTGAATGCATGCTATGTCAACTTTCAACAATGGGTGTCAGAAAGCATTTTCCTTATAGATTTTTTTCAGTAGTGATACAGAGCAGTTGCAGCAACATTTGAAGTCTTAATTGGTGCTACATATATTTGCAGAGGCCTCCACAAGAGTAAATTCACTTTTATGTTGGGATATTTTTTCCCCTTTATTCATGCACAGGCTGAGGGCATCACTGGCCAGGCAGCATTTATTGCCCATCCCTAATTGCTCAGAGGGCAGTTAAGAGTCAACCACATTGCTATGGGTCTGGAGTCACATGTAGGCCAGACCAGGATTGCAGTTTCCTTCTATAAAGGACATTATTGAACCAGGTGGGTTTTACTGACAATGGATTTGTGTCATCATTAGACTCTTGGTTCCAGATTATTATTAAATTCAAATTCCACCATCTGCTGGCTCTCTCTCCATGGATGCTGTCTGAGCGCTGTGATCTCCAGCATTTATTGTTTTCAGTCCACTATCTGCCATGGCAGGATTTGAACCCAGGACCCCAGAACATTACCTGACTCTCTGGATTATCAGTCTATCACCAGGCCATCACCTCCCCAGTCATGTCTTGTCTGCTCAGTCAAAAACAATGACCTAACCATTTTAATCCCATTTTCCAGCACCTTGCCCATAGTTTTGTATGCCTTGGCATTGCAAGTGCACATCTAAATACTTCTCAAATGTTATGAGAGTTTCTGCCTGTACCACCCGTACAGGCAGAGGATTCCAGATTCCCACCAGCCTCTGGATGAAAAAGTTTTTTCTTCACATGTCCTCTAAATCTTCTGTCCCTTACCTTAAATGTTATACCCCCTGGCCTTTGATCAGTACACCAAAGGGGAAAAGTTTCTCTCTGTCTAACCTATTGACGCTCCTCATAATTTTATACATCTCAATTATGTCCCTTCTCAATCTCCTCTGCTCCAAGGAAAGGAGTTTGTCCAATCTTTCTTCATAATTGAAACTCTCTAGTCCAGGGAACATTGTGGTAAATCTCCTCCCCCCCTTGTCCAGTGATAGCCCGATAATTTGGATTCCAGAATTGCGCACAATACTCTAGCTGCGGTCGAACGAACGTTTTATACAGTTCCAGATTAACTTCCTTGCTTTTAAACCCTATGCCTCGACTAATAAAGACAAGTATACCATGAGCCTTCTTAACTACATTGTCCACCTGTTGTGATACTTTAAGGGAGTGGTGTACACACACGCCAAGGTCCCTCTGATCCTCGGTACTTCCCAGGGTCCTACATCATGTATTCCATTGCCTTGTTTGTCCTGCCCAAATAAAGCACCTCACATTTATACAAATTGAACTCCATTTGCCACTGCTCAGCCCATCTGGCCAGCCCACCTAAAACCTCTTGTAATCAAAGCTATCCTCCTCTCTATTTACCACCCCACCAATTTTTGCATCATCTACAAACTTATTCCCAACTCTCCTACGTTCAAGTCAAAATCATTTACATAATAAAAACAGCAAGACCCCCAACACTGACCCCTGTGGGACCCCGCTGGACACAGACTTCCAGTCGGAAAAATCCCTCAACCATCATCCTCTGCTCTCTGCTACTCAGCCAATTGTGGATCCAATTTGCCAAATTTCCTTGGGTCCCATGGACTCTTACCCCTGCTGTCACTCTCCCATGAGGGACCTTATCACAAGCTTTGCTGAAGTCAAAGTAGACAACATCACAAGCTTTGCCCTCATTTGCAAACCAGGTCACTTCTGACCAATTTCAATCAACTTAGTCAGACATGACCTCCCCTGAACAAAGCCATAATGACTGTTCTTCATTAATCCTTGCCTCTTCAAATGCAGATTAATTCAGTCCCTCAGGATTGTTTCCAAAAATTTCCCCACCACTGAGGTCAGATTGACCAGCCTGTAGTTTCCTGGCTTATACCTTGGTCCCTTCCTGAATAATGGTACCACCCTGGCTGCCCCCAGTCCTCTGGCACCTCTCCTCTGGCCAGAGAGGAATTGAAACTTTTCCAATCAACCCAGCTATGTTCTGAATACTTCAACTCATTGTATGAATTTGTCATTCACTTGGCTGTTTATCTAGCTGCCCTTAAATATATCTTTGCTACTCACCTTAATTACTCCTTGGGTTGGCAAATTTTTTTATCACTTATGGGATGTGGGTGGCAAAGGCTGGGCCAGCATTTATTGCCCGTCCCTGGTTGCCCTCGAGAAGGTGGTGGTGAGCTACCTTCTTGAACCGCTGCAGTCCATGAGCTGTAGGTTGACCCACAATGCCATTGGAGAGAGAATTTCAATTTTTTAACTCAATGACACTGAGGAGAATGATGATGTATCATCATCAATGGCTTGGAGGGGAACTTGCAAGGGGTGGTGTTCCCAGGTATCTGCTGCCCTTGTCCTTCTAGATAGAAGTGGTTGTGTGTTTGGAAAATGCTGTCTAAGGATCTTTGGTGAATTGCTGCAGTGCATTTTGTAGATAGTACACCCTGCTGCTACTGAGCGTCGGTGGTGGAGGGAGCAGTTATTTGTGGATGTGGCACCAGTCAAGTGGACAGCACTGTCCTGGATGTGTCATGTTTCTTGAGTGTAGTTGGGGCTGCACCCATCCAGGCAAGTGGGGAATATTCCATCACACTCCTGACTTGTGCCTTGTCGATGGCGGACAAGCTTTGTGGAGTCAGGAGGTGAGTTACTCGCTGCAGTATTCCCAGCTTCTGGCTGCTCTTGTAGCCACTGTGTTTTTATAGCAAATCCAGTTCAGTTCCTGGTCAATGGTAACATATTATCCCAAACTCCGTTACCTCATCACTCATTGACTAAAGAATTTATTCTGAACTCCAACAGGATTTGTTGACGACTACTATATATGTACATAACCATATATTTATATATATGTACAGTCCTCAAATTTGAGCTCCTTACAAACTGAAACAGCTTTTCAGTGTCTGCTGTGACAAAGACTTCACAATTTTATGTTATTAGAGGCTTCCTTCAGTCATTCCTGATCACTCAGAACTCTCAGTCCTGGTGTAACTCTTGCAAATCTGTTGATTCAGATCAATGAAGATGCCAACTGTGACCAACAGAATCTTTATGAGATGACAGAAGTGGAGCCAGACTTGATGGAATGAGTTGGTTGAGGTATGAATACATTAGCATTTATAAAGTGTCCCATTCACGTTCGTCAAAATGTTGGATTTAAATAATTCAGCGTAATTTCTGACAGGCTTAAATACTGCTGACGGTGAATTAAGGTGGGATTTGAATCTCCCCATTTTAAAGATTAATGGAGGCACTAGTCAGAAGTGCAATACTCTCATGCTCAGAATTCTGGTTGATTGATAAGCCCATTCTTAGTTTCTTACAACCGGTTCTTCAATGAGTTTAAATAGTTCATGAGCTTTAGAGTCTTACAGCATAGGAACAGGCCCTTCAGCCCACCATGTCTATGCTGACCAACAAACACCAATCTACACTATTCCCTGCACTTTATCCATAGCCTTCTATGCTGTGGTGTTTGAAGTACACATCCAGATGCATCTTAAATATAATGAGATTACCTGCCTCCGCCACCCTCTCAGGCAGCACGTTCCATATTTCTACCACCCTCTGGGTAAAAAGTGTTTTCTCCAGATCCCTCCTCACCTTAAGATTATGCCCTCTGGTCTTAGGCACATCTACCATTGTGAAAAAGATTCTCATGATCCACCCTGTCGGTGCCTCTCTCGACGTGTTATACCTCAATCAGAAACACCCTCAGCCTCCTGTGCTCCAAGGAAAACAATTCCCAGCCTATCCAGTCTCTCCTCATAACTGAGACTTTCCATCCCAGGCAGCATCCTGATGTATCTCCTCTGCACCCAGGATTAAACTCCATCTGCCATTGTTCTGCTGAATGTACCAGCTGAGACCATCCTCCTCACTATCAACAACAGAAACAATTTTTGTGCGATCTGCAAACTTACTGATTATACCTTCTGCACTCATATCCAAGTCGTTAATGTACACAACAAACAGCAATGGTCCCAGCACCAATCCCTGTTGTACACCGCTGGTTACAGCTTCCAAACACAAAAATAACCCTGCAGCAATACCCTTTGCCTCCTTTTTGCAAACCAATTCTCGACCTAGTTTGCCAACTTTTCTTGGATCCCATGGGCCCTTACCTTTTGGACCAGCCTTTCATGTGGGGCCTTGTCAAAGGCCTTACTAAAGTCTGTGTAAGCCACATCAACTGCACTGCCCTCATCAATATATTTAGTTACCTTTTCAAAAAAACGCAATTAAATCAGTCAGATGGGATCTCCAGCTAACAAATCTGTACTGACTATCCCTAACCAATCCCTGCCTTTGCAAGTGTTGATTAATCTTGTCCCTCCGAATATTTTCCAATGATTTCCCTCCAACTGATGTCAGCCTAACTGGTCTGAAATTACCTGGCCTATCTCTGCTGCCATTCTTCAACAAAGAATCGATATTAGCCATTCCCCAGTCATCTGGCACTTCACCTGTGACCAGCAAAGTATTAAATATTGTGCTAGGGCCCCAGCAATCTCCTCCCTTACCTCCCATTGCAGCCTGGGAAACATCTCATCAGGACCTGGGACTTTATGAATCTTTATGCCTGCTAAAGCATTGTTTTTCGCCTTTGTGAATACAGATGAGAAACATTCAAACATGTCCATTGGCTCCACACACAGGTTACCTCTTTCATCTCTAATAGACCCCACTCTTTCCATGGGAATCCTCTTACTCTCATTATACTTATGAAATGCTTTGGAATTTACCTTGATCCGATTTGCCAAAGGTATTTTGCGGGCCGTCTTTTCCTTCCCAATTTATGTTTTTCAGTAACCCCCTCGACTCTATACTTTTGAAGGGCCTCCCCTGTTTTTAATGCACTTTACCTGACACGTGCTTCCTTGTTTTCCTTTATCAAATCTCGATAACCCTTGACATCCAGGATTTCCTGGACTTGTTGCCTTGCTCTTCATTCTGAGAAGAAAACACTGACCTTGAACTCTCGCTATACTACTTTTAAAATCTCAACACTTATCAGATGTAGACAAGTAACTGCTCCTTGTCTATGTTTGCCAGATCCTGTCTAATGAAATTGGCCTTTCCCCCAATTTAGACACCCAGTCTTCTGCACTGTCTTTATTCCTTTCCATTACGAGTTTGAAACTTACAGAGTTATGGTCACTATCTCCAAAATGCTCATCCACTGAAGCTTTAACCACCTGACTGGCTTCATTCCCCAGGATTAGCTCTAGCACTGCCCTATCTCTAGTTGGACTATCGGTGTAGTGGTACAAAAATATCTCCTGGAGTGATAAAAGCTGAAGATTATTGGATTATTTTCTTTGTACAAAACGCCTCCATCACTGACCCTTTACATTTTAATTATATCCATGCAAAATAAATACCATCAAGACAGCAGTTGATGACATTAGTCAGTTGTTTTAATCAACTGACATCGTTTAATACACAGAGATAGTAGGAACTGCAGATGCTGGAGAATCTGAGATAACAAGGTGTACAGCTGGATGAACACAGCAGGCCAAGCAGCATCAGAGGAGCAGAAAGGCTGACATTTCGGGCCTGAAGAAGGGTCTAGGCCTGAAACGTCAGCCTTCTTGCTCCTCTGATGCTGCTTGGCCTGCTATGTTCATCCAGCTCTACACCTTGTTATCTCGTTTAATACACAGCTATATCCTCACAGTTTATAGACCTGATTGATATAGATACATCTCCCATGGCATTGTACTGGGAAATACTGAACCATTATAATCTTCTGGTAGTGATGGATTAGGAGAAGCCTAGAACACTTAATTGAAGTATGAACCCTTTATCTGGGTGGACTCCATTAGAACATGGGAACTTACAATAGATATATACCTTGTCTATTGCAGAGATGAAGCTTAAATATACTCAAAGACTTATAGTCAGTAATGGTCCGCAGTTATATTTCAATGTTATTTGCTGTATAATGATTCTGTCTGTTGATCTTGTTAATGTTACCTTACTTTGTGCACCTCCTGCGCAGCCATAACTTTGCATGCCTCGCTCTGTCTAAGTGCCCTATGATCTGTATGAGATAACACCATGTGGAGCTGGAGGAACACAGCAGGCCAGGCAGCATCAGAGGAGCAGGAAAGCTGATGTTTCAGGCCGGGACCCT
>NC_063351.1:4062988-4084142 GCF_021869965.1 Rhincodon typus
AAACATCAACTTTCCTGCTCCTCTGATGCTGCCTGGCCTGCTGTGTTCCTCCAGCTCCACACTGTGTTATCTCTGACTCCAGCATCAGCAATTCTTACTATCTCTATGATCTGTATGTCCTTGTTTGCTATGATCTGCCTGTACTGCTTGCAAAACAACACTTTTCACTGCATTTAAGTACAAGTGACTACAATAAATCAAACCAAACTTTTTTTTAATAAAGCAATATATGGGGTGCTGTAAAACATTTGCTCTCAAATATTGAAGGTTTCAAATCACTAATTTTCAGAAACAATTATGGTGTGACTTGGAAACATTTAGATCAAGGTATGGTGGGGGGAGAAGCAGAAGGTTAGCACTGGGTAATGATACTCATTTAACAAGCTGGTGCAAACACGACAGGCCAAATAGCGTCCTTCTATGCCAGAACAGTTCTGTGACTCTTTGCAGATGCTTTGTTGGACAGAAGAATAGAGCCTTATAAAGATGATTGTTAGAGTGCAGACAAAGCTGTTTCTGAAAAGTCAAGTGTGCGGCCACCCCCAACCACAACAACTCCCACCCCCCAACAATGAGCCGGAGACTGGTTTGCATGACCAAGCCTTGAGGTAGAAAGTGGTTTGTGGCTGTTGGAACAAAGGATGCAGAAGGAAAGCATCAAATGGAGTGTCAGACAGGCATCAGTGCTTCGTGCAACATCAAGATCTTTGCAAGGTGACTTACAACGGTGAGCTGAAAATGAACATAAATGTAAAAATTGAGGCTACGCCAGTAACTAGGGAGTCTCAAGTTCAAGATTGTCAGCAAGACAGCCAGGATTGAGATGAGGAGAAACTTCTTTACTCAGAGAGTTGTTAGGATTTGGAATGTGCTGCCTGGGAGAAAGCGGGAGGTGGATTCCACTGGAGGTTTCAGAAGAGAGCTGGAAGTATATTTGAAAGTGATGAATTTAGAGAGCTACAGAGATAGGGTCGGAGAGTGGGACTAGATGGGAAGCTCTTTCAGGAGCCGCTACAGACAAGATAGGTCCAATGGCCCCCTCTGTACTGTAAAATTCTATAATTCTATATTAGGAAAGGATGTTCATTCCAACAGGACAAACTAAGATGGCAGTCTATTGCAACCGAAAGAAAGAAGAGGTATTGTTCTAGAGACTGGGCATTAACCAAAATCCCCTCACCTTGGCTGAAACAAGTCACTAATGTGGACTAGCCACCCCTTGTAACAGCAGGGATTTGCAGCATTTTATATGGCACCAACCCTTTGACTACTGAATGATCCTGGCAGATCACAACTAAGTTTTTCCTGTTGATTACCATCTTCAAGAAGATGACAGTGTGAGACCAGCTGCAGAGGATATTTCCAACTGCTCACAAGTCCAGCCTGAAAGACAGGAGGATGTGGAAAAGAAAGATTTAATAAAGAAAGTGATAACTCCCACAGACCAGATTAGCATCACAGTATCAGAAAGAAAACTGGGAAAACTGAGAGTGTGCACAGATCCACAGAATCTCAAAAAGCTAGGGTGGTATGGTGGCTCAGTAGTTGCCTCACAGCACCAGGGACCCAGGTGTGAATCTACCCTTAGATGACTGTGTGAAGTCTGCATGTTCTCCCTGGGTCTGCGTGGGTTTCCTCCGGGTGCTCCGATTTCCTCCCACAGTACAAAGACGTGCAGGTCAGGTGGATTGGCCATGCTATATCATCCCATAGTGTCCTGGGATGTGCAGGCTAGGTGGATTAGCCATGGGAAAGGCGGGGTTACGAGGACAGGAATGGGGGCTGGGTCTGGCTGTGATGCTCTTCCGTGGGTTCGTGTGGAGTCGATGGACTAAATGGCCTGATTCCACACTGTAGGGATTCAATGATTCTTTGATGTGATCTCACGACCCCATGCCAACTGCTTGAAGAAATTCTGCCACAACTTGCTCAGCCAAAGCTCTTTACTGCTGTCAGTGTGAAGGATGGACACTGGCAAGCAAAGTTGAATATAAACAACCAGTTTTCTGATTAGGTACCTAATAATCCTGAAAACCAGATTAATGTTCTGGCAAACACAGTTTCAAATCCCACCAAGAGAGGTAAGTGAATTCCATAAAAATATGGAATTGAAAAGCTAACCTAAACGCGACCATGACACCAAACTGATTGACATAAAAACCCATCTGGTTCAGTAATGTCCTTTAAGGAAGGAAAAGTCTGTCAGACTCATCTACTCTCCTGGACTCCAGACCCTCAGCAATGTGGTTGCCACTTAACTGGCCTCTGGGCAATTAGGGGCAGGCTGGCCTAGGCAGTGGGACCCACATCGCATGAATGAATTAAAAAAATGTATATTTTCGATTCCATTTTAGAGGTTGAGCATGCCGTATTGGCATTTCAAATGCTTTGGATGGGTGCAAACGTGGGCAGCATGAGAAAGACAATGGTCTAGCAGGAGTGGAACCAGTGGTGGGTGATCTATAGATGTGGAGATACAAATGGAAATAGCCATGAGAATCCAGTGAGGCTGCTAGACAGCCCTCAACTGATGAACTGAACAATAAAAAACAACAACTGAAGATGACTGACTTCAATCAGAGGCTCACATACTTTACAGTTAAAAAGGTTGGATTTAATCATGATAAGAAAACAGATGTGAGGACAGTTCAATGATTAATTGGGTTTGTGAACTAGCTGGCCAGTTTTTTTTTGTCAGCAGACTGTGAAACTTTGCACGAGTGTTGGCAAAGGAGATTGGGACCAAAAGCAGGAAGCCGCTTCCACTCCCATCTAATAACTGGTAACAACAACATCAGTGCTGAGGCACCTTGATCGTAGCAAAAAAGTCACCCAGCAAATCAGGATCTGGAGCAGCCCCGATGAAACAAGAATAACCAATAGTGTTTGTACTCATGCAAACTAAAAAAAAACACAATGCACAGATCAGGCAAGAGTGCGAGCCTATTCTCTTTGGTCATAAACATTTCAACCAGTACTTGCTTGGGAGAGAACAAGTGACAGTGGAGGCTGTTACTTCATGTGCAGAAATATCGCTTGGAAGTGAAATACAGACAAAGCAAGCAAATGTCTGTCACCAATATTCTGTCAAGAACTCTGTGAAGAAAGTTGACAATGTGAGCATTGTATGTGAAATCTTCCAGGTTCCAATAAGATGCAACAGCTAAATAGGACATCAAACCAGCAGAGCATTGACTCCAAAGGACAAGTAGCATGGTCATATCAAACAAATTACACAACAAGATGTAACTCTTCAAGTGTTACATGAAGTTGTATTGAAAGGTGGCCTGAAACCATCAAGTATACATCTTAAGAAAGAAATGACGACACTGTCTAGAATAGTATCTCGTACAAAAGGAAAAAAGTCATTATTCCCAAAGTGCCTCCATCAAAGAATTGAGTCGAGGAATAAGTTTAAAGACCTTATCACCTAATGCAGTGCTATAATGTCCTTCACGCTGAAAAGATCCTCATGATTCATGACATTCCAGATGGACAAACAGCCATCAACAATGGACATGAATGCTGTAAAGATTACAGGGCCAGGTTTTGGCTCTCAAGGTGGATGGTTCAAGCAGGGAACTTTCTGACTGGCTGAACTCATCACAAGTTTGGATTTTGGCTGGGGGAGAGGGCAAGCGTAGACTGGAGTCAGGCCCACCAAGCCCAGAAGCAGCATTTCAGCAGCAATGTAGCCCAAGATGAATTGTTTAGAAGACCCATTTCAGTTCTCTGGAATTAAACTGGTTATCTTTGATTAGTGTTCGACCCTCTAGGCATCACATTTTACCCTTCCTTTCCCCCGTGGCACCTTATAGCTTTCACACCAACTCAATGCCAACTCATGCCAATTCATCCAGTATGTGCAATGTACATAACCAATGAGCCATTTTAACAATAAATATGAAATTGTTGAAAATATTTAGAACACACACGCACAAACCTTCTTTTGAATAAATTTCTGTTGCTCCTACAACCATTAATATATCATTGACAGAGGCTTCAGAAGCATTTACATGAGGCCTGGCAGTGAGCCCAGGCCAATAAAAACGTGAGCTAAACAGCCAGTTCTATTTTGACAATGGAAGTGGATTATTGACTTTGCTTGATTAGCATCTTTACGTGGTGGTAATAGATTGTTCTTTCAGTCAGCTGTTTTGTCAGTATCTCAGTTCTTATTTAGGCAAATTTAAGAAGCGTGAAGCATTCGATTCCTCTGACTAATTGATCCATGAACTGGGAGCCCACTCTGGAATTTGGAGGGAAAGGTCAGAGCATCTGCTTTAGAGCTCACTGGATTTTCTTTTCTTTTAACAGGGCGGAGCAGTTAGGCACATTGACTTCAATCCTCAATAACTAAGTGCTTTACAAAGGTTTGGGAAATCTGAACAGAAATGGACAAACAAGAGTGTGATGACTTGCCATACAGCTGCTGCTAGCCAATTTAACAGCATACCATTGGACATTATTTATCCCTGCCTACAGTGATAACCACATGCTCATACTCTGCCATTCAATTAGATCATGATAGATCTGTATCTAAACTCCATTTTTTGCCTCAGATTTGTATCCCTTAATCCCCTTGCCAATCAAAAATCTATCAATCTCAGCTTTGATATTTTTAATTGACCGTTCTTCTCCTTAATAGTATTCTGAGGAAGGAACTTCCAAGTTTTAATGACATTACCTGCATGCTTCACCCAGTGCCCCTAAACAGACTTGCTGTAATTTTAAGATTATTTCCCACTGCAGTAGACTGACCCAACCAGAGGAAATAGATTCTCTCTCTCTGTCAGAGATAGTAGGAACTACCGATGCTGAGAATCTGAGATAACAAGGTGTAGAGCTGGATGAACACTGCAGGCCAAGCAGCATCAGAGGAGCAGGAAGGCTAACGTTTCGAGCCGAGACCCTTCTTCAGAGATGGGGGAGGGGAAGGGAGTTCTGAAATAAATAGGGAGAGAGGGGGAGGCGGATAGAAGATGGATAGAGGAGAAGATAGGTGGAGAGGAGACAGACAGGTCAAAGAGGCGGGGATGGAGCCAGTAAAGGTGAGCGTAGGTAGGGAGTTAGGGAGGGGATAGGTCAGTCCAGGGAGGATGGACAGGTCAAGGGATGAGGCTGGTAGGTAGGAGATGGGGGTGGGGCTTGAGGTGGGAGGAGGGGATAGGTGGGAGGAAGGACAGGTTAGGGAGGCAGGGACAAGCTGGGTTGGTTTTGGGATGCGGTCAGGGGAAGGGAGATTTTGAAGCTTGTGAATTCCACATTGATACCATTGGGCTGCAGGGTTCCCAAGCGAAATATGAGGTCCTGTTCCTGCAACCTTCAGGTGGCATCGTTGTGGCACTGCAGGAGGCCAAACGTCCTACATCCGTGACGCCACCCACGCCCTCCACCTCCTCGAAAACTTCCGATTCCCTGGTCCCCAACACCTCATCTTTACCATGGACGTCCAGTCCCTATACACTTGCACTAAAGGCCTTCCGCTTCTTCCTGTCCCGTAGGCCCGACCAGTCCCCCTCCACTGACACCCTCATCCACTTAGCTGAACACTTCCTCACCGTCAACAACTTCTCTTTCAATTCCTCCCACTTCCTACAGACAAAGGGGGTGGCCATGGGTACCCGCATGGGCCCAAGCTATGCCTGCCTCTTTGTAGGATGCGTGGAACAATCCATCTTCCGTAGCTACACTGGCCCTAAACCCCATCTCTTCCTCCATTACATTGATGATTGTATCAGCGCCGCCTCATGTTCCCAGGAGGAGCTCGAACAGTTCATCCACTTCACCAACACCTTCCACCCCAACCTTAACTTCACCTGGACCATGTCCAATACCTCTCTCTCCTTCCTGGACCTCTCTGTTTCCATCACTGGCAACCACCTGGAAACCGATATCCATTTCAAGCCCACCGACTCCTACAGCTACCTAGAATACACCTCCTCCCACCCACCTTCCTGCAAAAATGCCATCCCCTATTCCCAATTCCTTCGCCTCCGCCGCATCTGCTCCCAAGAAGAGGCATTCCACTCCCGGACATCCCAGATATCCTCGTTTTTCAAGGACCGCAACTTCCCCTCCACAGTGGTCGAGAACACCCTTGACCGTGTCTCCCACATTTCCCGCAACTCATGCCTCACACCCCGTCCACGCAATAACAACCAAAACAGAATCCCCCTCATCCTCACATACCACCCCACCAACCTCCAATGCATCATCCTCCGACACTTCCGCCATCTGCAATCTGACCCCACCACCAAAGACATTTTTCCCTCCCCACCCTTACCTGCTTTCCGGAGGGACCACTCTCTCCGTGACTCCCTTGTCCGCTCCACACTCCCCTCCAGCCCCACCACACCCGGCACTTTTCCCTGCAACCACAGGAAGTGCTACACCTGCCCCTACACCTCCCCCCTCATCCCCATCCCAGGCCCTAAGAAGACTTTCCACATCAAACAGATGTTCACCTGCACATCTGCCAATGTGGTATACTGTATCCATTGTTCCCGTTGTGGCCTCCTGTACATCAGGGAAACCAAGCGGAGGCTTGGAGACCACTTTGTGGAACACCTATGCTCGGTTCGCGACAAACAACTGCATCTCCCAATCGCGAACCATTTCAACTCCCCCTCCCACTCTTTGGACGACATGTCCATCCTGGGCCTCCTCCAGTGCCACAACGATGCCACCCGAAGGTTGCAGGAACAGCATCTCATATTTCGTTTGGGAACCCTGCAGCCCAATGGTATCAATGTGGACTACACAAGCTTCAAAATCTCCCCTCCCCCTACCGCATCCCAAAACCAACCCAGCTCGCCCTAACCGTCCCCGCCTCCCTAACCTGTCCTTCCTCCCACCTATCCACTCCTCCCACCTCAAACCCCACCCCCATCTCCTACCTACCAGCCTCATCCCGCCCCCTTGACCTGTCCGTCCTCCCTGAACCGACCTATCCCCTCCCTAACTCCCCACCTACACTCACCTTTACTGGCTCCATCCCCGCATCTTTGACCTGTCTGTCTCCTCTCCACCTATTTTCTCCTTTATCCATCTTCTATCCGCCTCCCCCTCTCTCCCTATTTATTTCAGAACCCCCTTCCCCTCCCCCATTTCTGAAGAAGGGTCTAGACCCGAAACGTCAGCCTTCCTGCTCCTCTGATGCTGCTTGGCCTGCAGCGTTCATCCAGCTCCACACCTTGTTATCTCAGTCTCTTTATCAAACCCTTTCATCATCTTTAGCAACCCAGCAATATAACCCCTGAATCTTCTGTGCTTGACGAATACAGCACCAGTCTATTTAACCTCCCCTCATAATTTAACTGTTTTGATGGCTCAGTGGTTAGCACTGTTGCCTCACAGCACCAGAGACCCAGGTTCGATTCCAGCCTTGGGTAACTGTCTGTGTGGAGTTTGCACATTCTCCCCGTGTCTGTGTGGGTTTTCTCTGGGTGCGCCGGTTTCCTCCCACAGTCCAAATGTGTGCAGGTTAGGGTGGATTTGCCATGCTAAATTGCCCGCAGCGTTCAGGGATGTGCAGATTAGGTGGGGTATAGGGGGATAGGTCTGGCTGGGATGCTCTGATGGTCGGTGTGGACCTGTTTGGCCAAAGGGCCTGTTTCCACACTGTCGGGATTCTATGATTCTATGCAAAAAGACATGATGTAGACTTGCATAAATCATTTAAAAATTCACCCTGACTGATGTTACTCGTGAATTTTATCACTTGTGAATTCAAGCATATTCCAAACTTGTGGAATAATGTGGACAGTTTAATTTTTATGTTGATGGTAGGGGAACAGGAAAATAGGAACAGAAATGGGGCACAGTCCCTTGTGCCTTTTTCCTGCAGCCAGTTTGATCATGGTTGATCTGTGTCACAATTCTTTTTAACTGTCTTAGCTGTGACCCCCTTACCTAATCGGGAACTAGCAATCTCTGTCTCAAAATCTCCAGTTGACCCAGAAAGTCATAACCTTTTGCAGTGGAGAATTCCAAAATTCTACTTCTTTAGTGTGCAAAATTGATCCCTGATTTTGCCCTAATTATCCAACCTCTAATCTTTAAGATCAGCAGTGAGTTTAACATCCAGTTAGATTTTCCATTCCATTCGTGTTATTAAAGCTGATCCTCAAGTTCCCATCCTGTGGTATGTAATAAGACCAGAAGAAATGGCAACAAGAATAGGCCATTCAGCCCCTTAGCCTGCTCCCCCATTGAGTGACAAGTGACTCGACATTCCTCACATCCATTTTCCTGCCCTTTCTCTGTAACACTTGATTCCCTGACTGATCAAGAACCTATCTATCTCAGCCTTAAATATGCACAAGGACTCTGCCCCACAGCTCTCTGTGGCAAACAATTCCAAAGACTCACAACCCTCTGAGGGAAGAAATTCCTCTTCATCTCAGTCTTCAACTGACCCCCTTCATTCCGAGACTGTGCCGTCTAGTCCTAGCCTCTCCCATGAGGGGAAACATCCTCTCAGCATTTACCCTGTCAAGCCCCTGTATGATTTAATGAGATCACCTCTCATTCTCCTTAACTCTAGTGAATAGAGTCCCAACCTGTTTAGTTGTTGCGTATAAGACAATTCCTCCAAACTGGGAATCATCATGGAACCATAGAAACCTTTGGCACATCTATAGTGCCAAAAATATACTTAGGCCCACACCCTTGAATGTCAGTCAATCCTAGCGAACTCTTTATGAACTGTCTCCAATGAAATGATATCTTTTCTTACATTGTGGACCAAAACTGCTCACAGCACTCCAGATGCGGTCTCACCAGAGTTATGGACCAGACCAAACCACCCTCAAATTATATCAATAGATAGCCTAGGCCCTAACCTTTCCTTTTGTTTAAAGGCAAGTGTGAGGTACTGTGTTCCAGATGTGATTCGATTGGTCCAACAGTAGACTTTAAATAAAACACATTTCTTTTTCTTACAACACAATTAAAATACAAACGAATAAAGAATTGTCTGAAGATTTAATTCGATTGAAATCTTTAATAAAATAATCTATTATTTAACTACTATTCATCAACTGTCTAAATGTAGTAACATTCATAAACACACCCTTGGCAAAGCCAAATTCAGCAAAAGCAGATTTTTCTTGCATGCTACCTCCTCTACAGTCCAGGAGACAGCAATACTGGAAGAAACAAACCAGCAGCAGAGAAAGAACTGTATCTATCAGCTTTTACAGCCAACTCCAAACCCGAGCTAAAAGCAAAACTAAACCGGTGGGTCTGTGTCAGCCTAACTCCACCCACTCATGCTTCTTTGGCTACGCAAAATAAAACACTCAGGGAGTGCAAAGCTGTTTATCCCTGCTTCTGAAGCAGACATTTCGTTACCACTGTGGCAACACCCCTCTTCAAGAGAAACAGCACAGAACAAATCTCTCAAAGGCACAGTACCATCACACGACCACCTTGTACAGTTGCAGTGAGACTCTTTTACTCCAACTGTCTTGAAATAAGAGCCAACATTTCATGAGACTTCCTGATTACCTGCTGCACCGTGAGTGCTAGCTTTCTGTGTTATATGCATTGACTACCCCAAGTCCCTCTGTGTTGCAGCTTACTGCAGTTTCTCTCCATTTAAATAATACACTTTCTTTTGTTAACCTATCCAAAATGTTAACCTTCACATTTTCCCAAATCATACTCCACTTGCCAACTTTTTGCCCACTTACTTAATGTATCAAGATCTGTAAACAGTTTGTATCCCTCTCACAATCTGCCTTTCCACCTATTTTTGTGTCATCTGCAAATTTGGCTACAGTACATTCACTTCCTTCCTCCAAGCCATTAATATATCGTAAACTGTTGCAGTGCCACCACTGATCCCTGTGAAACCCCACGAATTACAGGTTGCCAACCTGAAAATGAACCCCTTATCCCTACTACTTGTATCCTGCACATGAGCCAATTCTCTATCCATGCCAATATACCATCTCTAACACCTTGGGTTCTTTACCATACTACTTAACCTTTTATGAGATGCCTTGCTGAACACCTTCTGGATGTTCAAATGCAACACATCTAGATCCCCTATATCCACTCTGGTTGAGACTTCCCCGAAAAACTGTAGTAAATTAGTCAGACACAATTTTCCTTTCCCGTAAACCGTGCTGACTCTGCTTGATTAGATTATGATTTTCCAAATGTTCTGCTACTACTTCCTTAATAATTGATACCAATACTTTTCCAACAATAGATGTTAAGCTAATCAGCCTGTAGTTACCTGCTTTTTTGCCTCCCTTCCTTTTAGAATAGGCCTGTCACATGGCAGCTTTCCAATCCTCCAGGACTTTTCCAGAATCCAGGGACTTTTAAATAATTACAAACAATGCATCAACTTTCTCTGTAGATAGGTCTTTTAAGATCCTAGGACGCAAGCCATCAGGGCCAGGGGACTTGTCTGCCTTTGGCTCTATTAGTTTGTTTTTATAATAAATTTGTAGTGATGGTGATAGCACTTTATTCCTCCACTGTTTTCTGTAGTATTACTGGGGTGTTCAAATTATCTTCCACTATAAAGACTGAAACAAAATATCTGTTTAACTCCGCTGCCATTTGTTCCCTATAACTATCTTGCCTTCATTGCTCAGACATTTGAGTATAGGAGTTGGGACGTCATGTTGAGGTTGTACAGGGCATTAATGAGGCCTCTTCTGGAGTACTGTGTGCAGTTCCATTTACCATAACATTGCCAGGAATGGAGGGTTTGAGATATAAAAATACATTGGCAGGACTGGGACTTTTTTCAATGGAGTGTAGGAGATTAATGTTTATAGAAGCATGAGGGGCATAGATAAGGTGAATGACAGGTATCTTTTCCCAAGGGTGGAGGTGTTCAAAGCTAGGGGGCATATTTTTAAGGTGAGAGGAAAAAGATTTAAAAAGAACAAGAGGGGCAACTTTCTGACACAGAGAGTGGTTTTTGTGTGGAATGAACTGCCAGCGGAAGTGATGGATGTGGGAACAGTTACAGTGTTGAAAAGACAAGTTCATGAATAGCAAATATTTGGAGGGATATGGGCCAAGCACAGGCAGGTGGGACTCGTTTAGTTTGAAGACGTAGTCAGCATGGACAGGTTGGACTTACCATATGATTCAATTACTCTATCCCCTCAGATTTTTTAAAGGGCCTGCATTAACTTTGACCTCTTTCTTCCTTTTTATATATTTAAAGAAGCTCCTATTGTCAGGTTTTATATTCCTTGCTAGTTTGACCTCATTATTTATATTTTTGTCTTTACTATCCTTTCAGTCCTCCTTTGCTAGACTCCGAACTTATCCCAGTCTTTGTGGCTATCGCTAACTTTTGGCTCCTTATATCATTTTACTTCCACCTGAATACTCTCCTTAACTTCCTTGGTTAGTCATTATTGGTTTATCCGTCTCTTAGAATCTTTCCTCCTCACTGGGATGTACTTTTGCTGAGAGTCATGAATTACCTCTTTAAATATCTCCCACTGCTTGCTTACTGTCTTTCTGGCTAATCTATGTGCTCAGCCCAGTTGAGCTAACTTTATCCTCATTTCAGTGAAGTTCCCTTTATGTGAGTTAAACCCAGTTGTTTCCCATTCAATCTTCTCAGACTCAAACAGAATAACAAATTTTATCATGTTATGATCACGATTTCCTAGAGGATCTTCTACTCGGAGATCACTTATTAGACCTGCCTCAGTACCCACTATTAGATCAAGGATAGGCAGCATGGTGGCTCAGAGATTATCAATGCTGCCTCATAGTGCCAGAAACTCAGGTTCAATTCCATGAATCTGATGTTGTGGTTATCCTTTCCAGCTTGATTGGCCCAACCAACATGAAGATTAAGGCCACAATATGTGCCTTAAATACCCCAATCTTTGCCCTGCTAATGAATACCTCCCATATGCCATTGGTGAACAATGATTCACATCACAATCTGCATGATGATGGATTGTAAAATATGGTAAACGACAGCGTGGTTTAGCTTTGATTAACTATTCCACTGAAACCTCACCAAGTCAGTCTGTCCCTGTTTTTCCAAAGCATTGTTCGGAACATATACAAGGGAGGATAGATTTAGTTGCCCAGTGTTTAAATAATTCCATGTCGTGCAAAGCTTGTGATAATTAGGTTCAGTTACAATCAGTCAAATAAAGAAAGTGGCTACATGTCTATCAGAGTGGCTTTCTGTTGCTTATATTTCTCAGCTATGACACATGCTGTTTTGATGACTTTGACCAGCCCGGTCAATACAAGTAAGGTTAATGAAGAAATTCATTGATTGCAAGGCGATGTGTGCAATGTTGTAGGATGTCGGATGATTTCCCCCTACTGTCTCATTTGTATGAATGAGTAAAACATTTCCCAGGAGCTGTATGTGTACTTGCAAGTATCCCAGTGTGAATGTGCACAGCAATTGTGGATAATGCTTAACACAGATTGGTGTATGGTGTCAATAAATGTGAAGGAAACATAGAAAATAAATGTCAACCCTAAATATTGTTGAAATAACTAGGAATGAATTTGAAAAAAAAGATTAAAATCAACATTCCCAGCCACTGAAGAAAGCTTAAAGCAAAGTCAATAGTATTGTTGATTAAAGATGCATTCTTTTCAAAATCAAAGCTTTTAATTTTATACTTGTCAGGACAATTCACAAGAAGATCAAAGTAAAGTGAAAATAATACTTAGAATGTGTGAAAAGAGAGCACTGATTTGTTGGTAAGCGGGCTCTGACTGGTAGGGTTATTACAATGGAGAATGCATTAGTTAGTAAAATGACAATGGGTAATGTGTGATGTAGGCTATATGCCTCAAAACATGTGGATCATATTAAAGGTCATATCTCTTCAACTGTTCACAACAAGCAAGGTTCTGGCCGTATCTAACCAGCCCATGCTAGTAAAACACACTCAAATATCCAACACTGGATGTGATTACATGCTTAGACATCATTTGCTGGATAATCCTGAGAACATAAAGATTTACACTGATAATAGTTGAGTGTTATGAGTTGGGCTGTCGTTGTAATACATTTGGGTGTACTGGAGACTACATATATTAATATGACACAGGGCCTTCGGTGTTTACATGTTCCCATGTATCTGCTGCCCTTCTCTTTCACAGTGGTCAAGGTCACAGCCTTGAAAGGTGTTATTGAAAGAACCTTGACAAATCGCTGCCATTCAGCTTGTACATGGGAACACCACCCCCTGCAGTTTCCCCTCCAAGCCCCTCACCATCCTGATTTGGAAATATATCACCACTCCTTCCATGTCGCTGGGTCAAAATCTTGGAATTCCTTCCCTAACAGCATTGTGGGTCAAGCCACAGAACATGGCCTGCAACGGTTCAAGAAGTCAGCTCACTACCACCTTCTCAAGGTCAGCTAGGGATGGGCAATAAATGCTGGCCCTCCCTCACCCCTGCTTCAATGACCTCTGTTTCCTGAAACAAGACAAATTGCTCTGCTCTGAACAAAAAAAAACTTTAGGCAATCAAGATTCTGTGACCAACCAGAACCCAAACTCATCGGCTGGTGCCCTGATTATGAGTCATGATTCTCTATTCAGTCCATAAGGGCTAGTCATGTTCCCTTTGAAAGGATTGTAGGCAACACAAGTCCATCATCTGTTGGAGCAGCATTTTTTTTGGCAGGGTGTCACTGCCATGTAGAGAAAAGGATGCGACCATTTATGTATCCACATGTTGTCCAGAAATGATGCTCCCATTCCTTTGCCACATCACCAAATTTGTAATGGACTTCACCACTTTTGGTGTTCTTAAAAACTGGTAATTAATCTGGACACAGTTATTAGTTTATGATAAGCTCTATTGTACAACAACTAAAGTTTACAGAGTTGCTTGAAATTTCAGCTTACATTTTCAGTCAAATCTCACTTACCTTACACATATTTTCAGTCTTTGAAGCTGCTCATTGGCATTCACTACTTGTTACTTGAAGCTATCTCACAGAAATTTCTTCAATATATCCCATTGACCTATCGAAAATTATTTAAGATAATTGGATAAGGTGCTTTTGTCTCATTTTCAAAAGTACAAAATCTGCAGTGTGCGTAACCATTCCAATTTCTGAAACAATTGAGAAATGAATTGGTGGTGAATATTCTGAAGTTCGATTGCCTAAAAGCCTGTGTCTCAATCAGTCCTTTAATGGATAGCTCCTGTTATTTTGTTCACAGACACCTGAGGAACTTGAAGATGTGTCTGACCTTGAGGACAATTGTCAAAGTCACCCCAGTGTTTAGACAAAGGGGAAATTAGACAGAATATAGGGGAGGAGATAAATGTTAAGCCATGGGGATACTGGGAATGTGACATTAAACACTGTGTGAATCCATCATGAGTGGATATACAAGGCTCAATTTTAAACCCTTTGTCAGGCACATGAGATTGGTGGTGGAAGCATTAAAACAAGGACAATGGACTAACCTTCACACTATTGTCTCTACTTTGACTCAGGTTTCAGGAGACATGTGATGTCCTCACTGAAAGGCAGGTGGAGACGTTGTTATTGTTCACTGTTTGGGTCAGATAATGTCATTGACACCCCTTTACTGCAGGCCAGGAGGAGTTGTTCCCAAATGGATCCAAGGCCAGCAAGGTACAAGGCTTTGAACTTTCAAGAGTGAGGAGGAAAACAGGGATTTTGCTCTCTCCCCACCCCACTACCAAATCCAATCAACCCCTTAACTCCAACTCCGCAGCTTCCCAATCTCATGGCTCCCCACTCCCCTCCCAAAACCCTGGTCAGCTTCAGCCTGAAATCCAGCTCCCTCCAATGGACCTCCTCAAGTCTTCCTGCCAGATTCTGGCAACAGGCCATATCTGAACTTGGTGATGAGGCTAGTGGTTAAAATGGTATGTGCCAATAGTGAACCAGATATTCAAACAAAGGCCTGGATTACCCCTATGTTCAGAACCCAGAAGTGGGAACCAAAGTCCACCCAATCCTGTCCTCAATGCCACAATAAAAACAGAAACTGCTGGAAAAGCTCAGCAGGCCTGGCAGCATCTGGGGAGAGAAATCAGAGTTAACGTTCCGGGTCGAGTGACCCTTCCTCAGAACTGATAGTAGCTAGGAAAATGGTATTAGTGTGGATGATGGGCTGGAGGACGGGGGTAAGGGGTAAACAATAGGTGGGAATAGACCCCAAAGAGAGAGAACAACAGTAGGACAGAGAAAGGAGTGGATAACGATCTGGCTAAGAGGGTGAATAGCGGGTGAATAGCTACTCATGAGAACTGTTGGTGGCTAACAATAGGTTGTGTGTAATAGCAGACCATGCAACAACAAGGCCTGGAGTTTTAGGGGTTGGAGTAAGGGCATGGGAGCACTCAAGCCCCAAAGTTGTTGAACTGGATATCGAGTCCAGAAGGTTGTAGAGTTCCTAAGTGGAAAATGAGGCGCTGTTCTTCCAGCTCGTGCTGAGATTTGCTGGAGCACTGCAGCAGTTGGCCAGGGAACATGGTGGTGAGTCGACGCAGCAATGTGCTGCCTCAATGTGTTGATGTCACAAATATCCTTGCAATCTGATTGGGTATATTCAAACCTTGACCATAAATTGGTACTGAGTTGGAAAAGACTGAATCCACACTGCACATTTTACCTTTCAACTGTGAAGTTGAAAGTTTCATAATCATTCAACTTTCCCTCATACACAACCTTCTTAAGAATCCACAACTGAGGAAGCACTGTAATAATTTTAACCAGTCCTCACAATTTGAAAGTGGCGGTAGCTGGTTTTCCAATTGTATTCAGATAGAAGATCTGATGAATATAGGCACGATATGCAGGAGGGACTGCAGCATACTGTCACCATGGGCATAAGACCATGAGATCTAAAATTCAACCATTCTTTAAGCTATGCAATTGTTGGCACCCAGGTTATGGTGGTGTAGCTCATGGGAATCGAACCCTGGCCAGGAGGGGTGCGAAACCTAAATCTTAGGCTAAAGTGTTAATGAGTCTCAGTTGCTCACAAAGTTTAATGCTACAGGAGGGCTCACTGCTATTACAGACATGCCAATGTTTCTATTTGTGCGTAAGCTGTCAAACTGGCACCGTATACCTTAGTACAGCAAATAAGGGACTAAATTGCAATTAACAATGGGAGAAAGTGCAAATACAAAGAGATTGTTGAAATGACAGGTAGATGCGCAGGAAAATAAAATAACCTGCACTTATATAGCATCTTTCATACACCCAAAACATCCTAAAGTGCTTTACCGTCAATGAATTAACTTTGAAGACTTGAACATGAGAAATGGGAGCAAGAGTAGACATATAGTTCCTCAAGCCTTCTCTGTCATTCAGTACAAATAAACTATTCACCCCCCGCCTCAGTTCCATTTGCCCGTATCCCTAAATCAAACATCTATCAAACTCATATTTTAATAAGCTTAATGGTGAAGAATCTGCAATCGACAGGGGGTAGAGCTGCTTCAGGATTTCAGCTGACGGAGGTAATGTTTTCGTGAGGGCAAATGCAGGTAGTTTTCACTCATGAGGGTCAACAAAGATGTGTTCAACATAGGAGACACATTTTCCTCAAATATTGTAATGGGATTTACCCTTTGCATGCCCTGAAATTATTGACAGGATCTTACATTGCTTCTGACTTAGACTTTGGCATTTCTGACCTTACTACACTCACTTAACATTGCTCTGAAGTAGGACTAATCCTCCTGATCTTCTATTCCTGGACTGTGCGTTGTCACAGAGTCAAACTGAGCCTCCCTCTGGGTCCTGAATAACAAGAACCCAGCCACTGAGATGCTAGCTAATTCATTGATGAATCGCATGTATGTATATTAGCGTGTACAAATACTTCCAGTTTAAAGTTCCTCAGTTCTGTAAAAGGATCACGAGACCCGAAACGGTAACTCCGATTTTTTTCTTCACAGATGCTGTCACACCTCCTAAGCTACAACATTACGTGCTAGATGAGGTCCTTAAGCAGCTGCAAGAAAAACTGCTAAAGTTATGTTGGAGTAAATAGTTGACTCTTTGAAGCTACCAGCAATATTAATAGTTTCTAGCTAAAAATGCACTAATCATAGAAATTGGTTTCAGCACATAACCAGAATATAATAAAAGCCTGAAAGGAATATTCAAGCTTAGATGTAAAGATTAACTAGCCTTAGGAGGCACCTTCTCTTATGCCCTGACAAGATAATAGATCACAACCCATAAATTACAAATTGCTGACAGTCGAAGTAGTTGTATAATGTTACACTTCTAATTAATTTTATAACAGAAGTTAACTTATAGCAATTAATTAAAACTAACTAACTTTTATTTTAACATTATGTAATTGGGACAGTGGGAAAATAAAAAGAGTAACTGAATGTGATAAAAGACAGCACCAAAACACAACGGGTAATAGAATTTGAGCTGTCCTTACAGATAAACAAGCCTGAGAAAGACCCGAAGGAATGTAGCCATTAAACTTTTGGAATGCGAATGAATAGGACGCATGGGAAGATCCCAAGGCCTAGAGCTTACAATGTCTAGCTAACACGATAAGATCATGAGAACCTGGGGCTGTCCCATAGAAGAGACCATCATTGATTAGGTGTCCCACATGATTGGGTGTTTGGAATAAGGGGGAGGGACACAGTGAATACTTTGTGTTTAATTATTGTAACAAAATGTATAAAAATGCTGTATTTCTTTGTAAAGCAGAGGGTGTGTCATTGATCCATCTTCTGAAGCCAAATTTGGAGAAGTTCCTTTGGCCTTCTCCCTGAATAAACCAGTTTCTACTTGAATAAACATCTTCCACTTGCCTGCCTCCTGAGTCTTTGTCCTGGGTCAGGAAAAACGCTCCGACAAAGACAAACATACCATTGCCTTTCGAATTGCTTGCTGCACCTGAATGTTAACCTTCAATGACATATTAACAAGGTCCCTTAGGACATTAACATTTCCCAAAATCTAAACATTTAACAAATATTCTACACCTTTGTTGCTCCTATGATAAAAAAAACAATGAGGGAAAAATTAGAGTATGAGAGAAAGTTAGCCAAAAATATAAAAACAGAGTTTTTGAAGGCTATGAGTCTTTGAAGTTTTCTTCCTTATAAGGCAGTGTGGATGCATAATATTTAGATATTTTGAAGGCAGACGTAGATTAATTCTTGATGACCAAGGGGGTGAAAGATTATCGGGGATATGCAGGAATGTAGGGTTGAGATTAAAATCAGATCAGCCATGACCTTATTAAATGGCAGAGCTGGCTCAAAGGGCCAAATAGCCTCACTATTGTTCCTAGTTCATACAAAGTGCAAATAGGATCACCACAAACCTATCCACATTATATTCCATCAGCAGTGTTTTTGTCCAATTACTCAGCCTTGTCTAGTTTGGTGGCATCTACCCGTCAATCCTTGGTAAAGATTATGAGCAGCTGGGTCCTAAACTTCAATACTGTGCTATGTTGACCCATTTCTTCTGAGACTCCTTTATATCTGTCTGTTCTCCCCTATCTGGGAGAAAGCCCTGTGCTCAAGAACTACTGAATTGACCAACAGCTACGTCTTCCCAACAATACCAGGATCTGGGTGGTGGCCATTACCGGAACTACAGGCAGTCATAGAGTCGTAGAATTGTACAGCATGGAAACAGGCCCTTCAGTCCAACTCACCCATGCTGACCAGATATCCTAAATAAATCTAGACCCATTTGCCAGCATTTGGCCCATATTCCTCTAAACCCTTCCTATTCATGTACCAATCCAGTAGCCTTTTAAATGATGTAATTGTACCAGTCTCCACCAGGTCTTCTGGCAGCTCGTTCCATTCACACTCCACCCTCTGTATAAAAAAGTTGTCCCTTAGGTCCCTTTTAAATCTTACCCCTCTCTCCTTAAACCTATGCCCTCTAGTTTTGGACTCCCCTACCCTGGGAAAAAGACTTTGGCTATTCACCCTATCCAGGCTCATGATTTTTTTGACCTCTGTAGGGTCACCCCTCAGCCACAGATGCTCCAGGGAAAATAGCCCCAGTCTATTCAGCCTCTTCCTATAGCTCAAACCCTCCAACCCCAGTAACATCTTTGCAAATCTTTTCTGAACCCTTTCAAGTTTAACAACATCTTTCCTATAGCAGGGAGACCAGAATTGAACATAGTATTCCAAAAGTGGCGTTACCAGTGCCCTGTAGAGCCCCAATATTACATCCCAACTCCTATACTCAATGCACTGACCAATAAATGAACCAAGGAAGAGGAGGTGATGGACCCTGAGCTTAAAAGTAAAAATGGGGTGAACTAGGCTGGCAGACTCAGTGGGTACAGGTAATGCCAAAGAAGGCAGATTCCCCAAACTCACTTTCTACCCGCTACCATCCCACACAATGAAAGCTTCCAGACTACACATTCTTGTCAACCCCCTTCCCTGCCACATGTACGTTTGTAATGGGGAGGAGTGAGGGCATCAAGTGGCCATTAGTTAAGAGTCTCAACAGACCTAAGGGAAAACTTTAGAATCAAGAAAGCAGAAAAGGTTTTATGACAAAATAGAAGGGAATAAATGCTGGGTGAATCAATTTTAGTGGGAACCAGTTGTGTACCCCTCAGACATACTACCCACACTTTATGATGCATAACTGCTAGCAAATGAGGTGGCCTCTTAAATTCATCAGTTGAGGCTCTCGTTAACTCAGTGAAGTCTGATGCGATAGAACAGTGCAGGTACTACAGATGATTTGGTGAGGAGCAGAAAAGTTCCACCTTGCACACGAGCACTCCTGGATTATCTTAAAAAGTGCTGAGCCAGGACATCCCTACAGCCTTTCCACTCAGCTCAAGGAGATCAGCAGCTGATCAGAGGTAGAAGACACATCTTCAAGAAACCCCAGCTCCTTGAAGCCTTCACAGCGGAGATGGTGACTTCTCGAGTTGAGGTTCCCCATCCTTTCCATTCCCACTGAAGCGACCGGCAGCTACTCTGTGCTCCCTACAAGTGGGCCGGTCAGCTTTAAGTGGGACCCAGAGAGTTAAAGATGTGCTGAACATCTGCTCTGAAGTTTCTTAAAGTGTTTGATGCTGTCATGGGAAATATAAGAAAAACGGAATAAGTTTAAAAAGCTAAAAACTGTTAGGAAATAAAGCGGAAGAATCGTGGAAACAATTTGTAATAACAATTAAATAACATTGTGAAGTGTTAGGTGACAAACTACAGATTAATTTCACAGTTCAGATACAGGTCCTTTAGATCCATATATAAGCTCAGTCCAGATTTCTAGGTGGCTGTTAAACAGCATTTATTGACTGTACCAAATGTTGAGACTACAGAGCAACAGGCTCTGATTCCAATCTCCTAGCAGAGTACGGTCAAAAATCACAAAACCCCAGGTTACAGTCCAACAGGTATATTTGAAGACATAAACTTTCAGAGTCTCACTCCTTCTTCAGATGTCAGTGAGAGAGGTGGCATCAGACAGAATTTATAAGCAAAAGATCAAAGGGTCATAGAACTGATACAAATGCGTTGAACAAACCTAGGATGGCTGTTAAATCTTTAATCAGTGAAAGGATTAATATGCAAATCCCAGAATTTCTTTCAAGTCAGTGTCCCGAGATAACTAAAGGTTTTATCAGAATACTGAAGGTGACATCTCAGGTCAAACGATGCATTTCAGGTATGAGCCCTTGTTTAGAATCTGTCCATGTTTTAACTTGGAGTCAAACTGGTTTTATTTGCAAAGTAGGAAATTGTATGCTTTTTGAACAAAATAGAATGTATCAGCAATTATAAATCTGCAAATGCAAATTCACCCTATAGATGTGTGTGTGTGTACATGTGAGGAGGAGAGAGAGAAAGATCATGTGCATGTCTGTGTGTTTGTGTGTGTGAGTGTGTATTTGTGTGTGTGAGTGTGTATTTGTGTGTGTGTGAGTGTGTTTGTGTGTATGTGTGTGTGGGTGTGTATGTGTGTTTGTGTGCTCGTGTGTGTGTATTTGTGTGTCTGTGTGTGTTTGTGTGTGTCTGTGTCTGTGTGTGTGTGTGTGCTCGTGTGTGCTCATGTGTGTGTGTTTGTGTGTATGTGCTTGTGTCTGTGTGTATGTGCTTGTGTGTGTGTGTATGTGTTTGTGTCTGTGTGTATGTGCTTGTGTGTGTGTGTGTG
>NC_063351.1:4084542-4093443 GCF_021869965.1 Rhincodon typus
GTGTGTGTGTACATGTGTGTGCGCGTGTGCGTGAGAGTGCGCGCGTGTGTGTGTTTGCGTTTGTTTCAGAGAGTGTGTGTGTGAGAGTGTGTGTGTGTCTGTGTGTGTGTGCACGTGGGTGCGCATGTGTGTGTGACTGTGTGTGAGAGACTGTGTGTGTGTGTGAGAGTGTGTGTATGTGAGAGCGCGCGTGTGTGTGTGCGTGTGTGCATGTGTGTGTGTGAGAGAGTGTGTGTGAGTGAGAGTGTGTGTGTCTGCGTGTGTGTGTGTGTGAGTGTGTGTGTACATGTGCGTGCGCATGTGTGTGTGACAGTGCGCGCGTGTGTGTTTGCGTTTGTTTCAGAGAGTGTGTGTGTGTGAGAGTGTGTGTGTGTGTCTGTGTGTGTGTGAGAGTGTGTGTGTCAGAGTGTGCGTGTGTGTGTGTGTTTGCGTTTGTTTGAGAGAGTGTGTGTGTGTGAGAGTGTGTGTGTGTCTGTGTGTGTGTGTGCAGGTGTGTGTGTATGTGTGTGAGTATGTGCATGTGTGTGTGTGTGTGTGTCTGTGTGTGTGTTTGTGTGTGTGTGAGAGAGAGAGAGCGTGTGTGTGTGTGCATGTGAGGGGGAGAGAGAGAAAGATTGTGTGCATGTGTGTGTGTGTGTGTGTGTTTGTGTGTGTGTGTGTTTGTGTGTGTGTATGTGTGTGTGTGAGTGCGCGTGTGTGTGCGCGTGCGTGTGTGTGTGTGAGTGTGTGTGTATGTGTGTGTGTGTGGGGTAGTTGTGAGGGAATAGAGTGTGTATAGTGCAGTGGGGTCACTGTAGTGTGACATGAACCAAAGATCCCGGTTGAGGCCGTCCTCATGGGGACCGAACCTGGCTGTCAGCCTCTGCTCGGGACTGCATTGTTGTGTATCCTGAAGTCCGCCTTGGAGGGTGTTTACCTGAAGATCCAAGGCCGATTGTCCTTGACCGCTGAAGTGTTCTGACCTGAAACGTCAGCTTTCCTGCTTCTCTGATGCTGCCTGGCCTGCTGTGTTCCTCCAGATCCACACTGTGCTATCTCTGACTCCAGCATCAGCAGTTCTTACTATCTCTAAAAAAGGGTACATGTTCGTTTAACCCTGCATCTCCTCCTCCCCCACCCCAGTACATTTGCAGCTTCCAACAACTATTTTCCTAACATAATTAACTGAATCATTTTACCAAAAGCATTTCCCTTATCACTGAATGTAATCTGTGTACAGACAACGCTAATAACATCTGAAGTAGCCAAACAGAATCCAAATGATACAATACAGCAGTAGTCATGGTGTGGTCATAGATCGCATTGGGTGTTAGTCACTTCCTACTTGGAGCAATTTGTGTTGCTCTTGTCTCACATTAGAAAATCAGCGGAATGGAAATGGTTGTGGTCCTTAGCAGCTTACACTATTCTGTGTCATATTTGCGAATTTTTTCTACTTTTTTTACAGAGAAGATTTGGAAAATGGAATGATTTACAGAGTGCTCAAAGAGGTAGTTGGAGGTCACACATCCAGATATTATTTGGTGGATATTGGAATAACAGTGTTTTCTCTCAAGGATTTGACACATTAAATAGTTCATGAGCTTGTACTGTACTCCTTGGAATAATAAATTCAATTAATATCATGCTAATCCACCAGCTTGTACTTGAGGAGTTGTTAAATGGTCATGGTATCAATAATTACATTTTCGATTTGGATGCTTTGTATCTAATTAACTCATGTTTTTTTAAGGATTTTCATCAGGCTGCAACTGAATATGCAATGATGGAAAGATTACATGATTAGCAGTGAATGTGAAATGAGATGAAAAATGAAACAGTTAGCTAAATCTTGCTTGGAGCAAGAATTTTTGAATAAGTGGCGGTATTTAGTCTTGATGTGTGCGCTTCGGAAGTGCTGAACCAAGGTTATCATAATCAATTGACCCTGCTCAGTTCTGAATGTTATAGGATGGATCCCAAACTATGAGATTAATTGACACTGGCATTGATGATTGTAATTATTGACTGTGCGATTAAACAGTAAGTGCAATGACTAGAGTGGAAAAAAAATCAAAGATGAAAATAGTTTCAACATGCACCTCCCCTCTCAGAGACTCTGAAACAGGATCAGAAAGTTTGTGGATGAAATCTCACTTTTGAGATTTAATCCAGGCTGATACTCAGTGCAGTACTGAATATTGCATTGTCAGTGGCAAGATTAAACATAGAAACAGGAGTAGGCTGTTCAGTCCTTCGCTTCTGTTCTGCTATGAGATTTTGGCTGACCCATGGCCTAATTCCATACACCTGCCTTTGGCCCATATCCCTTTGCTTAACAAAAGGTTAATTCATTCAGATCTTAAATGAACAACTGATCCAGCATCCTGTGCCATTTGTGGAAACCATGGCTATCATTGGAGGTAGGGTGGAATGAATGTGCAGATGACCCTGTAAGGTGTCCTGTGAAGTACATGCGTTAGGGACTCTGCTGGAAGGTTGGAACCAGTGATGTTCAGCACAGACAGCTCTGCTGCCATACTCTGTATATACCATTAATAAACATTGTCGAAAAGACACATTGATGTCTGACCTAAGTTTAAACAACGTGAAATAACTCCAAGAACTCCCATCAACAACTCCCATCATCAAGTCAGCCTTTATTTACATATGCAAAGTCTGTGATACTGACCCAGCTAGCTCAGAGCTGGCTCCTAGAGTAAGCAGAACCCCTGACACCCCTGTTTATATCTGTCAGCCAGAGCTCCTGATTAGACCAGGGTAACAGCCCCAATCAGGGAACTCATATTCTATAAGGTCCACCTGACTGACCTCATTACAATCGCTACATGAAGAACAGAAGAATCCATCACTAAAACACCCATCCTCCCACTCAGCTGGACGTAAAAAAAATGATGTCCAATGTTTGAAGAACAGGGATTGGTTTACCAAATTTCCTAACTGGTGTTCATCCTTCAACTAAAGAAGTGCATTATCCATTCATTTACCTCATCTGTGTGTGTGGATTTTTCTGTGTGCAAATTGGTTACTATGTTTCCCTGCTTTACAACAGTGACTACATTACACTGATTCCATGAATCACAAAATGTTAGCATCAGCATCAGGCAATAATAGAAAAGCTAAATGGAATGGTGGTGCTTATTTCAAAGGGAATAGAGCATAGAAATAAAGAGGTGGTGCTAAACTATGCAAGGCACTGGTCAGACCACAGCTGGAATAATGGGAATAGTTTTGGGCCCCTTATCTAAGGGGAGATGTACTGGCTTTGGAGCCAGTTCAGTGAAGATTTGCTAGGCTATTACCAAGTATGGAAGGGCCATTTTTGAGGAGAAATTGAGTAGGTTGGGCTAGTACTCATTGGAATATAGAAGAATGAGAGGCAACCTTATCGAAACATACAAGATTCTTAGTGGAATTGACAGGGAAAATGCAGGGAGGTTGTTTCCACCAGTGGGAGAGTCCAGGACTTGAGGGCATTATTTCAGAATAAGTCTGATTCCTGCAATGAATGGTTTGACTTATCGTGAATGGCTAAACAGGTTTGGCTTTTAATCATTAGAGTTTAGGAGAATGAGAGGTGATCTTATTGAAACATACAAGATTTTGAGGGAGGGTTCTGAGGAAGGGTCACACCGAAATGTTAACTATGGTTTCTCTCCACAGATGCTGCCAGACCTGCTGAGCTTTTCCACCAATTTCTGTTTTTGTTTCTGATTTACAGCATCTGCATTTCTTTCAGTTTTTATTAAGATTCTGAGGGAGTTTGACTGGGTAGATGTTGAGAAGATGTTTCCACTAGTGGGGTATTCTCAAACTAGTCACAGAATAAGAGGACACATTAAAAATTGATATCCAAAGGAATTTCTTCTCCCAGCGAGTCGTGAAAGTCTGAAATCCTCTGGCCCAGAGAGTTGTGAAGGCTAGATCACTGGAAGTAATTAAAGAGGAGTTTGATTTTTGAAATATCAGAGAGTTAAGGACTATAGGGAGCTGGCCCAAAAGAGAGATAAGGCCTTGGGGAGATCAGCCACAAACTTGTACCATGATAGGGCAGGTTTGAGGGGCTAAATAATCTACTCCTGCTTCTATTTCTAATGTTCTTATGCACTGAGGCCCACATTATTATGGATTGATTCTGAAATGGCCAAGCACGTTAATCAGTTGAAGGGAAATTAGGAATGAGTAACAAATGCCAGCTGTGACAGCTCGGCCCACATCCCATGCAAGAACAAAATAAAATATACAGAAGGCAGAAATTCAAAAGGCTCCTGAGACAGCACTTTCCAAACCCATGACCACTTCCATCTAAAAGGACAAGGGCAGCAGATATATGGGAACACCACCCCCTGCAAGTTCCCCTCCAAGGCACCCATCATCCTGACTTGGAAATATTTCACCACTCCTACACTGTAGATAGTACACACCCGCTGCTACTGAACATCGGTGTGGAAGGAATGGATGCTTGTGGATGTGCTGCCAGTCAAGTGGGCCGCTTTGTCCTGGATGGTGGCAAGTTTCTCGAGTATTTTTGGGGCTGCACTCATCCAGGCAAGTCAGGAGTATCCCATCACATTCCCCACCTGTGCCCTGTAGATGGTGGACAGGCTTTTGTGGGGAGTCAGGAGGTGAGTTACACGCTGCACTTTTCCTAGTCTCTGACCTGCTTTTGTAGCCACTGTATTACGTGGCGACTCCAGTTGAGTTTCTGGGAGGAGCGGATAGAACATAAGAACATAAGAAGTAGGAACAGGAGTAGGCCGTCTGGCCCTTCGAGCCTGCTCCGCCATTCAATAAGATCACGGCTGATCTTTTCGTGGACTCAGATTCACTTACCCGCATTCTCACCGTAACCCTTAATTCCCTTATTGTTCAAAAAAAATCTACCTTTTCTTGAAAAACGTTTACTGAAGTAGCGTCAACCACTTCACTGGGCAAGGAATTCCATAGATTAACTGCATGTGCCAGGCGTCAGGTTTGGGAATGTTTCAGCAGCTACAATGAGGCTACATAAGGGTGGATGAAAGGGGAATATAGCAGCACATAGCAGCCATGTCGTGTGGGTAAAGGGATGAAATCTGTGATTTATTCAACTCCTTTTCTTCTGAGGTGTCCAAAAACTAAAAAGAGATTCGGAGGTGAACTCGTTGGACCGAAGGGTCTATATCCTTACTGTGTGACTCTGGGAGGCTGGATAAGCTGGGACGTTTTGGCCTGAAGTGTCGGAGATTGAGGAATGACCTTATGGAGGTTTGTAAATGGGCATTGATAAGGTGAATAGCAAAAGGTCTTTTCCCTAGGGTGGAGGACTTCAAAGCTGGATGGCATAATTTTAAGGTGAGAGGAGAAAGATTTAAAAGGGGCCCGAGTGGCAACTTTTTCACACAAAGGTTGGGTATATCCAAACAGTGGCTCAGTGGTTAGCACTGTTGCCTCACAGCACCAATGAAGCCAATGAAGTAAGTTTGATAGGTAATCACCGTTGCAATTTAGGAGCTGCAACGCACAGCAAGTTCCTGCCAATAGTAGTGTGATTGTTACCAGATAATCTTTCTTTGGGATGTTCATTGGAAGGTAAATATATGGCAGGTTGACTCGGGATGACGTCGCTGCTCCTTTTGAACATAGTGCCATGCGATCCTTTGTATATACCTGAGAGTACAGGCAAGCCGCAGCTCAGCATCTAATCCCAAATATGGTGCCCCTCCTCCAACAGTGCTGCACTCCCTCAGGATGGTAACAGAACGGCAATCTTGTTTTTTCTATTGGTGTCCTCGTCCTGGCGTGAGATGTGCAGCCATAAGTATTAAATAAAAGGCCGAGAGTCACAAATAGAGTCATAGCTGTAAAAGGAATTTAGAAACATTCTGTTTGTAACTGAGACTGATATTTACTATCAAACATATGGTCAGTTTTCATGAACTGAAGCAGGGAATCACAATGGTTAACAGATGGGAGATTCACCCTTCAATAATTAATCCGATGCACAATAATTAAAGACATATTGGTGCCACATGAAGATTTGGGTTTTTAAATCTATTTTGATACTACCTGTGCCTCCCAGAAACAAGAAACATTTAATGTTCTCCAAAATGAAATAGGTCCCAGAGATAATTCTGGTGCATTCTGCCTGTGACCTGCAACTTATTGGAAGATCAGAGATAGTGATAGTGTCAGAGGGCATTCAAAGTACAAAAAAGGATCAATTTAATTCCTGGCATTGAGGTGCCCAGTATCTCTCTTCTCCTTGCTCTTTTCATCTTTTTTGCTGGTCAATAATTTTTTTTTGTTCTCCAGAATTAAAGCCTCCCAGTCCCATGACCTAAACCTCCAACTGAATCAATGGTGCACAGTATGACATTTGTGACTGTTGCAAATTAGGACCCAGAGGAAGTAGTGTGTACAAAAGCAAGGTTGCCCCAGCACGTACCATCCAGGTCTGGAAGGGGGCAGGTGGGCAGTGCACAGGGATGGCACATCTCAGAATGCAAAAATACACTTGAAGTCACAGGTTGAATCATTTTTACAGAATTTAATAAAGCTTTAATGAGAAGCTGCTTCTCACTGCCTTATATGTACTGTCTGACTTTCCAAGCAGTACCTTGGAAGGGCACACATGGGCCCTGGGTACGATCATAGACAGATATGGAAGAGATGGAAACAAAAGGGGTAGAGATAGGCACTGACAGATGGGCTCAGACTTTTAAACAACACAATCAGATGTATTTACAGTATATCCTATATTTGTGTTGATGTACAGGGGATTCAGACTCACACAGAAGTAGGATTAGAAGAATTCAACAGCATCCTCAATAATCATCACTTCTCGATGAAAGCCCCAACACACATGAAAAGCATTAATTTCCCATCAGTATTTAAATTGGAATAAGACAACAGGCATAAGTTGGCGACAAAAATATTTTTAAAGCAACTGACACAAACTTAGACACAGAAGCCATCACTAAACATATACTTTCCCAAGGAGGATCACAGCTAAACAGTTGCGTATTTGTCTCTAACATTGCACCTCAGGTAACTCACAATACATGAAACACACTTGAGATGTGATAACATATCAATGTAAATCATTAGGAAATGAACTATCAGGCAATATGTTGTCCAACAGACACAGTGTTGATAACAATGGCATCTTCTGCTCCATTATTGAAAGATTTAAAACTGTCCTCCACGCTGCAGAATTGCTTCCTGAAGATACAGCCCTCACTGCCCCTCAGCCACCCAGGTGTCACTCCTTAGCCACCCAGGGGTCCCAGCCACACTCTCACCCTTACCCCCACCCCACTAATTCCCCAGGCCATCATCCTCACTCCCTGGACTATGACTCCACCCTCCAACCCTCCTGCTTCCCTCTTACCCCTGCAGCCTTGCTCAGTGCTGCAACTCACCTTCTTGCTGCTCCTCCAATCACAGGCTGGTTCTGTCCCTCACTTGCAGCTGATAGGTTGCTTAAGAGCCTATCCGCAGCCCATGCAAGACAGAACCAGTCTGTGAAGTTGTTGACTTGCTCGCCAAGCTGGCTTTTTCTCATTCAGACGTTTTGTCACCATGCTAGGTGACATCATCAGTGAGGCCTCCGATGAAGCGATGTTATTCTACTCTGCTTGGAATTTATACTGATTGGTCTGTTATGGTGAGTACTGTCATTTCCGGTTTTGATCTGTATGGGTTTGTATATGGGGTCCAATTCTATATGTTTGTTGATTGAAGTCTGGGTTGAGAACCATGCCTCTAGGAATTCCCATGTGTGTCTATGTTTGGCCTTGTCCCAGTTAAACTGTTGGCCTTCACTGTCTGAATGTACAGACATTAAGGAGAGTTTGTCGCGTCATTTTGCTGCTAGCTGATGTTCATGTATTCTGATGGCGAGTTTCCTTCCTGTTTGACTGATGTAATGTTTGTGGCAGTCGTTGCATGGTATTTTGTAAACCACGTTGATTCTGCATGTTGTGGGAATGGGGTCTTTAATCCTTGTAAGTGTTTGTTGTAGAGTGGCTGTGGGCTTGTGGGCCACCGTGATTCCCAGTGGTCTTAGGAGTCTTGTTGTCAGCTCTGATATGTTCCTGAGGTAGGGCAGTGTGGCCAGTGTATTAGATTGTACTGTGTCTTCCTGTTGTTGCCTGTTTAGTAGGCATCTGTGGATGAAGTTGCAGGGATATTCATTTATAGCGAAGGTTTTGTATAGGTGCTCTTCCTTTATCCTGCGTAGTTCCGGGGTGTTGCAGTGTGTCTGATTGAATAGGACACTATTTAAATGGGCCAGGACACACTACAACAAACCCAAGCCAAACATAGACACACACGGGAATTCCTAGAGGCATGGTTCTTAACCCATAATGCAATCAACAAACATATAGAATTGGACCCCATGTACAAACCCATACAGATCAAAACCGGAAATGACAATACTCACCATAACAGACCAAACAGTATAAATTCCAAGCAGAGTAGAATAACATCGTTTCATCGGAGGTTCCACTGATGATGTCACCTAGCATGGTGACAAAACGTCTGAACAAGAACAAGCCAGCTCGGCGAACAAGTCACAACCTCACCCACAACCCGAGTTACAGATCTTTGCCAAAACCTTAAGAACAAGTCTGTGATTGGAAGAACAACTGCTCAGAGATTCTGTCCATTCTGGGGTGTCCTTTCTCTAATTGGTTGCCCATGATAGAGATGTCACCCCTGAACATTTTGTCTAACGACATGTTTTAAACAGTTCCCCAAAAATACAATCATATGATAATTTGACATAGAATCAACAATGAGGACGTTTTAGGAGAAATGACTAAAAGCTCTGACAAAGGTGTTGTTCTTTTAGGAACTATAGAGAGGTGAAGATGTACAGAAGCAAAGAGGTTTAGAGAGAGAATTCCAAAACTT
>NC_063351.1:4093453-4126432 GCF_021869965.1 Rhincodon typus
AAAGGTGACGGAGTGACACTCTGTGAGTTGATCATGCAAAGCCACAAAGGCCTCTGACTGCACAGTGATTTGTGATTCTATGACCTCAGAAGGAGGGCTCTATAATGAAGGGGTTCACAATGATCAGAAAGCAGCAAGGTCAGGGAGGGAACTGGAAACAAAGTCAAGCATCTAAACTAAAGGCTTATGTATGCTCAGTGTGTGAAAAATATTAAACGACTGTGCTCATATGAAATCCAAAGGCCAATTGACCAGTGTAGGGTTTTTAATATGACACTTCAGTCCTTATTCTGTTGATCATCCTCCCTTTATAAATGACTCATATTTTCCCTTATATATGCCACATAATGTAGGCATCACAGGCAAGGCCAGTATTTGTTGTCCATTCCCAAATGCGCTGGAACTGAGGGACTTGCCGTTAAGAATCACCCATGTCGCTGTGTGTCTCAAGTCACATACAACCAGACCCAGGAAGTCAAGCAGATGATTTCTACAACAATCAGTGACAATTTCGTGGCTGTCATTGGTGAGGTTAGCAGTCCATTCCAAATTTATTCATTGCACTGGTGGAATTGGAACCCGTGTTTGTTTGGACATCAGATTATTAGCCCAGTGACAGTACCTCTGCACCCCTATCTCACTTGCTGGCAGGGTTAGATTGATGTATGTATGATACTGCAATGGTTAGCACCGCTGCCATATAGCATCAGGGACCTGAGTTCAATTCCTGCCTTGGCCGACGGTCTGTGTGGAGTTTGCATATTTTCCCCATGTTCTCCCACATTCTCCCCATGGATTGGCCATGCTAAAATTGCCCTGTAGTGTTCAGGGATCATAGCATCCCTCTAGTTTGGAAGCAGGCCATTCAGTCCAACCAAAAGACCATCCCACCCAGACCTATTCCCTTATCTTATCCCTGGAACCTGGCATTTTCCCAGGTCAATCCACCTAACATGCACGACTTTGGACTGTGGGAAGAAACGGAGCACCCCGGAGGAAACCCATGCAGACACGGGGAGAAAGTGCAAACTCCACACAGACAGACTGGCGCCTGAGGGTGGAATCGAACCTGGATCCCTGGTGATATGAGGCAGCAGTGCTAACCACTGAGCTACCATGCCATCCATAGATTAATGTGAGGTTACAGAGATAGGGTGGCAGACTGGGGCTGGGTCTGGGTGGGACGTTCTTCGGAGGGTTGGTGTGGACTTGATGGGCCAAATGGCCTGCTTCCACATTGTAGGGATTCTATGGCCCAGCCACAGATTTGGACTCTATGAGTCCAGCTGATAATATTGGTCATGAAGACGCTTTTCCCTATTAATCTTCACAGTGCTGCTATCATCATTCTAGTCCTCCCTAACCTCTACTTCGGCTTTATTAGATATCCTGAAGTTGTGATGTGACCTTCCGGCCCTGGACCGCCAAAGGATTCTTCAATCTCTTCACCTTTCTGCTTGATAACTTTCAAAATGAGCTGTTGCAGGACTGGGAGGACAAATGATAAGGACAGACAGTTTGTGGCAAAACCATTCTTGGGATAAACTGATAATGGAGCAGATTAATTTTAAACCATTGTGCGACAGAAAGAAGGATTTGCCTTTCCAAAAATCTAATGTCCCCAAAGTGATTCACAGCCAATGAAAGCAAAATGCTGCAGATGCTGGTCATTTGAAATAAAAACAGAAATTGCTGGAGAAACTCAGCAGATCTGGCAGCATCTGTGGAAAGTGAAACAGAATTAACATTTCGAGTCCAGTATGACTCTCCTCGGGAACTACTTCAGAACAGCCAGTTAAGTAATTTTGAAATGCACTTTCTGTCTCAATGTAGGAATGGGGCAGCCAATTTGCACACAGCAAGGCCTCACAACAGCAGTGCGATTATAACAAGATAATCTACTTTAATCCAGTGCGTTCAGAGATAAATATCGATCAGGATACCAAGTGCACAGACCCACTACGAGGACCTTTGAGAACGTTCAAGGCACAAGTTAATATTCCACCTGAAAGACAGCATTCTAAGCACTGCAGCTTCCACTGAATGCACAAGAAGTATTCACGAGCAAAAGACATTGTGAGATACTACTGCTGACAGCAGTGGGGACTCTCCTATTCACTGTTCTACATAATAAAATCAAAGATTCTGGTTTCCAACAGTGCTTTATTGAGACTGAAAAGCACTTTCAGCTCTCCAGCTCCATTCTGCTAAGGGAGAAATATCACCAGTTTTCACTCATCCTGGTCCTTGACTGGACTGATAATGAAATACAGATTTTAATGTGTGCATGTTAAAATTCATCCTGGTTATACTCAAAACTCCACACAACACGTTCTATCCCTAAGGTAACAATGACATTATTGGAGCGATCTTGCAGTACAGCTCTTTGTTCTCCTCCAGGTGACTTATCAGGAAAATGTTGGACCAAACACTAAAGTGAGGCTTAAACAATCAACCTCTTTGTTCTGTGAAATTATGGGTGCACTGATTTCAAGAAATTGTTGTGGCTTTAAATTGTTAACAATTTATCCCAGGAAAGATGTCCGGTTTGAACTCTTAACGGGAATGTCAGCAAAGATACTGAGCGAAACTTTTACAGCTGCGGGATGACACAAAGTGCTTTTAAGCCAGTGAAGTATAATTGATGTCTTGTCCTTCTTAGGATGCAGAAAGGATGACAGCCATCTCATACACAGCAAGTTCCCACATGCAATAATACATGACTGATAAATTCTGGCCAAGATACCCAGAGGTGTTGGTTTCCTCTTGTTCAGATAGTGCCATGGAATCATTTGCCTTGCTATTAACATTTTCCTTGGAATGATGGTGGCATTGTGTTAATGTCACCGGACTCTAATCCAGAGTACAGGCTAATTCTCTGGGGGCATAGGTTCAGGAGTAGCTGGTGGGATTTAAATTCAATTCACAAAATTCAGAGTTGAAATCTAGTCCCAGCAATGGTGTCTATGAAATTAGTGATGATTGTTGTAAAAATCCATCCAGTTCATGAATGTCATTTTTTGGGGAAGGAACATGGTGCCTGGCCGCTATGTAATGTGTGACAAATTGGCCATTATACAAGGGGGCAGGGGCATAGCTGAAGCACCAACAGTGTGAGGCTAATGGCATCCTTGTAATTCCATAATCCAGAAGTCCAGGCTAATGCTTTGCAGACATGGGTTCAAATCCCACCACGGGCATAGAGTGAAGTCTGAATTCAATAAAAATGTGGAATAGAAAGCTCGTCTAGCCGTGCCAAAAAAAGATGCCTTTTATCCTGGATGTTCTCAAGTTTCTTGGAGCTGCAATCAGCTAGACAAGTGTATTCCATCACACTCCTGACTTGAGCTTTGTAGATTGTGGACTGTCTTTGAGGAGCTCGGACATGTGACAGAATTCCCAGCCTTTGAACTGCTGTTTCAATCACACAATTTAAAAGGCTGGTCCACATCAATGCTACCCCTTAGGATGATGATAGTCAGGGATTCAGTGCTGGTATTTGTTATGCCATTGAATGTCAAGGAGCCATAGCTAAATTCTCTCTTGTAGGAGATGGTTATTGTGTGGTGTGACTGTTTCTTGTTACTTATTAGCCCCAGACTTGAATATGTTCGAGGCCTTGCTATATGTAGACATGGAATACTTCAGTATCTGAGGAGTTGTGAATGGTGCTGAACATTGTGCAATCATCAGTGAACATCCCCACTTCTGACCTTATGGTGGAGGGAATGTCATTGATGAAGCAGCTGAAGATGGTTGGGCCTAGGACACTGCCCTGAGGAACTCCTGTAGAGATGTGATGACTGACCATTAACAACCATGAACATCTTTCCACATGCCAGGTATGATTCCAATCAGCGGAAAGTCCACTACCCCACCCCCACCCCAAATCCCTTTGATTTTAAATTCATCAAGGCACCTTGGCGCCAATAAGCTATGGGAGCTGTCTCACTATTTCGTTGTCTCTGATATTTGGAATACCACTTAGGTATTCCTGTTCTGAACAGTAACACGGTGTTCATATCCCTGTTACAGACATGGACACACAGTTGATGTAATACATCCAGACAGTATTAGCAATGGCATTTTAAAAGCCAACAAACAGATGATCAAATAAAGAGGAGGAAAATAAACTATGAGGACAAAGTAGCAGGTAATGGAAAGACATAACAAGGTGTAGAGCTGGATGAACACAGCAGGCCAAGCAGCATCAGAGGAGCAGGAAGGCTGACATTTCAGGTTACCCTTTTCTGAAGAAGGGTCTAGGCCCGAAACATCAGCCTTCCTGCTCCTCTGATGCTGCTTGGCCTGCTGTGTTCATCCAGCTCTACACCTTGTTGTCTCAGATTCTCCAGCATCTGCAGTTCCTACTATCTCTGAAGGTATTGGAAAGAGCTTCTTTAAATGGATAAGAATGAAGAGGGAGGCCTATGAACACAGCTCCCTTAAAGAATGAGGCTGGGGAAATAACAACAGGGAACCCAGAAATGGCAGAGGAGTTGAATAAATACTTTCCTTCTGTCTTCGCACTAATTCAGTTCCAAAAATGCTCAATAATCGAGGAGCTAAAGGCAGGGGAGGAAAGAAACACAATAAGAATCACTGGAGATAAAACATTAGGGGAAACTAACGGGGCTAAAGATTGATAAGTTCCCTCGACCTGACGGCCGCATCCTTGGAATTTAAAGGAAGTAGCTACAGAAATAATGGATGCACTGATCTCCCAGGAATTCTTAGATGCTGGAAAAGTGGCAAAGGATTGGAAAACTGCCAACGTAACACCAGTATTCAAAAAGGGAGAGAGACAGAAACAAAAAGGTAACCGTATGCCAGTTAGCTTAATCCCTGTCATTGGGAAAATGTTACACAGTCTGTCATAAAGGATGTAAAAGCAAAGCACATAGAAATACATAACATAATCAAGCAGAGTCAGCGTGGCTTTATGAAGGGGAAATCATGCCTGACAATTTATTGTAGCTCATTGAGAAGCTAACAAATGGGATAGATAAAGGGGACACAGTAGATGTAACATATCTGGACTGCCAACATGCCTTCAAAAAGGTATCACACATTATGCTACTTAACAAGATAAGAGGCCATGGTGTAGAATGTACTTTGTTAGCATGGATAGAGGATTTGCTAACTAACAAGGAGTTGAGGCAAATGGGGCATTTTCAGAATAGCAACCTGCAACAAATGGTGTGCCACTGGGACCACAATTATTTACAATATATATTAATGACTGACAGATGGAAGTGAACACACTATAGACAAGTTTGTGGTGACACAAACATATGAGGGAAGGCAAGTGGTGAGGATGAGACGAAGAGCCTGCACAGGGATAGAGACAGGTTCAGTGAGTGGGAAAAAGACTTGGCAGATGGAATATAACGTGGGAAAATGAGAGCTGATGCACTTTGGCACGAAATAGAGGAGCTGAATATTATTTTAATAAAGGAAGGCTGTAGAAAGCTGCAGCACAGAGATATTTGACGGTCTTTGTGCATGAATCATCAAAAGCTGTCATCTAAGCTCAGCAGGTATTAGGGAAGGCAAATGGAATGTTGGCCTTTATTTCGAAGGGAATGGAGCATAAACATTAGAAGGTCTTGCTAAAACTATACAAGGCCACACCAGGAGTTCTGCAAACAGCTTTGGTCCCCTTACTTAAGGAAGGATATAATGACATGGGAGGCATTCCAAAAGCAAGCTTCACCACGGCTGTTTCTGGGAATGGAGGAAATTTCCTACGAGGAGTGGTTGAAAAGGTTGGGCCTGTTAAAGTTCAGAAGAATAAGAAGTGACCTTATTGAAACATATAACATAATTTGGGCAGTTAACAGGGTAGATGAAAAGAGGTCCTTTTCCCTTCTGGGAGAGTCTAGTACCAGAGGGAAAATCTCAGGATAGGGGGTGAGACAGACGCCTGATTTTTTTTGCTCCCAGAGAGTAATAAATCTGTGGAATTTTTTATTGCAAAGGGCTGTTGAGGCTGGGTCTGTGAGTGTATTTAAGGCTGAGATAAATATATTTTCAAACTGTAAGGGAATCAAGAGTTGGGGGAAAAGGCGGGAAAGTGAACTTGAGGATTTCAGAGGAGACATGATCTCATTGAAAGGTGAAACGAACCTGATGGGCCAAATAGCCTACTTATGCTCTTACACGTGATGGCCTTATGATGTAATGGTATTCCTGTGTCAGACAGCAGCACAGAGTTGGCATTCCAGTTTGGGGCAGTAACACTGTGTTGGCATTCCTGTCCCACTCATTAACACTGTACTAGAATTCCTGTCCCAGACAGTGATACAACTAAGATGTTCCTGTTTCAGTTTGTAACAGTCTTGGTGTACCAGCACATTTTAGTAACATGGCTTTAGTGTTGCAGTGTGCTGGCAGTAACAGTATCTCTATTCCCATGCAGAGACAGTAGCACTGTACAATCGATTCTATGTGGCTTTCATTGTGACCTTATTTTCCATTTCTGGAGGCACTGTCCTAACCCTTGTGACTATGATGCATGAAGCAATAACCAGGTAAATCGCCTATTTTGTAGGGATCTAACAGGTGCTGTTTTGTCAGGAGTTGTAATAAAATGAAGTCTGTGTCCCTGAGTGAGAAACAATTCCAGTGAGATTATCATAGAATTTAATTATTTCATTAAATTTATTGAAATAGCAATCTGCAAAGTGTTTTTCTTTCCTATTATAATGAATACATCTTGTGATGTTGTGAAAGTGGCATTTATTGCTCAGGTCCTGGGGAAAGACTGCTTTCCCATCCATTTCACAATAATGATTGTATATGCCAATGAGGTTAATTACAGCAATTCTATCATCCAACATTGTGAAAGTTGGAAATATCATGTACTTTCACTGCATTGCTCTCCATTCCAACTGAAAAACATATCCTGACACACAAGCATTAGCAGCATGTTAAGCTATGCAAAGGTCAAGGTGCAAAAAAATTACTCCTTACCACCTGTAGTCTTTCTCCAGCCATATTCACTATCTGCTCCCTGTCTCTAGAGATATCTACTGTCTTCTCTCTGCTGATATGTTTACTGTCTGCTACTGTCTGCTGGCATGTCTGTTACCTGCTCTTGTTCTCCTAACATACCAACTGTCTGTTCTATCTCCAGACCTGTTTACTGTATTTGCTCTGTTGCCAGACACTTGTTTTTTCTGCTCCCTGGCAGCAAGTCAGAATTATTGTGGAAGAGGTTTTCATGTTTTGGAATATTTCAGACTGGCAGCTGTAGTGATTGGAACCAGGTGGACCTCACTGACTACGTGGTCCTGGATTGGGATTGTTAACCTGGGCCGAGCGGGAAAGCTCTGGCTGACAAATATAACGAGGAGGTCCCCACAAACTCTATTTTGATTCGATCCCTATCCTCCCCCTCACTTTTTCTTTCACATAGGCGTTGCCCCTACCGGGGATCTGCTTGATACTGATGCTTTATTCACGAGTTATTTTCCTGGTGGTGACATGTTAATAAAGTTATTTGCACGCCTGGTGTTTTGTTTTAACTGTAAAAGAAAAATATGTACATACAGGAGATTAGAATTTCCTCAGTTGAGGACTGACTCTGAGCTGGCTGACCACATCCAGTAATAAAAAATAATGAGGAGGTGCCGGGTCACACCTTGGTATGCCCATTTGCCATGGGGTGGCGGGGAACCCCAGTGGAGGGCACTCTATGCAGAGGCCCTCTCCCTTTCCCTCAGGGATCTGGGGGGGAGGTTGTTGCATGCAGATTGTAACCACAGATTGCAGTAGTTCACAGACATTCAGCCCAACTGATTGGTTTGCGGTGCTATGGAGTCCGTGGACCATGTATACATTGGGTGTGGGCGCTTGCGCTCCCTTTTCAGTTATCTTAAAGACCTCCTTTTGTGTTTTTGGCTGCAGTTCAGCCCCATGCTCCTGATCTTTGGGCACCTGGTGCGGAGGTGAGCGAGCAGGTCAGAGGATCTCCTCGTGGGTCTTCCCCTGGGCCTGGCCAGGCTGGTCATTAACAAGTCCAGGCAGCGGGTTGTGGAGGGGGTCGTTAGGACCGGTTGCCTGTCCCTCTCCCGTGGCTACGCCTGCGCCCTACATCTGGCCACACTGGCACTCTCGATGCCTTTCGGGAGAGGTGGGCACCGGGGTGGGGGAATGCTTTGTCTCCCCCACAAACTCTGTTTTAATTTGATCCCTACCCTCCCCTTCACTTTTTTTAGTCACATACATGCTGCCCTTGGGTGCTCTGCTTGACACTGATGCTTTGGTCACATGGGTGTTTTTAAATAAGAAATATAACCAGGAGCTTGTGTTTTTACTGAGTCCCTAGATTTGTGTGCACACACAACATGGGTGCTTTGGGTTTAAAAAAAAACCAGGAGATTAGAATCTCCTCAGTTCAGGCAACCGACTCAGAGTTGGCTGGCCACAGCCATTGTACTGTGCACAAGTAAATAAAGAGTGACTTGGTGATGGGATACCAACCTCTGTGCAGCTATTGCAGCAACACAAAATCAATATTGTTTATGTGTTTCATTTTTCCACCGTTCAATTTGTTACAATCCCAGTTGATGTTATTGCTGGAAAAGTTTGATCTCAGACTGAAAGCTAGCTTGATAGATCATTCAGTTTCTCTTAAGCTTAAATAAACCTATCCTGACCTTCTATACTGGAGCTAGATTATTTTGTTCAGTTGCAAAACCTTACTATTGGATACAAAAACATATTAATTGTATCAAGCCAGGTTTCAGTCTGGGATCAGACTTTTCCTGTAATAACATTAACTGGGATCATAAAAAAGTTGCACAGTTTTCCTTTAAAACTTTTTTTAAAAGAAACCACTGAAATACTTACAAGTTGATTGTTAACTTCAGACTCACAGAAAATCCACTGGTTATTCATTCGGAACTAAACCCAAACTTCCAACATGTAATGTTAAAAATATATATATAAATCAGACAGCCAAAATCATAGGCTGCAGATTTGGTAGTTACCACAATAATATTCAAAGGGCCAATTGAAAACTGGAATTTAAAGGAGCTGGCAGATTTTTTATAAATGTGACAACTGTATAAGTTGAATGGAATAAGTTCAGAAGAAGACTCTTATTGGACTTGAAGCATTAACTCTCTTCTCTCCACAGATGCTGACAGATCTGTTGAGTTTCTCCAGCATTTTGTGTTTCTTATTTGAAAGTAATAATGTTGGGAATCCTCCTGATAACAGCACATGTGAGTGCAGAAGGAAAAACGATAAAGCAGATGAAAGCTTGACCGGAAAGATGGTCCAGGAAAGACGACTTTAGATTCCTGCATCATTGGGATTGGATCCAGGAGAAATGGAATGTTTACAGGCTGGAGAAAATGTACCTTAACAGAGCCAAGACCAATTTTCTTGTGGGGAGATTGTAGGTGCTTTTGGGGGTGGCTGAAACTAACTTGGCAGGAGTATAGAAGCTAGGAGGTGATACGAGAAAAGAAAAGCAAGGTTTGTAGAATACCTTGGACAGAAAGAAGGCACTAGAGTAGGAAGTAGCGAGTTATTAGTTGATTTCAAAGCGAGGGGGGAGGTCAGCATGATGAATTCTAAATCAGGGTTACTGTGCGTTCATGTGAATGTGTGGAGTGCAGTCAACAAGATTGGAGAGTTGCACATAGCCACATGGAAACAGAACATAAAAGCAGATGCTGGAAATTAGAAACAAAAGCAGAAATTCCTCAAAAAGCTCAGCAGGTCTAGCAGCATCTGTGGAGAGTGACCCTTCCTCAGAACATGAAATATGACATTGTGGTGTCACTCCCAGAAGGGCAGGACTGAGCATTAAATATTCCTAAAACTAGAAATTCACACTGTTTCAATTTTGCTTTAATGACACCATTCATGTCCAAACAGATGGGTGTTGCCATGGGACACCCACTAAGCCGAGTTCTCGCTAACATTCATGTTGGTTTCCACAAGGAATGTGTTTTCGATGATATGAATGTCTACCCCTTTCATACTTCTAAGACACTGACGATATTTTCACTACATTTGAAACTGCATTTATACGTAAGAATTTCTTCACACATATTAATGTGCTTCATCTTGCATTCAAATTCACCTATGAAATGGAGAATCTTAATAAATGTCCTCCCTCACTGTTCTACTCAATAAATCCGCTCAGGGGTTCTCTATTACTCTCTGCCTTTGACCCATTTCTGACCGGTCAATGTATGGGTTGGGGATCCTATAGCTCCCTACGCTGTGAAATTGCCCTTATTAGCAACCTCATAAAGAGGTGATGGGGGATTTTCTCACCATGTAAGCTTCATGCTGAATTGAGGAACATCGAAGGTAACCCAAACTTGACCCTGACTCTAATCCTGTGGGATAATGGTTACCTCAATTAGATCAGACAATTTCTCAGAATCACAGAAGTGTGATGATGTAGATGGAGGCCCTTCGGCCCATTGTGTCTGCACTGGCTCTTCAATTGACCATCACTACCTCATGCCAATCTCCTGCTTCATCTCATGAACAGGCCACCCAAAGAGCACCCATTTGGCCTCAGATTACCTTGGGAATTTCCAGGCATTCATGTAAATGCACAGTAACCGTAATGTAGACTTTATCATTTCACTCTCCCCACCCCCGCCCTTTGCTTTAAAGCCAATGCTACTTGCTACCTTCTGCCTGCCAAGTTATTCTACAAGCCTTGTTTTTCCAACCTAGTATTACCTCCTGGTTTTTATCACCCTGCCAAGTTAGATTCAGCCTTCTCTAGTGACACTTCTCCTGCTGCTACTATGCTGTGGCACCGCATGTGATATCCTCCTCTACCAGGATACTGCCAATGAGTGAAAAAGGCATTCTCCCTATCACACAAATGACTTGTGTAGTATGTCAATTTCAGCGCTTTTGCAATGTCAAGTCTGTAGGCTATACACCTCAATAAGCAGAAAACTGTATCAAACAGCACATACCTTCAGCTGTTCATAACAGGCAGAGTATGGAATACACTCGACCTGCAAAACTCAGAACATAACTTGATGTGATTCCACATTGGGGCAGCACTTACTGAATGATCTTGATGGTGTCAAGAATTACACCAAAACAATTTTTTAAATTCATTCATAGGATTTCAGCATCACTGGCCAGGCCAGCATTTGTCGCCCATCCCTCATTACCCAGAGGGCAGTCAAAAGTCAACCACATCACTGTGGGTCTGGAGTCACACGTAGACTAGACCAAGTAAGGAGAGAAGTTTCCTTCCCTCAAGGACATTAGTGAACCAGATGGATTTTTATGACAATCAGCAAGGATTACACGGTTGCCATTAGGCTAGCCATTTATTCAGACTTTTTAAATATTATATATAAAATTTCACCATCTGCCATGGTGGGATTGAAATCCGTATCCCCAGAACAGTAGCTTGTGGTTCCAGGATTATTAGCCTCGCAAAGTTACCACCTCCCATAAGGTTTTCCGTTGGGTTCACTGTGGGTTTCCTATATTTGCTAGAAGCTACAGATTTTTATACACAAGCCTTAGACCTCAGCAGGGAAAAGACATTTATTCAAATAGTTTGCCCTTTCTTTTCAAATGGAACAAGTACATGGAAGGCACTTTTGCACTGTTGTAATCTCCATGACATCAACTCATAATCAATTTACTTTTTTAAGTTTGTACATGAATAAGTAAACATAAATATAATGTAAAAACATATACATTTCAAGGTGCATTATCCACTTCAACACATTTACCAAACAGAGTTCTAATCAGCACTGTCTTTCAGGCAAGTTTAATTGTTCCTCAGAAATTTGGTATTCTTGCACCCATCCTGATGAACGCAAAATTAAATGTTTCAACAATATGTCTCCATTTTCAGCAAACTAAATAGAGAGCATGAAAAGAAAGTGGCAGCTAATGTACACGATAATTAATAAATCCTCAATCAGCATATGAACGGTTAAAGTGTGTAAAAAAAGGATTGGGGTGAGTGAGAACAAAAAGGCGATTTATGCATGGAAGTGGTAGGCAAGCCTGACAAAACAAATACTTTGAATCTCTCTTTACCATAGAACAAGATGCTATACAGGTCATGGGGACAGTGAAAGTAACTCAGACCCTTGAAGGGTTAAAATTTGAGAAGCAGGTGGTATTGGATTGATTCTCTTTGCTTTGATAAAGCAGGAGGATGGGATAAAATTCATGGAAGAGATGAGAGTGGAAATTTCAATGGCACTGGTAATAATCTTCCAAGTTTCCTTGGACTCAGGGATAGTCTCAGAGGACTAGAGAATTTCAAATGTTGCACCCTTGTTCAAAAAAGGACGTACAGCTAATCCCAGTAATTACATAGCAATCAATTTTACTTCAGCAGTGGGGAAACTTCTCAAAATGATAACTTGGGATGAAATTAATAATCGCTTGTGGGTTAATTACAGAAAATCAAAAAGTGGTGTTAGAGCCCAATCAATGTAAATGAACTTGCTGTAATTTTTAAAAGAGGTAACAGGGAGGATTGATGAGGGTAATGTTGCTGATGTGGTGTACATAAACTTCCAGAAGACATTTAATACAGTGCCAAACAACAGATTTGTCAGCAATGTTGGAACTTCATTGAATAAAAAAGACAGCAGCAACGTGGACAAAAGTTTGGCTGAGTGACAGGAAGCAATGAACAACTTTTGGCTGGAGGATGTTCAGGAGTGGAATTCCCTGGGGAGCAGTATTGGAACTGTTGTTTCTCCTAATATATATTCAAGGCTTAGATCTTAGTGTGCACAGTGAAATTTCAAAATCAACATTAAACTTGAAAGCATTGTGAACTGTGAGGGGGAGCAGTTTAGAATTTGAAAAACATAAAATTTGGCAGAATGGGTGGACAAATATCTAATAAAATTTAATGTTGAGAAGTTTGAGATGATTCATTTTGATAAAGGTACTTGATACTTGACACCATCCAGGACAAAGCAGCCGCTTGATTGGCACTACATCCACAAGCATCCACTCCCTCCACCACCGACGCTCAGTAGCAGCAGTGTGTACCATCTACAAGATGCACTGCAGAAACTCACCAAAGATCCTCAGACAGCACCTTCCAAACCCAGGACCACTTCCATCTAAAAGGACAAGGGCAGCAGATACATGGGAACACCACCCCCGGCATGTTCACCTTCAAGCCACTCACCATCCTGACTTGGAAATATATCGCCGTTCCTTCACTGTCACTGGGTCAAAATCCTGGATTCCCTCCCTACTGGCACTTAGGTGGACTGCAAAGGTTCAAGAAGGCAGCTCACCACCACCTTCTCAAAGGCAACTTGCACCAAGTCATACAGGACCAAGTGCTGGAAAATGGGATTAGAATAGTTAAGAATGCAATGGGCCAAAGGGTCTATGTCTATACTGTAACTAGGGATGGGCAACAAATGCTGACCCTGCCTGAGACACCCACTTCCTATGAGTGAACAAACAAAAGTTAGAGGTTTTATTTGTACATAGGGTGCATCAGAAGGACTGAAGATAAATCATTGAAGGGGACAGGGCAGGTTGGGACCATAATTAATAAAGCTTTATCAGACTAATCAATTGGGAGCAGAGAGTGGAAAAGCAAGGATCTTACGTTAAACTTTGATAAAACATTGGTTGCAGCCTCTGCTAGAGCATGATATCCAGTTCTGCCCAGCACACTTTTGGAAAGATATGAACAGATCGGAAAAGATGCAGAAAGACTCACAAGAATGGTTCCAGGGATGGGAAATTTCAGTTGCAAAGATGGGTTACAGAAGAGAAGACTGAGAGGAGATATGTTTGAGGTATTTAAAATCACAAGGGGGTGTGGACAGAGTGAAAAGGGAGCATTTACTCCATTGCCAGAGGGCACAGTTTTAAAGTAATTGGTGACATGAGGAAAATGCTTTTCAGGCAATGAGTGATTAGGGTCTAGAATGCAGGGCATGAGAGTATGGAGGACACAAGTTCAATTGAGGCATTTCAAAGGGAATTGCATTAAGATGTGGCACGGTGGCTCAGTGGTTAGCACTGCTGCCTCACAGCGTCAAGGGATTCAGGTTCAATCCCACCTTTGGGCTACTGTCTGTGTGGAGTTTGCACATTCTGCGTGGGTTTCCTCCAGGTGCTCTGGTTTCCTCCCACAGTCCAAAGATGTGCAGGGTATGTGGATTGACCACTAGTGCTTAGGGATGTGTAAGTTAGATGAATTAGCCATGGAGAATGCAGGATTAAAGGGTGAGTCTGGGTGGCCAAATGGCCTACTTCTACAGTGGAGGGATTCTATGAAGATCTGATAAAGGAAAGAATGTGTGGGGCTACAAGGAGTGGCACTTCAGTAAATAGCTCCTATGGAAAACCAGCATGGGTACAGTGGGCTAAATGGCCTCTTTCTGTGCAGTCACCAATTCTGTGATGAAAGGCGACCTCCTGTTTTAATGGTGACTCTCTTTGAACTGCTTCTGACTTTGGAAACAGGAGGGACATACTCCACAATGCAATGGGAGTTGGAAATATCGCTACTCTAGATCAAGGAAGTGCAACTCAAAGTTGCTCTAGAGGTCAGCAAAGGGAACACTAATTCAGTGCAGAGTGACCTTTAATGACCTTATCATGTCAGGAAAGGTAAGTACAATTATACTTACATACCACAATATACCCTCCCCACCTACACCCCACTCCAACTCTGGTTGTCAAGTTATTCCATTGCTTCACTTCTCAGACCCACTTAAATTATGAGTACCCAGTGTTCACTTAGAATCATAGATTCCTTACAGTGTGCAGGCAGGCCATTTGGCCCATCAAGTCCACACTAACCCTTTGAAGAATAGTCCACCCAGAATCACAGCCCCCCCACCCTGTCCCTGTAACCCTTGATTTACCATGACTAACCCACCTAGTCTGCATACCTTTGGACACTATAGGACAACTTAGTATGGCCAATCCACCCTAACCCGCATATCGTTGGACTATGGGAGGAAACCGGAGCACCCGGAGGAAATGCACGCAGACACGGGCAGAATGTGCAAACTCCACACAGACAGTCACCCGAGGATGGAATTGAGGAGTGCATTTCCAATTCTCAGAGTCCACAGTGTTTTGCTCTCACTTGCTCACTCCCTCAGTTGACCATTCCCCACTACCACTCACCTTCATCCTCACACTGTTCGACAGTGTTACAGACCAGACCAACCCCCTCAAAATATGCGGTAGCCTAGACCCTGACTTTTTCTTATTTTAAAGTAAGATGTAAGGTGTTTGAAATGCAATTTGATTGGTCAAACTACTGGATTTAAAGCAAAACACACTTTATTCATCCACTATAGTTTTTTTCCCCTTCATTAACGGGATGAGGGAGTCGCTGGCTAGGCAGCATTTATTGCCCATCCTTAGTTGCCCAGAAGCAGTTAAGAGTCAATCACATTGCTGTGGGTCTGGAGTCACATGTAGGCCAGACCAGGTAAGGATGGCAGTTTCCTTCCCTAAAGGACATTAGTGAACCAAATGGGTTTTTCCCAACAACCAGCAATGGATTCATGGTCATCATTAAATTCTTAATTCCAGATATTTTGTTGAATTCAAAATTCCACCATCTGCCATGGTGGGATTCAAACCCAGGTCCCCAGAATGTTACCTGAGTCTCTGGAGTAACAGTGCAGCAATAATACCACTACACCATCACCTTCCCGATGTTAAAATGCAACAAAAGAAAGAAGGAATTGGAATAACTTAACTCTTTTGGAAAACATAATAGTATATTAGATACAGTAACTATTACTAATTAATTTTCCATCCCATAAACACACTCTTGGCAAAAAGCAAATTCAGAAACCAGATTCTCTCACATGCAGCTCCCATAGCAGGCAGAGAGCCCCCAGCTTGTAGCTGTAACTGAGAGGGTGAAAAAATAGTGTCCACTTCTTCAAAACCCCATCAGCAACTGCTGAAAGCTAAAACTAAAAATCCAGGTTCTGTGGGAGCGTGATCCCCCCATTCAGGCTGTTTCTATTGTTCCAACATTTTAAGAAAAACCCCAAGTCCTCACAAGATGTTTACTCTTGTCTCTCTGGTAGACTTTTCCTCACCTCTGCCTTATAACCTCTCTTCCAAAAAAAAAGGACAAAGTACACCTCTTAAAGCCACAGTATCATCACAACAGTCACAGACAGCACTGCATCTATCAGAAGAACAGGACTCAAATCTCATAGATCTGTCATTCCCTGTAACACTGGAACAGAGAACATAAGGGAAAGAGAGAATGAAGTGGCCTGCCATTGCATATGGTAACTGCACAGGAAGAGGTCAGTGGTAGCTCTGTGTCACTGACTATAGAAGATGGAAGTGCCCAGGTCTTGCAGCTGGTGCATCTGACTCCTGCCCTAATACTACACTGTCTAACTGATCAAATATGCTTTCAGTATCAAGTAAAATACAAGCGTCTTCATTAAGCTCAGGAGCCTCATTAGTGCGTTGTTACTATGAATTCTTCACTGCATTTTTTTTCTGCTCCAGAGCCCTGACATTCAGAACAGCAACCCTTCAACTTTCTGGTTAATGATTTCTCAGAGGAGCTGGTTCCTTCTGAGGCTACACAAACACAAGCCTCACTCTCACTGTGCTCCGACTCAGTTACTCACACTTCGGTGGCACTGGGTTTTCATCTCTTAGAATCATTGAGATTTTACAGCATGGAAAAAGCCCCTTCGGCCCACCATGTCTATCCTTGTCATCAAGCATCTAACTAGTCTATTCCCATTCTCCAGCACTCGATCTGTTACCTTGGATGTTTTGATGTTTATCATGGTCATCTACACACTTGTGAAATGTCTAGAGGATTCCTGCATCATCACCCTTTTAGACAGTGAGTTCCAGATACCCAACACCCTCTGGGTGAAATATTTTGTCCTTAATGATCAGTTAGCTCAGATTGTTAGTGAGTGGTGCTAATAACACCAAGGTCATGGGTTCAATCCCCACACTAGCCAATCCTGCTGTCTTCCAAATGGGACATTGTTTAATATGTGCTGTTTTGTGGGCAGCTCAGTGGTTAGCACTGCTGCCTCACATCACGACAGACCCGGATTCAATTCCAGCCTCAGACGACTGTTTGCGTAGAGTTTGCACATTCTTCCTGTGTCTGTGTGGGTTTCCTTCCAAAGACATGCAGGTTCAGTAGATTGGCCATGTAAATTGTCCATAATATTCAGGGATGTGCAAGCGAGCTGGATTGGCAGTGAGGAATGCAGGGTTATGAGGATTGGTTGTGAGTCTGGGTCTGGGTGGGATACTTGTTGGAGGGTCAGTGCAGACTTGATGGGTGAAATGGCCTCTTTCTGCCCTGCAGGGATTCTTAAAACCTCCCTAAACCTGTGTTCTTTACTTTAAAACCATGCTCCTTGGATCTTGACCCTTCTACTAAGGGGAGGTTTTTCTCCCTCTCTACCCTATCTGTGCCTTAGAACTTTGTACACCTCAATCAGGGTCACGCCTCAGCTTTCTTTGTTCAGACTGCAAAGGTACTGACTCTCTACCCAAGATAAACCTGACCAGAAGCCTGACTATGACCAATTCCCTGGATTGGTATCAGATCCTGCACCTGATTTTCTGCACCACACCCCCGGTGTGTGCCTCTATGGACTTCAGTGTTACCCACTTTGTTAGAAGGAACTGATATGGTCATCAGATATAAGCCATCTGCCATGAGTCTGCTCCACCATTCAATGACATCACAGCAGATCTGATAATCCTCAAATCCACTTTGCTGCCTTTTCACCTTTGCCCTTGATTCCCTTACTGATTAAAAATCTCTGCATCTCAGCCTTAAATATAACGACCCAGCCTCGATGGGAAAAAGAATTCCACAGATTCACGCCACTTGGAGAGAGGAAATTCCTCCTCATTGCTGTCTGAAATGCGCAACCTCTTCATTTGAGCTTGTGCCCTCTGGTCCTTGACTCTCCCACAAAGAGAAACAATCTCTCCACATCTAACCTTTCAAGTTCTCCAAGAATCTTGTATGTTTCAATAAGATGGCCTCTCATTCTTCAAAATCCAATAAGTACAGGTCCAACCTATTCGAACTCTCCTCCTAAGGCAGTAGCTCCACACTTGGGATCAGCTGAGTGAACCTTCTCTGGGCTGCCTCCAATGTCAATCTATCTTTCATTAAGGGACCCTTAAGTAATGAAGAGGGTTAATGAGGGCAGAGCAGTGGACGTGATCTACATGGAGTTCAGTAAGGTGTTCGACAAGGTTCCTCATGGTAGACAGGTTAGCATGTTTAGATTACATGGAATACTGGGAGAACTAGCCTTCTGGATACAGAGATAACAAGGTGTAGAGCTGGATGAACACAGCAGGCCAAGCAGCATCAGAGGAGCAGGAAGGCTGATGTTTCGGGTCTAGACCCTTCTTCAGAAATGGGGGAGGGGAAGGCAATTCTGAAATAAAGGGGGAGAGAGGGGGAGGCAGATAGAAGATGGATAAAGGAGAAGATAGGTGGAGAGGAGACAGACAGGTCAAAGAGGCGGGGTTGGAGCCAGTAAAGGTGAGTATAGGTGGGGAGTTAGGGAGGGGATAGGTCAGTCCAGGGAGGACAGACAGGTCAAGGGGGCGGGATGAGGCTAGTAGGTAGGAGATGGGGGTGGGGCTTGAGGTGGGAGGAGGGGATAGGTGGGAGGAAGGACAGGTTAGGGAGGCGGGGACAAGCTGGGCTGGTTTTGGGATGTGGTCAGGGGAGGGGAGATTTTGAAGTTTGTGAAGTCCACATTGATACCATTGCGCTGCTCCGCCCATCTTCTGGATACAGAGCTGGTTTGAAGGTAGACGACAGAGGATAGTGGTGGAGGGTTGCTTTTCAGACTGGAGGTCTATGACTAAGGTGTGCCAGGATCGGTACTGGGTCCACCGTTTTTTGTCATTTATATAAATGATTTAGATGCAAACATAGGAGGTATGATTATTAAATTTGTAGATGACACCAAAATTGGAGATGTAGTGGACAGCGAAGAAGGTTACCTCAGAATATAAAGGATTTGATCAGATGGGCTAATGGGCCGAGAAATGGCAAGTGGAGTTTAATTTAGATAAATGTGAGGTGCTGTATTTTGGAAAAGCAAATCAGGGCAGGACTTATACACTTAATGGTAACTCGGGAGTGTTGCTGAGCTAACAGACCTCGGAGGGCAGTTTTCATCATTCCTTGAAGTGGTGTCGCAGGTAGGCAGGATAGTGAAGGCGGCGTTTGGTACACTTGCCTTTAGAGCATTGAGTATAGGAGTTGGGAGATCGTGTTCTGTCTGTACAGGACATTGGTTAGGCCACTTTTGAAATACTGCATTCATTTCTGGTCTCCCTGCTGTAGGAAGGATATTGTGAAACTTGAAAGGGTTCAGAAAAGTCTTATGAGGATGTTACCAGGGTTGGAGGGTTTGAGCTGTAGGGAGAGGCTAAATAGGCTGGGTTATTTTCCCTGGAGCATCGGAAGCTGAGGGGTGACCTTATAGCAGTTTATAAAATCATAAGGGGCACGGATAGGGTGAATAGACAAGATATTTTCCACGGGGTGGGGGAGTACAAAACTAGAGGCACAGGTTTAAGGTGAGAGGGGAACGATTTCAAAGGGACCTGAGGTGCAATTTTTCACTCGGAGGGTGGTGCATATATGAAATGAGCTGCCAGAGGAAGAGGTGGGTGCTAGTACAATTTAAATATTTAAAAGGCATCTGGATAAGTACATGAATATAAAGGGTTTGGAGGGAAATGGGCCAAATGCTGGCAAAGGGGAATAGATTTATTTAGGATATCTGGTCAGCATGGATGAGTTGGACTGAAGGGTCTGTTTCCACGCTGTACGTCTCAAAGCAATGACCCAAGACATTTCTTAAATGGGAAGAAGTTGGAAATTACAGACTGAATAAGTCATTGAAGCTTAACATTTGCAGGTGCAGCAAGCTGTTAGGAAGGTCAACGGCATGTTACCCTTCATTGCAAGAGGGTTTAAGTGCAGAACTTGTGAAGTTTGTTTCAATTGTACAAGAAATTGGTTAGACCACACCTGGAGTGCTGTGGGTAGTTTTCAAATCATGGAATCCCTACTGTGTGGAAACAGGTCATTCGGCGCATTGAGTCCACACTCACCCTCTGAAGAGAATCTCACACAGATGCACTCCCTACCCCTATCCCTGTAACACTGCATTTCCCATAGCTAACCCACTGAGCCTGCACATCCCTGGACACTACGGGCAATTTAGCATGGCCAATCCACCCTAATCTGCACATCTTTGGACTGTGGAAGGAAACCAGAGTACCTACAGGAAACGCACACAGACACGTGGAAAATACACAAACTCCACACAGACAGTTGCCTGAGGGTGGAATCAAACCTGGGTCCCTAGGGCTGTGAGGTAGCAGCGCTAACCACTGAGCCACCATGTAATTTTGGTCTCCTTCCCTCAGCGGGGATGTTATGGCCATAGAGAGAGTTCAAGGAAGGTTTATTGGATTTGTCCCCAGGATGACAGGACAGTCCAATGGAGGGAGATTGAGCAAACTGGGCCTGTATTTCAAAGAATGAAAGATCAACATATTGAATCTTGCTCAATACTAAAAGGGTTGACATGGGTCGATGCAGGTAAGATGTTTCACCTCAGTGAGGATTGTAGAACGTGGGGATACAATGCAGCGAAAATCCTGTCCAAATCACCACCTTGAAATATAAACTCTCATTTGTGGCACAGAGTCTTTGTTTTAGCCAGCGATATGTCACAGCGATGGAACAATTGCATTACCTGTCACTGTTACTGAGCAGTCTCCAGGCTGTTGGCTGATAACAAATTACAATTTTACGATTCTTGTAGTGAAGTTAAATCTTGAGGTCGGATAGTTTAATTAGATCTACAATCAATTAACATAAGTAGCTTTTTGTGAGTTTTAATTGTAGTTGGGAGCGAAACAGAGTAGGAATGCATGCTTCAGTTTCACTATAAATGAATGGTGCTTTGTTGGAAAAGATTAGACTGAGAGCCACAAAAGCAGAGAACCCATTGATTTATTGGGGATTTTAATTTTACCGCATGACATTTGTTTCATTTGACTTACTGATACAGACAGCAGTGAACTACACTCAACTGTCAGGTGAGGACCCATTAATGAGAGCCCAACTTTCTTTTCATGCAATTTCATCCCATAATTCAAGTGAACAAAGTTTCTCTCTCTCTGTTCTGCTGTGCTGCCTATCCCAGTTATTTGAAATTCTAAGTAGCTCTGGCAGTAAAACGGTAAGTGAAATTGAAAAATATTAGTGGAGATTTTAATTCTGTGGCTGCTTGCTCTCCCAGTAAACCTGTGCAATTTTAACTCCAATTATAATGTGGATTATATAGGAGCTTTTCTGCAGCCTTTTGTAGTTTTATAGAGATTAGTGGCATTTAAGTACAAATTGGAGCTACACAATCGTTTCCTATAGTTCTCAAGTTATGGAGCTTGCATTTTTCATTCCATGGCCTGCTGTCAGCCCTGACTTTTTTCTCTTGTCTGTGATACCATCACCAGGCCATCAGTTTGTCAGCGACTGAGACTGTTCTGAGAAAGTGACACATATACTTCCCAGAGACAACTTGGGTAAAAAAGTTGTGGAAGCTGATTATGGAAACCCACTCTCAGGAAACATTCCTTATTTGATTCTAAAAAGGCAGCTTGCATACAGCCTATAAGAGCTGAATGCAGTCAGATAGTGACATTCTGTGACCACCAGCACATCCTACACTGCGGCCAAACTGGGCACCACCACATTGCACATAACTGTCAAAAGGTTCAGTGCTCAAGGCATGATGAGTCACAATACTGTCACACAATGAATTTCACACTTCACCCTGGCGCTGTCCATCCCGTCACTGAGCGCACCCTCTCACTGCCCACCCTGTCAGTACCCATCCCCTGTCCCTAACCACACCCTGTCCCTACCCACACCCTGTCAGGACCCACACTCTGTCCCAAAAAACACCCTGTCAGTGCCCACACTCAGTCCCTACCCACACCCTGTCAGGACCCATGCTCAGTCCCTACCCACACCCTGTCCCTACCCACACTCTGTCCCTACCCACACCCTGTCCCTACCCACACCCTGTCCCTACCCACACCCTGCCTGTACCCACACCCGTCCCTACCCACACCCTGTCCCTACCCACACCCTGCCTGTACCCACACCCAGTCCCTACCCACATCCTGTCCCTACCCACACCCTGTCCCTACCCACACCCTGCCTGTACCCACACCCGTCCCTACCCACACCCTGTCCCTACCCACACCCTGTCATTACCCGCACTCTGTCCCTACCCACACCCTGTCCCTACCCACACCCTGTCATTACCCACACCCTGTCCCTACCCACACTCTGTCCCTACCCACACCCTGACATTACCCACACCCTGTCCCTACCCACACCCTGTCCCTACCCACACCCGTCCCTACCCACACCCTGTCCCTACCCACACCCTGTCCCTACCCACACCCTGTCCCCACCCACACTCTGTCCCTACCCACACCCTGTCTGTACCCACACCCTGTCCCTACCCACACCCTGTCATTACCCACTCCCTGTCCCTACCCACACCCTGTCAGTGCCCACACCCCGTCGCTGCCCACCAATTTACTGCACACACTGTAGCTGTGTCCTTGGATTGAATTTTCCCAAAAATGCATCTTCATTTCACTTTTAGCGTGTTTGTTGGAAGTCTTCTATCCATGAGCCTGAGTGAGATTTCTCTCCGCTAATGCTGCCAGTCGGGCTGAGTTTCTCCAGCACTGTTTCTGTTTCTGATACTGTTGTCTGTAATATTCCTCATTCCCTCTGCATCACCTCCCATGGCACACTGCCCATCCTCTCTTCTCTTTTCCAGTGATGGTGGTAAGCACCAATGCTGGGATCTCCTAGTAATTCCTTCGTACTCCACTTCCTTAACTTTATAGTGAATATATCAGATAAGTCCGTACCCAAATTGTTCCCCCTCTTCTTTTAGCTGTGGTGATAATTCCAATTTGAAATTCATTTTCCAACCTCGGAAATGATAATTTCTTGTCTTGATGCAGTATATTGAGAATGGCCTCTGTGTGCCAACATTGCGTTCCTTTTCTGTACAAAATCCTTTTTGGCTTTCCCAAGAATAACATGGAGATGATTCTTGTGTAAGTTTCAAAGAAAAGGGTTCAATATTTTTGTACAGTTGACCTTTTGAACATTTTTAAATCTTTCAGTTTCTCGCTATGCCATTCAGAAAGGATCCAATTTCATTCTATCCAAGCGATATCAATGTCTTCCTCTTTCTAGATTTTTACTTTTCCTTTTAAATTCAGGACATCATTTTTCCAAACAAAAAACACAAATCACAGTGATTGCTGCAATTCTGAAATCTCAAACAAAATGACAAATTGCTGGAAAATCTCAGCCGGTCTGGCAGCTTCTGTGGAAAGAAAACAGTCAAAGTTTCGGGTTCAGTGACCCTTCCTCAGGACACTTTTTTTGCTAAAGTCAGGGTTGGGGTTGAAGTCCACAGCTCCCTGAAAGTCGCCTCTCAAGTAGATAAGGTGGCAAAGAAGGCATATGGCATGCTCGCCTTTATTGTTCAAGGAATTGAGTACAAGAGCCTGGATGTCATGTAACAGCTTTATAAGACTTTGGTTAGGCTGCCCTTACAAGTATTGCATTCAGTTCTTGTCACCACATTACAGGGAGAATGTGGAGGGCTTTGGAGAGGGTGCAGAAGAGATTTACCAGGATGCTGCCTGGATTAGAGGGTATCAGACGCCCGAAGGTGAGACTAGAAAAACTCGGGTTGTTTTCTCTGGAGCGGCTGAGGCTGAGGGGAGACTTGATCAAAGTCTATAACATTACGACAAGCATAGATAGATTCTGACCATCAACCCTTTCTCCCAGAGTTGAAATGTTTAATACCATGGGGCATGCATTTAAGGTGACAGGGGGAAAGTTCAAAGGAGGTATGAGGGGCAAGATTTTTTTACAGAGGGAGTGGTAGGAGACTGGAACAAGCTGCGAAGGGGGGTGGTGGAGGCAGATAGGATAGGACCATGTAAGGGGATTTTAGATAAGCACATGAAAATGTAAGGAATAGAGAGATATGGACCAAGGGAAGGCAGAAGGGATTAGTTTAATTTGGTGTCATGTTCAGCACAGCATGTTCTGCACTGTACTGTTCTATGTTCTCTGGATCTTGGAACATGGAGTGCAGTCAATTCAAGGGGACATAGTTTTGAATGCACGGGGGAACGGGGGGAGGGGGGAAGGGGGGCTGGTGCAGAGAAATTGGGGTGACAAATTTAACGTTGTCAGTTCTCAACGAACAGGTCAAGGCCAGATGGAGAGGTCCAGGTGGAGGGAGAGTGTTGGAGGTGGGCAAAGGGGTCTGTGAGATGGGGAGACCACTTCTGTGGAAGGGCTACTGGAACCGAAATGTTAACTGTGCTTCTGCGCACGGTGGCTCAGTGGTTAGCACTGCTGCCTTACAGCACCAGGGACCCGGGTTTGATTCCACCCTCAGGCAACTGTCTGTGTGGAGTTTGCACGTTCTCCCCGTGTCTGCGTGGGTTTCCTCTGGCTGCTCTGGTTTCCTCCCACAGTCCAAAGATGTGCAGGGTAGGTAGATCGGCCATGCTAAATTGTCTGTAGTGTTCACGGATATGTAGCTTAAGTGGATTATAGAGGGACGGGTCTGGGTGGGATGCTCTGAAGGTCAGTGTGGACTTGTTGGGCTGAAGGGCCTGTTTCTACACTGTAGGGGTTCTATGATTCTCCACTGATGCTGCCAGACCTGAATGAGTTTCTCCACCAATTTCTGGGGTTTTTATTGTCTCAGATTTCATTTCTCCGTTTATTTGTTATCTTTAAAAACTGTCCTGAAGATTGTGCACTCACCTGGGATTCTGTTGTCTTAGCAAATGCATATCATTTTTATTCAGTGTCAGGTGTCCTTGACCCACCAGGGTCACTTTGCGTTCTCAGTCTTTTGAAAAGAGTCACAAAAGGTACACCTGGAAGTCCCTGTTCAATGTCCTCTGTCACTCCTGCTTTAGCTGTAACACTGCATTCTACATTCTGTTCAATTACCCTGATGTAATGGTGTAAGGTATGATTTGCCTGGATAGCATGCAAAACAATACTTTACTGTATCTCAGTATGTGTGACAATAATAAATCAAATCACTCCCTCCCCTTCTTTGCTCTCTCTTTCTTCCCACCTTCTCTCTCTCCATCCATCTCTCTCTCTCTTTCTCTCTTCCCTTGCTCTCCATTAGCTTTGACAGACCCTGGGTAGTAAAGTTTGAATCTGATTTATTTCCACCCGCTGATGTTCCTAGAAACTGTCAAATAAAGCTTCGCTCATCGAAATAAATTGGAGCAATTACATTTTGGACAAAGAAGAATAATACCAGACTGCAGGTAAGCTGCAGAAAAAACCAGATCCACACTTTTTAACATAACATGTTAGTCCCTTACCTTACAATGTTGAATGAATAACAATTTATAAGCATTTTACTATCTTACTGACTGACCAAGTAATTTGTTAGTGTTAAGATTATTGCTACATTATAATGGCAACACAGCAGTTGTTAAACATAGATCACCCCCTACTAAATGTTTATTTCCATTGTGTAAATCAGAAAGTGAGGCCCATATCTCCTCAAGAGGACGGGATTACTCTACAATTCATAGAATCCTTACAGTATGGAAGCAGGCCATTCGGCCAATTAAGTCCACACCCATCCTCCAAAGACCATCCCACCCAGACCCACTCCCCCAACCTCACATTCCCCAAGGCTAATCCACCTAACCTGCACACCCCTGAACACGATGAATAATTTAGCACAGCCATTCCACCTACCCTGCACATCTTTGGACTGTGGGAGGAAACCGGAGCGCCCAGACAAAACCCACACAGACACAGGGAGAATGTGCAAACTCCACACAGACAGACACTAAAGCATGGAATCAAACCTAGGTCCCTGAAACTGAGAGGCAGCAGTGCTAACCACTGAACCACCATGCCCCCTGAAACAATAAGATACATTTAAGAAAGAGCTATCTAAGAAAAATAAAGATACATTTATCCTGGTCTTACATAACCATTCAGTGACCCTAACATTCAGTGAAATGCTTTAAGTCTAGTTATACCATTAACAATATGGTATACTTGACTTTATGAGTCAAGGTATAGAGTTATGCTGGAACTGAGTGCAATGTTGGTTAGGTTACAGCTAGAGTAGTGTGTGCAGTTCTGAAATCCACATTATAGGATGGGTGTGACTGCACTGGAGAGGATGCAGAAGAGATTTACCAGGATGTGGCCTGGGTTGGAGAGTTTCAGTTATGAAGAGATCTTGGCCAGATTGAGGTTGTTTTCCTCAGAGCGGAGGAGCTTGAGAGGGGACATGACTGAGATGTATAAAATGATGAGGGACATAGATACTGTGGATGGAGAGACCAATGACTGGGGGCATAGACTTCAGGTAAGGACAGGAGGTTGGGCGGGGATGTGAGGGAAAATAATTTCACCCAGAGGCTGGTGGGAATATGGAATTCTCTGCCTGTAAGGGTGGTAAGAGGCAGAAACCCTCATAACATTTGAGAAGAATTTAGATGAGTGATTGCAATACCAAGGCAATAGGCCAAGTGCTGGCAAATGGGAATAGAATAGTTAGGTGATTATAATAATAGTGAGAAATTCATACAGCAGAGCAACAGACCCTTCGGTCCAACCAGTCCCTGCCAACCACAATCCCAAACTAAACCAGTCCCATCTGCCTGCGCTTGGCCTGTATCTCTCCAAACATTTCTTATTCATCCACTTATCCAAACGTCTTTTAAATGTTGTAGTTGTATCTGCATCCACCTGTTCCTCTGGCAGTTCATTTCACACACGAACCACTTTGTATAAAAAAAGTTGCCCCTTGTGTCATGTTTAAATCTTTCTCCTCTCACTTTAAAAATATACCCTAGTCTTGAAATCCCTCACCCTCGGGAAAAAGACACCTGTAATTCACCTTATCTATACCCCTCATGATTTTATAAACCTCCATAAGGTCACCCCTCAACTTCCTACACTCCAGTGAAAAAAGTCCCAGTCTATCCAGCCTCTCCTTATAACTCAAACCTTCCATTCTCGGCAACATCCTGGTAAATCTTTTCTGAACCTTCTCCAGCTTAATAATATCTTTCATATAACAGGGCAACCAGAGCTGGACACAGTACTCCAGAAGAGCCCCCACTAATGTTTTGTACAGCATCAATATAACTTTCCGAGGAAGGGTCACCGGACCCGAAATGTTAACTCTGTTTTTCCCATCACAGATGCTGCCAGACCTGCTGAGCTTTTCCAGCAACTCCTGTTTTTGGTCAACATAACTTTGGTTATTGTTGACCAGTACAGTGAAGATGTGCCGAAAAGACTATTTTTCTTGTTTCTATATTGTCACATGTTGTGACCAAACAAACCCCACAGCCAACTCTCATACAGCAAGTTCCCTCAAATAAAAATGTAATAATGACCAGATCATCATTTCTACTCAATTTATTGATCTGCACACAAGGAATAATTCACTGTTCAGGAGTAGACATGCTCTGGATTTAGACACTGGCATAGCCATTTCAATCAATGACGTATTTCTGAGCTATGAATCCACTGCAATCCTATTAAATTATTGCTTCAACACTTTCCTGAGAGAACTTATTGACAAGTCAGGGAACTTCTCTGGTCTGACTCCTGTGAAGAGATTTCCACTACTTTGTGTAATACAAATCGACATAAACCTCTTACCAGCCAGATGTTGTCATGGATGTTTTGGGACCAAAGGCCCAAAGGAAAGCAGTTATCAAATTATATTGCTGCCATCTGTTTAGTTCCTCAATGCCCTCGATGAGTCATGCTTCATGAATATGAATCAGTGCAAGACTCAATGTTTCCCAACAATATTCTCCACTTTAGTTCCGTTTGCGTCTGTAGATAAACTGGAAGAACTGTTCTAAATCAATTTCATTACAGACCATAATTAGTTGGGAAACATGTATGTTTGAGAATGATAGGCTCGCAGAATCAGAAATGATTTCAAAAGTACATAATGCCCTTGAAGGTAAGTCTCCACCATAGAACTGCAATTTCTAGCAGTGCAGCAAGTCCACTTGTGGAAGTAGGATTCGGTTGAGATTTGAAATTGAGCTGAGAATTATGGTACTGGATGGGATCAACTCGTCACAAGGCAGACAGCAGTGTGAGGCTATGCCTTGGCACAATGCTGCCTCATAGCGCCACCTGTCTTGGAGGCGCTGATGGTGGTCTCAAAATAGATTAGCATCCAAGAGTCAATTTGGAGGTCAAGCATACAAGATGTAATGGGGCTCTTGTCACAGTGGTAGTGTCCTTATCTCTGAGTCAGGAAGCCCAGGTTCAAGTCCCACCAAATGGAGGCTGATTGGGAAAATATAAGAGGAGAGGAGATTGGAATGGAGTGACAGTGTGTGAGCCGTGACAAGAAGCGTGTGATAAGAGGAAAGAATTTGATAAGATGTGTGATTATATGATTGCTCATGTGAGCCTGACATTGGTGAAGGATGTTATGCCCCAGAATTTTATTGGGGCACTCAGTTATCAGCACTGGAGTAGGCTGGAGATCTGGTACTAAGCAGGAAATTTGGGATCTGAGTTGTAGAAACTTGCAGTACATTGAAACTAAGGTTTGAGAAGGTAATGGTGGAGCTCCTGGTCTTCAGGAACAGATGTCAGAAGATCTGAAGGGAGAAATGTGAAGAATGGAACCGACTGACAAAGAATGAAGCAGCGAAGAAATGATAGGGTACCATCACAATACAAATAATCCCAGTGTTGGGATTCCTGCCAATATTAAAACACATTCCAGATCCCTAGCATGTCCCCAGTGATCCAGATCTTGACACCTTCCTCCTCTATTTTCCTAGATCCCTGGAGGGATCTGCACTAGCAGATGTAAGTTTCCATTCAAACACCAAACCGTCCCATGCAAGATTCAAATCAGTTTTCAAGTATCACTACCTTTAAGCCCCAGAATTTAAAACACTTCACCTGATGAAGGAGCAGCGCTCTGGAGGCTTGTGGTTTCAAATAAACCTGTTGGACTATACCCTGTGTCGGGTCACTTCTGCAGAACGTAAAAAGGGGAGAATTAAACTGAGTATTTACCTGACTGATGTAAGGATTCCTTCAAACTCCTTTCAATGATATAACTCATTTGAAAAACAAGTCACATTCCTTCTGAATCTTGCAATGGATGGAAACAAATGCATTATTATGATACAATGTTCAGTTTGGCAAGTATGAGCCAAGATACCAGAGCTTCTGGTAATTGTGTGTGCATTTTTTTAAGCAGATTACTGAGCAACATGGGAACAAGATGGTCCAGGGCACAAAGACCAGGCACATGCTCAGCTGCACAGGGATTAAATCTGCATTATCCACGTCAACTCTTACATCTAAGTCTGATCCTGTCTTGAATCCTTGAGAGTTAAGGTTTAGGAAGTAAAATGTTGTTATTGAGAGAAATATGCTGTCCCTACCTTACCTGGCCAAAGTCAGACTCTAATCTCACACAAAATCAGAAACTGCTCTCCATCTGTGGAGAGAAAACAGGGTTCTGGGTTCTGTAGAAGGGTCACTGGAACCGAAAAGTTAACTCTGCTTTCTCGCCACAGATGCTGCCAGGCCTGTTGAGTTTTCCCAGCAGTTTCTGATTTTGTTTCTGATTTCCAGTATTTGCAGTTCTTTGTTTAGCATCAAATCTCACGTAATGTGGTTGATTCTTAACTAATATCTGAAATGGGCGAGCCCACCATTCATTGTCAAGAAAGTGGTTTTCTCAAAATGTTCGCTCTTCCCAAATCACAGATTCCATCAAGGAGTTAAAGAATAATGAAAAATTCAACTCCGCAAGTTTTTGAGAAGATTTGTAGCTCAGGTGGTGAAGAGGTTGTAGACATGCTCGCTGAGCCGATGGGTTTGGTTGCAAACATTTTGTCACCATGTTTGGTAACAACATTGTCGGTGCACCTCCGGTGAAGCATCAGTGTTCTGTCCCGCTCGTTATTTATATGCCTTGGTTTGCTAGGGTATTTGGTACTCCTTCCGGTTCTGTTTCTCAGTGGTTTGTACACAGGGTCTAATTCAACGTGTTTGTTGATGGAGTTCCGGTTGGAATACCAGGCCTCCAGGAATTCCCTGGCATGTCTCTGTTTGGCTTGTGCGATTATGGATGTGTGTCCCCGTCGAATTCACGTTCCTCGTTGTCCGTGTGTGGTGAGACAAGTGAGAATTGGTCATGTCTCTTGGTGGCAAGTTGGTGTTCATGTATCCATATTGTCAGTTTTCTTCCAGTATGGCCTATGTAATGGTTCTCACAGTCCTTGCATGGTATTTTGTACATTACACCGGTTTTGCTGGTTTTGGGTATGGGGTCAGTAGCTGTCGTAGGATGGTTATTGGTTTGTGGGCTACTCTGATACCTAGGGGTCTGAGTAGTCTTGTGGTCATCTCTGAGATGTCCTTGATGTATGATGGGGTGATCAGTGAGTCTGGTCATGTTGTGTCTTCATGTTGTGGTCTGTCTCAGAGGTAATAGTGGATTGTGCTTTTTGGGAATCCATTCCTTTTGAAGACTCCGTGTAGGTGTTCCTGTTCTGCTTTGCATATGTTGCTGCAATGTGTTGTGGCTCATTTAAATAGTGTCCTGATGCAGCTCTGTTTGTGGGCATTGGGGTGGTTGCTAGTGTAACTGAGTATCTGGTCCGTATGTGTGGTATTTCTATATACACTAGTCTGGAGTTCCCCATTGTTTTTGCGTTCTACCTTTATGTCTAGGAAGGGTAGTCAGTTGTTGTTCTCTTCTTTTGTGAATTTTATCCCAGTGAGGATGTTGTTTATGTGTCGGTGGGTTTCTTCCAATTTAGTGCATTTAATCATCACGAAGGTGTCATCTACATATCGGACCCAATGGAACAACACATTCATAATCGCACAAGCCAGAGACGTGCCAGGGAATTCCTGGAGGCCTGGTATTCCAACCGGAACTCCATCAACAAACACACTGAATTTGACCCTGTGTACAAACCACTGAGAAACAGAACCGAAAGTAATGCCAACCACCCAGCAAACTGAGGCATATAAATAACAAGCGGGACAGAACACTGAAGCTCCACCGGAGGCACACTGACGATGTTACCGAGCAGTGTGATGAAACGTTTGCAACCAAACACACTGGCTCGGCGAGCAAGTTTACAACCTCAAACCTGTAATTTTATTTCGCTGTTTAACTCTGTTATCAATGATGTGCAACTCAGCATTTCCCTGCCTTGGGCCTGTTACTTTTCATCCCTTTATCTGCCAAAAACCTATCAATCTCACCTTCGCATTTAGCAATAGAACCCTCGGCATTGACAGCTGTTTGTAGGAGAGCTTTTCAGGTTCCCACCATTTTGTGCATACAAACATTGCCTGATACCAGTTGCGAACATTCTAGTTCCAAGGGAATGATCTGGGTTCCTACACCGTAGAAACAGTTTCTCTCCATTTATTCTGCATAATCTTTTAATCGTCTTAAACACTTTTGATTAGATAATCATTTAAACTTCTATACTCGAGGGAGAATGAGCCCAGTCAATGCGGCCTGCCCTAATCAAGTGTGTAGTTAATAACACGAGAAAGAAATTGCCTTTATATTAAGGGGGAGCCTCGTCTAAAATAATTCTTTTGCATATTAAAATTGAATTCATTCGAAAGTCCTTTTGAGAAAGGTCTGTGAGATATCGTATTATAGGTCTTTTTACTAACTCACTCACCAGCTTGCTATATTCACTAATGTTTCATTCCCATTCATTCATTCATAACCCTTTACTAACTCGCTGTTTGCTATAACACAATTTCATTCATTCATAAATCCGTGATTTTCGTAGTGCATTTTACTATTGCGAAATAGACTAAATTAAAACATTCTTTCCAAACCCATTACTGTTTCTTCACACCTTCAACCCTTATCTGACCTATTTCTGATGAAATATCAAAGACTACTAACCTATTCAGAAACAATACCCTCACCGCCCCATAGTGTCTCTACGACCCACCTGAAACTATGGAAAGATTATAATATTAATTAGCCCCTTAGCAACTATCTCTCGGGACGTGAATAGGTTGCAGAACATCAAACAAAGCTTCCTCCACTATAATGTGACTGCGAAAACAGCGCTTCTGCAATATGCATGAATAAATGAAACTCACACCAGCAAATAGTAAACAATCTCTGCAGTAGTCAGTTTAATATCCTTCACACTTTTATTTAGTGCATGTATCATTTCTAACTTAATTTATTTCTAACTAGCATTTTGACTAACATTTACTTCCAGCAAGATGGCAGCAGGGCAGATTGCTCCATTCTGCTCACCAGTTCTCTTTCTCTTTCTTTCTTTGTCCTTCCTACTTTTCTCCCCCTTATTCTTTCTCCCTCTGTAGTAATTCTATCCTCCCCCTAACTCTTTTAACTGCCTACCCTCAGGAGTCAGGAAGGAGTCAGGTCACGACTGGGACCCACTTGGAGGGAGCTAAATGCATGGGTTATGTGATGCAGCGATGGCAGATCAGGCATGAGCCGGAGTGACAGCGGCAGATCAAGAGTGGGCTGGTAGGGACAGCTGTGAGTGGGTCGGTAGGGGTAGCTGTGAGTGGGCTGGTAGGGACAGCAGTGAGTGGGTCAGTAGGGGTAGCTGTGAGTGGGCTGGTAGGGACAGCTGTGAGTGGGTCGGTAGGGGCAGCTGTGAGTGGGTCGGTAGGGGCAGCTGAGAGTGGGTCGGTAGGGGTAGCTGTGAGTGGGTCGGTAGGGGCAGCTGAGAGTGGGCTGGTAGGGACAGCTGAGAGTGGGCCAGTAGGGGTAGCTGTGAGTGGGCGGTAGGGACAGCTGT
>NC_063351.1:4146432-4147465 GCF_021869965.1 Rhincodon typus
GATGAACACAGCAGGCCAAGCAGCACCAGAGGAGCAGGAAGGCTGAAAAATTTCTGAAGAAGGGTCTAGGCCCAAAACGTCAGCCTTCCTGCTCCTATGATGCTGCTTGGCCTGCTGTGTTCACCCAGCTCTACATCTTGTTATCTCAGATTTTCTAGCATCTGCAGCTCCTACTATCTCTCCTGCAGAGTATAGATTGTTTATCTAAAGCTAGCCTTTAGCATTCAAACCCGCATTATCAGAATTAATTTGCAATTCCACCCAAAGCACATTCCTCCTTTTCACTTGGTGCAGAATACTGTGAGCATTTCAGCTCTCTCTTTCCTCCCCTTCACTGTGTTGGCTCATCATTTAACTCTTTCACTGCCTTTTCCTTCTCATTGTGCATTTGCTTTACAGTATAGTTTGTAATAATTTAGTATTGCTTTTAGTTGTTTGCATTCCATTCTGAAAGAAAGCCCTTTCTACACAAATTATACCCTGCATTAGGCTCCTCTTTTGTATTTCTTTCAGATCAGCAGAAAGTTACTTCAAAGAATCTAAATTAATTCCTTTCAACAATTCACTTTGCGATATAAATCATTGAGTATTATTAACATATACTGCCATGTTTCATCACATATACTCATATCTGTCCAGATCTTCCATCATTCTGAAACTATTATGTGTGGGATCAATTGATACTTTTATTCACTGGTGAGGGCTTATCCTCAAAGTATATACACAAAGCTCAAATGCTCAATTGTCTCCAATCCTGCATTATGGCAAACACAATTATCCAAGTTATTTTGAAACTAATAAGCTAGATAAAGTATTGAGTTGTTACGGGTTAAATCATATCCAAAGTAGTTTAAGAAACCGTAAACAGTTAGACTTTGGATACTGCCTATTAATCATATTACACAACAATCTCCACACAGTGACCATGGGATTATTAAACAGACACGTTATAGCAACCATGGGATTACTGGGATGTACAGATCGCACAGTGACCATGGGATTACTGGGACAGAGATCGCACAGTGACCATGGG
>NC_063351.1:4147475-4155770 GCF_021869965.1 Rhincodon typus
CAGTGACCATGGGATTACTGGGACAGAGATCGCACAGTGACCATGGGTATACTGGGACACAGATCGCACAGTGACCGTGGGAATACTGGGACAGACAGATCACCCAGTGACCATGGGATTACTGGGACAGAGATTGCACAGTGACCAGGGGATTATTAAACAGACATGTTACAGTGACCATGGGATTACTGGGACAGACAGATAAAGGAGGGCTCATGAGGAACGGTTGTAAATGTGAGCTCTCAATCTGTTTCCAATGTTGAACTGATCAAACCTTCGTGTGTTGTGGCAGTTACAGCATCAATAACATTTTTCTGCCATGGATGAAAGCATGTCAAGTGATATCATCAATTCTGTTTAATTAAGATATAATGCACTAACCCATTATTGCCTAATTATCTTTAATGCACTTGGGCAACACTACCGCAGTTTACCTGCAAGTTTCTAGCTTGCTGACCTACTTTTTCTCAACCAGTTGTCGATGTTGGTATGTCTCCCGTGATCATCCCCTGACTGCTTGGCTCAGTGACAAGAGCACCTTATGTCTGCTTTTTACAGATTATTCACTCATTATCGTCTGTTTGCAGGTTTCAAACTCTTGTCCTGACCACGGCTTCTTAACAGCTGCTTGTATTTCAGATTCTGTGAACGTGTAAGTGTCTCGAGCATGTTTGTGAAAGTCCATTGAATTGTTCAAGTCTTCCTTATCTGACATATCCCTACAACAAGGTGTTTCAGGTGAGCAAGTAGCTCACTCATTGAAGTGGGCTCTAGCATCTTGCAATGTACCAGCCTGGAGAGGATGGTAATAAGTGGGCATGGTTCACCCAGCAGCCATGGTACCTCATGGTGGCAGGACATTTCCTTCACAGAATCACTTAGATTCCATAATGCAGCAGTATTCGCTCAGATTGGTTACAAAACAGTTTGTCCACCAGTACCAGCTATCCTCTCCGTAAAGATTACCCCTAGTCATTGCCACGGTAAGTACTAACATGAGATGCTGACTGTCTGGGAAACTACAAAACAGTCAGTAACCGGGCAACACAGACTTGAGGTAATTGGCATGACAAAGCTAAATCATTTTACCTAATGGATTGATGTGATCAGCTTATTGTCTAAATGAATAGAGAAGCACTTTCAGTTTAAACTTTCAGAAAGAGACTGAAAACATCCTTTAAAAGGGAGATAAATGGTAATGCTATAGGGAAAGAATTAATTAGATAACTCTTTCAAAGGGCTAGTAAGGTCACGATAGACTGAATGCCCTCATTCTGTGCAGGATTCAGAGTTGCTCTTTGTGTATCCAAATATCAATGTGTTGATAGAGTGTTAAATGTGTAGAAGCCTCTGATTATGAATGCAGTGAAACAAATCAAAAAAAAATTAGTACCTCGAGCACTCTATATCAAGGATTGCTTTGTAAATTGTGCCTTAGACAGATCTGGAGAGAATACCTGATGTATTCCAGAGCTGTACATCTGTGGCGATGGGGAAACAGCTGTCACCTTTGGTCTTGTGCAGAATATGATGATTTAAATAACTGCCCAAGCGAATAAAGGAATTCATGGCATAGTGTGAGTTTGATGAGCAGAGTTGGAAACTGCTGAGTTTATGGAAGTGAATTTGCTGTGTTAAAAAAAATGTTTTCATTGATTCGTTTTGGACGAGTTCCACTGGGTGTTGGAAATGAGTTTTTCTCATGACTTGTACTGTACTCACATGTTGTAGGGATGTTCTTTAATTGTAGCAAGATAAATTTAATCCTTTCAAACATATATAACACATGGCTAATGTGTACAGAGAAGGGAATTACTGCATTTCATTATTTCTGTTTTGTTGGATGCTGGTCCACTTGATATTAATCATGGTCAAAATCCAAATCACTGCGGGCAATTTGTTCTCATAACGTTTTAAAGCACAGGGTAGAGATGCAATAACCATAAAGTCAGCATGCTGCTGAAATAGTTTTGCGGTATTTACTGTCATTCAGCATGGACCTTCCTCGGTAATCTCTCTCACTCAGCTGGTGCCAGAGGACAAATAGATCATTGGTTGAACTGAGCACTGCCCCCATTTTAAACTCACACATTTTAACAGCTGTACTTTGTGGTCAGCGGTGATTACACTGACACATTTACAAAGATTTAGTTGGGATTTTGCACTGGAACTTGCTGTCATTAGTGAAATATTGGGGACGGGGGCCTGGTTAAGTCCATTCAAACCCAAGGGCTAACTGCCACATCTACTCATAAGGAATGGAGCAAATGACCAAGCTCTGGTCAGACTAACACACTCCCAATGAGGGAGGGAGTGAGTTGAATAAGGTGAGGGAGACAGTGCGAGAGAGACACAGAGAGAGTGCAAGAGAGACACAGAGAGAGTGAGCGAGACACAGAGAGAGTGAGAGAGAGACACAGAGCGAATGAGAGAGCGACCAGAGAGAGTGCAAGAGAGACACAGAGAGAGTGAGAGAGACACAGATAGAATAAGAGAGAGACCAGAGAGAGTGAGAGAGAGACCAGAGAGAGTGAAAGAGAGACCAGAGAGAGTGCAAGAGAGACACAGAGAGAGTGCGAGAGAGACACAGAGAGTGCAAGAGAGACACAGAGAGAGTGAGAGAGACACAGAACGAGAGTGAGAGAGTGAGTCCTGTAGAGTGGGTCAGGGAAATAACATTTGTTGCGGAGAGTGACTTTTCTCTGTAAGCCACCAGACAGAATGCTGATAGGAGTGAGTCCTCTGCTCAAAGAGATAGGACCTACAGAGATTGCAGGATGCTGAGTGATTCACCCTGTCGATGCTCTCAGTTGGGGACACTGGAAGTGGGCCTTGCATTTACAGGTTGATTCCGAGGTTCCCAAAAGAGATGACGTTTGACAGGAAGAACTGGCACTGTTGGGTGTTGAGAGCAACTTTGAACAGGTTTCACTAAAGATACAACCATGTGGTGTGATATATAAATCTGGGTTTTCAGTTGCGTTAGGGAACAAATGGGTGATGTCTTTACCATAGTTTTGTGCACTAGTTGCCTACTAAGTAATGTTGAGTGGATGTAGGTTCTGGTCTGTTGTTACAGTAAAAGTCATACAATGAGAATTACAGAATCACAGAATTGCTAGGGTATAGAAGGAGGCCAGTCTGCCCATCACTCCTGTGCTAGCTCTCCAACGAGCATTATGACATTATGGCATTCTCCTGCTTTCTCCCCATTCCCTTGCAAATGGTTTCTATTCAAGTAACCATCCAATGCTTTTCTGAATGCCTCAAGTGACTTAACACCCATTACATTTCTAAGCAGTGGATTCTACACCCAGACCAGTTGTATTGTCACATCACATTTTCCATGTTTGCAAATCACTTTAAGTCAGTGACCTGTGGTTTTCAATCATTTTGTAAGTGGGAACAGTTTCTCCCTATCGACTGGACGCACACTGCTCATAACTTTGAAAATTTCTGTCAAATCTTCCCTCAGCTTCTTCCCTCTGAGGAGAACAGTCCCAACATCTTCAAACTATCCTCAATAACCAAAGTTTCTCATCCCTGGAATCAATTTTGTAAGTCGCTTCTGCACTCTCTCCAATGCAGATTAATATTCAAGAAGTTTGACTCCAACCAGGAAAAACAGTTCATTTGTTTGGCACACTGTCCTCCCTCTTAAACATTCATCCTTTCACTCATAATACACCATGTGTATCATGCACAAGATGTATGTGCCAAGGTTCCTCAGACATTACCTGCCAAATGACCAACTCCAGGGCAACTCAAGATGGCAGCAAAGTAGGTTTCGTAAAGGGGGAGCTCGTCTGCTCCATCCATTTCTTTTCTTCTTTTTCCTCTTTTTGTGCTTTTTTTCCCCTCTCGGCCGGACTCGATGGTCTCCTAGCCCAGAGGTGAAGCCCAATGGGCACTTCCTGCTTTAGAACAGTAATGCTGAATTTTTACCTTTATATCTTTATTTTTCTAATATATACCCAAGATTTTGTACTGGGGTATCTTTGTACCTAAGATGGCACTGGAAATAGCAACTTTGCACACTTTTCGCTGTATTCCTGTATCCCTCTACTTGCGTACATGTGACAGTAAAACCCAATTCGAAAAAAAAATCCTTAGACGCCACCATCTGGAATAGCAAGGACAGTAAATGCATGGGTGGGGACACCATCACCTCCTTGTTCCTCTCTAAGTCATGCACTAAACTTCGAATGATATCATCACTCCTCCATCTCTGCGTCATAATCTTAGAACTCCCTCCCTAACAGGATTGTGGGTGTACCCACAGGACATGGACTGCAGCAGTTCAAGAAGACAGCTCACCACCATCTTCGCAATGAGGGACCAGCAATAAACACTCGCCCAGCCAACAATGGCCCTGACCTGTGAAAAGAATTTGGAAAAAGAAAGGCCCGGCTGTGAATGTCAGTGTGTTTAGTGAGCATGTATCGAGTACAGCAAGTTCACATGGTCCACGTATTCGCATTTCTGGGTGAGGTACTTGTGCAGTAACATCCTGATTTCTACATTGAGCTACTCCCATGTAGATGCTGCAAGTTGCTTTCCATGATGAGAACTTAAGAACATAACAGCTAGGGGCTGGAGTAGGCCATTCAGTCCCTCGGGTCTGCTCCATTATTCTATAACATCAAGGCTGATCTCATCTCAGCTTCAACTTCACTTTTCCTCCTGCTATTCATAAACCTTCAAATTATTACCAAATTAAAAACCTGTCCATCTCCTCCTTAAATGTATTCAGTATCCAACATCCACCTCACCCGAGGGTGAATTCTATAGATTCATGACCCTTTGAGAGAAGAAATTCCTCCTCAGCCTTACTTCAAATTTTTTTATTCATTCACAGGATGAGGGTATCACCAACTAGGCCAGCATTTACTGCCCATCCCTAATTGCCCAGAGGGCAGTTAAGAGTCAACCACATTGCTGTGGATCTGGAGTCATATGTAGGCCAGACCAGGTAAGGATGGCAGTTTCCTTCCCTAAAGGACATTAGTGAACTGACAATCGACAATGGATTCATGGTCATCATCAGACTCTTAATTCCAGATTCTTTATTGAATCCAAATTCCACCATTTCTCACGGCGGGATTCGAACCCTGGTCACCAGCACATTACCTGGTTCTTTGGATTAACAGTGCAGCAATAATACCTAAACGTGGGAGGCAATGGCCTAATGATAATATCGCTAGACTGTTAATCCAGAGATCCAGATAATGTTCTCTGGGCTGGAGTTCGAATCCTGCTATGGCAGATGGCATTTGAATTCATTAAATGAATAAAAACTGCCGTCCGTTATCCTAAAACTATGACCATTTGTTCTAGACTGTCCCACAGTGGGAAACATCCTCTCTATATCTACTTTAGCAATCCCCTTCAGTGTCTTGTATATATCAATTAGATCTTCTCTCGTCCTACTAAACACCAGAAAGAATGGGTCTAAACTGTTCAATCTCTCCTCATAAAACCAGCCCCTCAGCTCTGGAATTAATCTCATTAACCTCCTCTGAACAGCCCCCATAGCAATTACATCCTTGATGACTAAAACCAGATTGAATTCCTGTTACACCTCCCACAAAATCTTGGGAAAAGCACTAAAACTGTGATAAAGGGCAAAGTGTTCACTGAACAACACTTATAGTATCTCAGGATAATGGTCAGATTAAACACGTTCAAGAAGCTCGACTCCATCCAGGAGAAAGAAAGTGCGACCTTAGAGGAGAGAAAGATGGTGAAAGAGGGGACTGCAATGGTCAGGTGTTGTAAAACAGTGCGCAATGTTTCTGAGATAGGACAATGAGGAGAATTTAATGGTATGTGCCTTGGTTTTTGTTGCAATCGTGTAAGTGCCAGTTACTCCCCGTGCACAGGTTCCTGCTGGAGATCCTCACCACAGAGTCCCATGTCATCTCTTGTTAGATGTTTGCTATTCTGAATTTACCTGTGTCACCACGCGAGCTCGATGGAGGTGTGTAATGGGATCAGGCCACGTCCTGGGGAGGCGGGGCTGGGGACAAAACAGGAGCCTTCAATCCAAAAGCAAAAGACTAATTTCAAAACACTGTAAATCCAGTAGAATCATGATGTTACAGCACAGAGGAGGCCATTCAGCCCACCATTGGTGCGCCAGTTATTTGAAAGAGCTACCCAATTAGCTCCACTCTTGTTTTCTTTCATTTCAATTTCATAAGTGAGTGAATTGAACGCAGGAATATCCAAGAAAAGAACCAGTGAAATGGTAAAAATTTATTTTGTATGTTTGCAGAACAAAAACCTAATCCCCCTTTTATATTTGAGAAACATTTCCAATACTAATTGGTTGCGTGTAGATTTGAAATTTTGGTGGCTTTACAAAGGGTGAAGATGTAGACAAATATGTAAAATTTGTATAAGAATAGCAAAGGCACTGGAGCGTGTTTTAACTTTTTCCAAGAATCATGATTTTGTATTCTGCACCGCGACTCAGCCCATTTGAATCATCTATTCTCCCGGTGTCTCATTAGGTTCAGGGGAAAGTCATGGCCCAGCAGGAAAACATGCTGGAAATAGGATGAGGCTGAGCTCAGGATGACTGTACTTTGATCTCACTGACTCGATATACCGTCAAAGGCAACTGTGACATCGTTGGGAACGTTCAGTAACCGAAAGGGCTGTGCCCCTGCACTCTTGTTTGGTAAACTGTGTAGAGATTTTCTAAAGTGGCAGATGTTTATGTTGAACTCTCCAAGAGCTCTCCAAACAGCAGTGCACCTAGAGAAGGCAGCAAGTGCCACTCACATTACCCTTTTGCAAAAATTATTCTGAAAGAGAGACATCCAGGACAGACCTGTGCTGGATTTACAGAGTGCGGAAATTAGTCTTTTGCTTTTGGGTTTCATTGTGGAGAAGGTCAGAAGTTATATAACACCAGGTTATATTCCAACAGGCTTATTTGAAATCACAAACTTTGAGAACGCTTGATATGATCTCTCTACCTTAATTAGTTTGTACAGTTTTGAATTACTTGGTACTTTGGTTAGACTGTTATAACTATTATGTTATTCTCGTCATTTGGTTTGTCTCCAGCAACATCTATTTTTAATTTTTTGTAATTATGTCTCTGCCTCAGTTAATCAGATTACAGGTCATCCTTTCACTTTCTAGTCAGCTGTTGACACTTTACTCATATTGTCTGACACTTTTGATCACCTGCAGAGATTTATTATTCAGCAGGGTATTGACACTCCACTCACATTATTTATGCTATCTTTTGATCTCTCCGCCTATAAGTTCTGTGCCTATGTGCTACCCTCCACTTCACCTGACAAAGGACCAGTGGTACGAAAGCTTGTGATTACAAATAAACGTGTTGGACTATAACTTAGTGTCATGTGGCTTCTGACCTTGTCCACTCCGAGCCAACACCGGCACCTCCACATCATTGTGGAGATAAACAATCATCCTTCTCTCTGAAAACAACAAATGCTGGAAATCACAGCGGGTCAGGCAATATCCACGAAGAGAGAACAAGCTAACGTTTTGAATCTAGATAACTCTTCATCAGAGCTGTCATGAAGTGTAGAGTCCTCCTAACCTTCTTTCTTTCTACCTGACACTTGCTGATTCACTCACTCGACCTCTCTCTATCTCCTTCTCTCCATCTTACCAAGTGGTAGGTACTTGCTCTCACTCGCACCCTCTATGTCTCTTTCACCGTTTCAGTGTCTCCCATTCTCTCTCTTTCACTATTCTCACTATCGCTCTTATTGTTGCTTTCACAATCTCACTATCTCCCACTCTCGTCATCTCTCTACTTCTCTCTCTCACACGGTCTCTCTTTCACTACCTCTCTCCTATTTCGCCCACACCCCCCCACACCCAATCCGGTGACACTGCCAGTTGCATTGCACCATGATAAATATAATACTGGCAAACAGACAAGAATTCTTTACAGCTTTCTCTAACTTTTATAGAGTAAAGGTTTATGAGGTGGGAAATGTGTGTTGGGACATTGCATTCAGAACAGACTTCTACAGCCTGAATGACGAAATTGAAAACTGCAGTGCAGTTTCACCAAATCGAATAACACCAATTGTTTTTCCCAGATAAGGAAGTCAAACTTAAACCCCGTCCTGGAAGAATATGGTGTTTGTTTAAATATGACCATTACAATCCTCATTGTTCTTGTGTTTTCTGTGCCAGGATCTATCAACACTCCTTGATGCATTTGAAGCAGATTAAAATCCACTCCAATCCCTGCTGTGGTTTCCTCCAATAGTCAAAGGTGTGCAGGTTAGGGTGGAT
>NC_063351.1:4155780-4172706 GCF_021869965.1 Rhincodon typus
CGAGTCTGGGTGAGATACCGTTCAAGGAGTCAGCGTGGACTTATCAGACTGAATGGCTGCTTCCACACCTGTAGGGGATTTTATAATTCTTGTGGCGCGGTGGCGGAGTCCCTATCCCTGGACTAGGACGCCCAATTTCAATTCCCGCTTGTTCCAGAGGTGCTTAATAACATCTCTAAATGGATCGATTAGAAAAATAGGTTAAATTTTAACAAAGAAGAGCTTAAGAACTGGAACAAAGTTGAACCTGAAATTTGAAACTGAGCAGACAGCTCGTTATTTTAGCACTAAGTAAAGTTCATCATTGTAACGGGAAATTGCCAACTCATACACTGGGAGTCAGGTAATTAATACTTTAGGAGCAAATTAACCAACACACAGAATCCTGAACTATAGATTTTTAATATGTGTTGTAAAACTGTACTTTTTATATTTCACAAACGTCAATAAGATTTAAATGTAATTGAAAAAAGAACCAAGAGAAAGTTGAGGAATTTTTATTCTTTGCAGTGAATAGTTCTTTGTAATCTGAAATGTATTGCCTGAAAGAATGGTAGAAACAAACTCAGCAGCCTTTTTTCAAAATCAAAGTGGATATGTACTTGAAAAGGACAGCATTTGCTGGGCTTATGGGAGTGAGACTGATTAGAGATCTGTTTCAAGGATCAAGAGATTAAGATCCAAATGGACCCTTTCGTGGTTCTATGATTCTTTCGAGAGAAAATAAGGGAGGTGATGGCCTAGTGGTATTATCGCTGGGCTGTTAATCCAGAGACACAGTTAATGTTCTGGGAACACAGCAGAAAGTCGAATTTGAATTCAATAAGAAACAATCTGGAATTAAAGAGTCTGATGATGGCCATGAATCTGGTTCACTAATGCCCTTTAGGGAAGGAAACTGCCATCCTTACCTGGTCTGGCCGACATGTGATGCCAGACCCACAGCAATGTGGTTGACTCTTAATCCCCCTCTGGGCAATTAGGAATGGGCAATAAATGCTGCCTGGCCAGTGATGCCCTCATTCCATAAATGAATATTTAAAAAATTCCATAAAGGACTCTCCTTGATCTCAGTGGCCCTGAAGGTGAGCGTCCAGATCCTTATAGCAGTTATATCACTGGAGACCTATGTGTAACAAACACAGAATGAGTGCATTATCATATTCTGGTGAAGAATATAAGGGCCAGGTTGGCCTTCTGAAAAACGTCATGTAAGGTCAGAAGGCTAAGGTGAAATATATTTCTACTGCTCTCGTCAATTCCAAAAATAAGAGGGCTCTTGTTGTGCAGTAGCGTCTCCAGACAAGTGGGACCCTTTCCAAATGTGTGTAATAACATGTCTAAAGTGATTGATTTAAAACAAAGTCTCAGTTCTCAAAAGGCTTTCATCCTCATGATAAGGCTGGAGGCACTCAGAGACTAACATCGCCAAATCTTTGAACTTAGTGTGATGTGTATTATAATTCCAAGACTTCAGTAAGTAGGAGTGAAAGACTCAAGAAGAATAAGTCGAGGTCTGCCCTATCACCTGCTCAGCATCTTAGCATCTTTGTTAGTGATGTGTTGGGCGCCTTGCTAAAGGATAGTCTCAGGATATCTATCCTCATCTTATTGGGAACAATTGCTCCGCCTCCTTTCATAGCCAATATTGTGCTGGTTACAAATTTGTCAAGGAAGTCTTATAAAGGTCCACCCATCATAACAGCAATGTCAACCAGGTCAGGTTTCGTGCGGGGCAATAATAATTATCGAATTTCTGCACCAGCTCCCCCACAACAACACCGCCCCGCCCCGCCAACCAATAGTTCATTAAAACATCCTAAAGATTTCAGTGGAGAAATCTGCTTGTCCCAATTTCGCACCACGTTCAGGAGTGTGCTGAGAAGGATCTCAAGTGCCCCTATGTCTTTTTATCTGTTTCATTTCATTATTAGCAATGGATGTTGAGTTATTGTGTACAACATATCCAAACAGTTCATCTTCAGGACTCCTGACCAGGCAACTGAAAGGTCTCTCTTTTCCTGTGCAAGCAAGCACCAAAATGAATCACAGAATTATTACAGTGCAGAATGGGGCCATTCAGCCCATTATGCCTGCACCAGCTCCATTATCTTGTCCAGTCCTACCATCTAAGGGCCAATCTCCTGCCTTTTCCCCATAACAGCAAGTGGATCTACACCCCATTCTGTTGTGGGTGGACTGAAACATATTCTGACCCATTAATCAGCCTTCTGGTCCTCAGTTCAACCCAACTTCAAAGTGGCCACTTCAGTTTGCATGAAAACCTTGATTAAGCAGCCACTGCAGAATAGATCTGCAAAAAGGCTTGGCATTTGGACTATCAAGGCAATTTGCATTTTTTCTTTATTCATTCATGGGATGAAGGTGTCGCTGGCTAGGCAGCATTTATTGCCCAAATCTAATTGCCCAGAGGGTAGTTAAATATCAACCACATTGCTGTGGGTCTGGAGTCACATGTAGGTCATACCAGGTAAGGATGGCAGTTTCCTTCCCTAAAGGACATTAGTGAACCAGATGTGTGTTTTTCCCCCAACAATCAACAATGGATTCATGGCCATCATTAGACCCTAATTCCAGATATTTTTATTGAATTCAAATTCCAATTTCTGCCATGGTGGGATTTGAACCCCAGTCCCCAGAACATTATCTGGGTCTCTAGTCTGGCGATAATACCACTCGGCCAGTGCCTCCCTGTGTTTTACATTATCCCATATAGAAGCTCAGTACAGCACTGGCACTGTTTTTAGTGAGTTGTAAAGGACGAGAAGTCAATGAAACCACTTATGGCTGGATGCTTGACAATCAGGAGGATCATGCTGAGAATGATGCATTTTGTTCTCACTCATATCCATCAACATATCTGATGTCACCTAATGACAGCTTGCTTGTTAAATAAGAGCAGTTGAAATCCCCAGTAGAAAAGACTAGTCCATCTTCTGAGACCTGTTTATTGGCATTGAATTTCCTAAGTGTCTTTACCTAACCTCCACTCAACAAATAACTGCAGACATTTGCTACCCTGTGTGAAAGGAGATACTTTCCATTCAGAATTCATTTTTCTCTCCCATGAACTATGGCCTGATTGTCCAGACTTAAAGCAATAGCAAGGGCAGTTGATAGTTAAACTGCCCATTAGTACATATTCTGCAACAAAATTCCCTCATTGTTTCCCATTTTCTTTTTTAAGCCTATTCTCACAGATCATAAAGGCGTCTAATATCTAGAATTATTCTGGATGCCTTTCCCTGCACTCACTTCAAGGCTTCATCATTTCCTTTTATTGAGTAGCAATCAAACTTTTTTTTCATAAAATCCCTACAGTGGAGAAACAGTCCATTCACCTCAACAATCTGCACCAACCCTCCAAAGACCATCCCGTCCAGATCCATCTATCTACCCCTGCATTTCCCATGGCTAACACATCCCTGAACACTGGGGGTAATTTAGCATGACCAATTCATCTAACTTGCATATCATTGGACTGTGGGAGAAAACCCAGAGAAAACCTGCACAGACACAGGGAGAACATGCAAACTCCACACAGATAGTTGTCCGAGGCTGGAATCGAACCTGGGCCCCTGGTGCTGTGAGGCATCAGTGCTAACCATCAAGCCACTGTACCACCCCAATTTGGAGGATAACAGTTCAGTTTTCAATCATCACATCATAAACATCTAAACATGACCTCATTAGATATTTATTCCACTGAGCGGGCTGTTTGTTAATTGACATGGATGGTGGCATTTTTTGTCAGTGTCAGGTCATTTTCAGAGTCACCTTGTTTTAAGTCCGTTTCGTTTCTTTTTTACTTCAGAAAAATTCTTTTGACAGATGTACAATATTCTACGTATGACAACATTAAAGTCCATCAGCCAATTACCTGCTCTTTGCAGAAAGATCCCAAATCCCTCTGTAAGTGCTCAGCTTCCTCCTAGTAGTTTGCTCCAATAACTGTACAGTTTTTTTTGGTATTAGATGTACGTTTGATGATTTTGTTTCAGAATCCAACTTAATGATGTAAGTAAGGAAGAACACTGATTCAAACCCTGCACACCCGAACATAACATTAAATCCCAACTCCTGACTCTGTCAAACAACTTTTCAGGATGTGGTTTAAATTCTCTCCAGGGATATGGGCGTTGCTGACTGGGCCATATTTATTACCCGTGCCCGGCTGCCCCTTGAGAAGGTGGTTCTGAGCTGCCTTCTTGAACCACTGCAGTCCATGTGCTGTAGGTAGACCCATACCATGGCGTGGCTTTCTGGGGTCTTTTCAGAGGCCAGTTGAGAGTCGCCTGAGAGTGTGAAATCACATGTAGACAAGACCAGGTAAGGATGACAGATTTCCTTCCCTGAAGGACATTAATGAATGTGTTGGAAAATTAGATTTTTTATTTTCAAATATTTATTGAATTCAAATTCCACCATCTGCCATGGCAGGATTCAAACTCAGGTTCACAGAGCATTAGCTGAATTTCTGGATTAATATGCTAGCGATAATACCACTCGGCCATCACCTCCCATAGCAACTTTACCTATAGTCCCATAGAACTGCTTTCATAGAGATATATATAGAGAGAGAGTGGGTGAGTTTAGGTCACCACCTAAGGTTGAGAAGGCAGGACCTCCATGGACCTCAGCTGATGTAGGACTTAAACCCACACTGTTTGCATCACTCTGCTTTGCAAACCAGCCATCAAGCCAACTGATTTAACCAACTTTCCAATGGAAGACATGACTTGGATCTCTTTGTTCTGAAGAAGGATCACTGGACCCTAAATGTTAACTCAGTTTTTCTCTCTCCATAGGTGCTGCCAAATGTGTTAACTTTCTCCAGCAATTTCTGTTTTTGTTTGGGTGTCTTTGTGGTCATATTGCATGTAGGATGCCATGCTTGACAGTGGGACATGGACCTGTCAATTTCTGTACCTTAAAGTCCCATCAATGACTGACTAACTAACTAGGCTCAAGTGTGGGATCTGGAGGAGATGGCTTTGCAAGTGGGATTAGGATACATCCTATTCGTTCAACTGACCTTACATAGCCGTGCCCTGTAGTACACGTTGTCCTGGCTAGTCACACAGTGGGAAGATTAGCAGTAGCCCATGATTGGAAAATGAACATCTTTAGCTTAAATCCATCAATGCACACTTAAGTTGTCTAAACATTGGTTTCAGCCAGGCAGTCCTCACTTTCCCTATGTGTAGGGAAAGACTGGGCTGGGATATCCCATAGGGAGAGAAAGCCCCTTCACACTAATCTCCTCTCATAGATTTCTGAGCATAGTTTCTCTACGTCAGTCACCCAAAACTCAAAGATCTCTGTCTCATTTGTCTTTTTCTAATATAGTAAACCTTGGGTAAAACTGCAAAGAAACTTTTAAATTTTGGCCAACTTTAATGCCAAAATCCCTTTCCAGCTTATTTAAATGATGGAACAATCATTTAGTCATTCTAATTTTAGCACACTGTCTAAAAAGTATTGATACAGCAATGTTCCAGAACTCATCCGTTGACACTGCACTTATCACAGGGACTGTCAGAATTATTGCCACTGAAGGTATCTTGTGTTTCCTTGAACAGCCACAGAGCACGTTGTGTGTCTGTCATTGGGATGTGGCCACCTTAAACACATTCGTTAGTTGCCTTCCTGGTACATTCAGTCTCAGTCTGAGAGCGAATACAGTAACAATCATCATATCAGGCATTGTGCTGGGTCAACTCTCCATATGCCTCAAACTAAGATACATTTGCCATTGCCCACTTTGTTTTTGCAAAAATATACTTTAGTCAATAAAATAAAATCTGCATTCACAGGTACTAAAGTAGTTCCATACAGTCTTTATGTATCAAGAGAAACAAACATTGGAATTTGATTACTGCAACTGGAAGGATTATCAAAGGCATTTCTTACTAATCCAGAAGTGTATTTAAAAATGTTGGTGAAACAAAAGGGTCTTATAACTGAACACACCCTTGTCATACTTTGGCAGAAAGGTCTTACATAGTGGTCCTTCCCCACTTCACCCTAGCAGCAGCTGCCCCAAGCTTTAGTGCATGCATTAGCACATAGTCCTGGACCTTGGAATGTATGAGTTTGCAAAACTTGGTCAGGTTCAACTCTTTCAACTGGAAGACCAACAAGTTTCAGGCAGACCAAAGAACATCTTTCACCAAGTTGATGGTTCTCCAGGTCAGTCGATATTTGTCTCGGTGTGTGTCCAGGCAAATAGCCCTAGCACAGAGTCCCACGTCATTGTCCATTTGTTGCTGTAGTTAACAGCCAAAGCCGTTTTCAGCTGGGCTGGTACACACCAATGAAGAAACACATGCCACATTAGCTCCTCACCTTCAAATAAAGTCCTCTATCTCTTGACAATGAATTATATTTATACATAACAGAAACTTGTATGTAACAGATGCCTTAATCAGATCCCTTTCCTCTAAGTATTCATGAATGATGAATGATTTCTTCATCAAAGAAGTACACAGTTACAGGCAATACTTTTATTTCATACACAGTCTTGAGGCAGCACAATTCATTTGTGGGTTTTCAGCAGCACAAACATATTTTTAAGATAGTTTCTTTCTTTACCAGGAAAATCATAGTTTCATTAAATGATGACAGCATAGTAATAGGCCATTCAGTCCTTCATGTCAATGCTGCCTCTCTACAAGAGTTAATGCATTAATCATAATTAAGAAGTATTTAGGTGTACACTTGTGATGCACAAGGCATACACATCTATTGGCCAAGTGCTGGAAAATGGGATTAGAACAGTTAGACATTTGTTTTTGACTGGCACAGACTAATGGGCTGAAGGGCCTTTTTTCCATTGTTGATCTCTATGACTGTAATTCGCTACTCTTTCCCCTAGATAATTGTAACATTTCCTTTTGAAAACCGTGTTTGAATTTACCTCCACCAGACTCCAAGGCAGTGCATTCCAGATCCTAACCACTTGCATCTTAGAGTCATAGAGTTCATACAGCACAGAAAAACACCCTTCAGCCCAACTGATCTATACCAACCAGGTTTCCTATACTGAACTAGTCCCATTTGCCTGTGTTTGGCCCATTTCCATGTAGACCTTTCCTATCCATGTACCTGTCCAAATATGTTTTACATGTTGTAATTGTACCCACCTCCACCACCTCCTCTGGCAGCTCATTCCATACACGCACCACCCTCTGTGGGCAAAAGTTGCCCCTTAGGTCCCTTTTAAATCTTTCCCTCTCACTTTAAACCTATGTCTGCGAGTTTTGGACTCCCCTGCCTTTGGAAAACACCCTCGGCAATTCACCTTATCTATGCCTCTCATGATTATGAGAACCACGCCCCCACCCCTGCTTCCCACCGCCTTGTCTTCTAAACTCCAGTACAAACAATCCTAACCAACTCAAACTCTCCTCTTACACCAGTCCTGCCATCCCAGGAATCAGACTGATAAACCTTTGCTGCATTCCGTCTGTAGCAAGGATGTCCTTCCTCAGATAAGGAGATCAAAACTGCACACAATATTCCAGGTGTGGCCTCACCAATGTCCTGTATATCTGCAGTAGGATATCCTTGTTTCTGGACTCGAATTCCCTCACTATGGAGGGCAACATGAAGTTTGATTTTTCACTGTCTGCTGCACCAATGTGCTGAATTATTTTGCCTGGTGCATGAGGACACCTAGGTCTTATTGAACACTCCCCTCTCTCATCAATTCTAGGCTATGAAATTAATGCTATCTTATTATGTTGTGGCTTTAAGTTGAATGAAGAGTTGATAATTGAGGATAGTAATGAATTCTTCTAATTCTGCTTCTGTGTGAGTCTTAATATCCAATTTATCAATATAAATACAGAAGATTACATCACCTAATAAAGGAGTTGAAATAATAGAAAAAGGAGGCCCTGAAAATCAAAATGTGGCCTCGAACAATCACAAAAGAGCCTTTGAGAGGATTTCAAGAGGAACCCTAGGAGGTGAAAGAAATTATTTTGGCCCTTGCCTCTCAATCTTCTCTTGGCCTAGCTCCAACTTCTCCAAGATGCCCGTGTAACTGAATTCCTCGTCGCTGGAAGCATTGTCAAAAAACCTCCTCTGCATCTTCCTTTATAGTTTTGTATGCTTCCTCAGATGTGCTGCCAAGAATCAAGCACAATACATCAGTTGTGGGATCCCAAACACTCACAGTGAGGGAGATGTGGGGAAATGTACTCCACTCTAGGATTCTCATGCACAAGAATTATATGGAGCATGGTTTGAACCCCAACTGTTTTGACCCAAAAGCAGAAAAATTACTATGTGCCAAAGAAGGATTGGCAATGCTCGCAGTATGAAATTATTTGGCTATGTGTCATTCAAAGTATGCTATTGAGCTCTGAGCTTTAAATTGTCATGCTATTGAATTTGTGATTCCATAGAATCCCTACAGTGTGGAAGCAGGCCATACAGTCCACACTGACTCTCCAAGGAGCATCCCACCTACACACCATGGGCAATTTAGTACAGCCAATCCACCTAACCTGCACATCTTTGGACTGTGGGAGGAAACACATGCAGGCACGGGGAGAACGTGCAAACTCCACACAGGCAGTCACCTGAGGCTTTAATTGAACCAGGGTGCGTAGTGCTGTAAGGCAAAAATGCTAACCACTGAGCCAACTTCGTTGGGAACAGATGAAGAGCTAAAAGTTTGATAAGGCCTGATAACAAATGCAAATATTGTGGTATGTTTAAAACCTCTTTAAGCCTGTATAAGTAAGCAATGAGCCAGTGACAAAATAGATCACATGAGAGAAAAGTACATCAAGGCATCAAACAAGGAACATTCGCCCTTCTATGTTCCAGCAAAATAGTGGGATCCTGGGCACTTAGTCAAAGTAATCTGAGCAAGTTTATAATTTGTGTTATTGATACATTAAGTATTGGGTTGATTTACGTTTATAGGGCTATTACAGCTGCAATTTTTAAAAGAAAGTTATGAATAGCTATTTTCTAAGCATTTCCATACATACCACTATTACTATAGGATTTATTGATTCCATGTAAAAAGTATAATGGGTCAATGAGCATCTAAGTGATATGATTTGACATGGAAGATGAGGGCCTATGAAGTACATGAGGAACCAAACATTGATATGGATGGGGCATGGAACATGGATGGGGTGTTAGGGGTGTGTAAGAGGTGGGAAGTAGAGAGCCTAATATTTAGCAGAGCAACTAGGACAAAACACTCCAAGAGCTGAGGAAGGCTTTTCAAACAGCCCGCCTTTCCCTGTTTGTAGCTATTATTAATCTGCAACTGTGACAAGCGGCCCTGATCCAATCCCACACCTCCCCTCCATCCCGTCTGCAAAACAGAAGGCTCCTTTTCCTGAGCCAGGGAAACACTAGCTGCCTCAATGGTGAAAATGTGTCTGTATAATCCCCATGACTGGGAGCAAGTGGTGTGCTCAGACACCTACAGGGAGTGGACAATTCCTTCCAAACATCCAGGACTGCTCCCATCTTACACAAACGGTGTAGAACTTCCATTAACATTGAAACAGCAAATGGCCAACAGCGCTTCCCCTGGGATGTAGGGGCAGTATGGTGGTTAGCACTGCTGCCTCACAGCACCAGGGACCTGGGTTCGATTCCACCCTTGGATAACTGTCTGTGTGGAGTTTGCACATTCTCCCCATGTATGTATAGGTATCCTCCAGGTCCTCCGGTTTCCTCCCACAGTCCAAAGATGCGCAGGTTAGGGTGGACTGGCCCAGCTAAATTGCCCCATAATGTTGAGGGATGTGCAGGCAAGGTGGATTAGCCATGGGGAATGTAGGGTGGGGAGGGGTTGGGTATGAGTGGGATGATCTTTAGAGGATCAGTGTGGACGCAATGGGCCGAATGGTCTGTTTCCACAGTTGAAGAATTCAATGGCAGTTGAAAGAGTATTGGTGAAACGAGTTTCTGTGTTTAAGAGAGTGGCAGACCCAGAACGGTGTGGGTACCGGAGAGACAATCTGCCCTCTCTGAATGTTTCCAATGATCACTGTCACCATCACACTTCACAAAATGATGATTGACATGGACCATGCTGGGATTAAGTCAGCACAAACAGCACTTCCCCTCCATGTACTCCAGCACTTGAATCCTGGAATACTGAAACCACCAGCACCAAGTGTTGTGACCAAGGTTCTCCAAATCAGCTCATTTTTATCTCCCAGCTTCCTCTCCACATTTCTGCCTCCTGCCTTTTCTCTACCTTTTATCCTGAATTTCATTCTCAGAAATGCTGGAAGGTTATAGCTCCGTGTGACACAAGGCAAGACCATAAATTCAGGAAATTGAATGGAACCTAGACCAATCTTCCAGTTTCTCAGTAGATGTCTAAAGGGCAGCTGTTGATTGAAATATGTTTTATCTGGGAGCAAGTGAAAAAAAGGGTTGGCTGGCGTTCCAACAAGTTACAAAACCTGCATTGAATCAGTTTGTGGGAAACAGGGATTTCCTCAGAATAAAAATATTTTGATAGTCACTAATATCACTGTCTATTAGTAGGATGAGGGCTGAATGACAGCGGGTTCAGTAACTATTGCTGTTTATTAGTGTAACAGTATTTGTATGGCTTAATACAAACATCAAGAAAAAAAACCTACCACATTGAATTGTGAAATTGGTTTTCATAAAGTTTGACCATTTGAGCATGGACCAGTTTATTCTAAGATACTCTATTTTATGTGTTTTTATCATGACCGCATCAATCATTGCCGCAGACTAGACTGTGAGCTTTATGTTTATCTTGTTTATTTAGCCTGTTTTAGCTTTTATTTTGAGTTTTCCAATTTATTAACAGACTAGCAGCAAAGAGATGGCAGAGTGGGAATACCACTGGGCCATTAATTCAGCATCCTGGGCTAGTATTCTTCGGGATATGGGTTTGAATCTCACCATGGCAGATTCTGAAAGTGGAATTCACTAAGATTCTGGAATTAAATTCATTGTGACCGTGTAATCATTGCTGATTGCAATTTAGGTTATCCTCCATCTGGGTCATCAATCCATTTTAGGGAAGGAGATCTGCCATCTTTACATGGTCGAACCTTCAAAAGATAGACTGAAGGCTGTCTCCCTCAGACTTGGCTGCTAACAGCGCTGACAGGTTTCCCAGCTTTGTGTCTGCAATAAACACCACAGCAGTACAGCAGCACAGCAGCACTGTGAGCCTGGTACCTCTGGCTGAGGAGGAATGATGAAAAAAAGGGAGGGCAGGGTGCTGTGACCATCCAGGTAGGCTCAGTGCGATGATAGTGAGCAAATAGCCCAGAGCTGGCCCAGTCCATGAGCTGAGTTGATGTCCCTGAGCATATGGTGTAGTTGCTGTAGCATTACAAAGACAGTTACTGGGGCAGCACGAGGTACAGCATTAAAGGGCATAAGTGTCCTGTAAATGGATCAAAGATGAAGCCATGAAGACACTTAGAGGCTGGCACATATCATATGCCAATGTCCACACACCTGGGGTACAAGTGGCTGGTATCCATGAAATATACCCTGAGATGTTGGTGACTGGTGTCCAACATGAAGGTCCTTTGGAGCAAGTGTTGGATACCGGGCACCAATAGTCGCCAGGTACCCGCTCTGACTCCCTTGTCAAGAATTCTTAGCGCCCAGTTTATTTGGCATAATTGGTAAGACGGGAAGTTGTTATTAATGAGGCCAGATGTGCCCTTAATAAGGTCATTCACAAGCAATAATCCCCCTTCATGGACAAACTTGCCACTGCCAAGTGAGAATCTTGCCCTGACGCCCAAACTGATGCATAGACAATGCGGAGAGTTGATCCCAAAGTCGAGACCAGCCTCGTATCTCTCGCCTGATTCTGCCATATTTCTCACCATTGCCCACATCCTTTGGACCCCTGAGAGTTTCTGCTTGCTGGTTATCAATGATTTATTAAACAGACTTTCAAATCTTTATGCGGGGGGACGGAGGGGGAGTGGGGAGGGAGGGAGGAAGGTCTATTTTCAATTGGAATCATTCTGATCAATGACTTTGATGGGAATCGACCATTAAACATAACACTGTCCGGAAACCCATGACATTCCTTGCAATTATCTCTATGGATTCTTACATGGAAAATCAATTGAATTATTTGACTTAAGATCTAGCCAGGTATATGATTTGATGCAATGAGAATCTCAGATTCATGTTTAAATCACTTGACCACAGGTGTCCCAAAATACTCTTCAACCAATCTGATATTATATCAAGGTGTCATCAGTGTTGCTGCAACATAGAAAATTCCAAAGCCAAGGTAGGCACAGTAAGATCCAAAAGACAGAAATGGACTAAATGACCAAACAATCTATTTTTAGTGATGCTGTTTGATGGACAATGTATCAGGGAGAATGGCCTTCTTCCAATAGCATCAGGGTATTTTAATATTCTCCTGGGAGAGCAATCAGTTAAAGCTTCATGGTTTGGTTCTTCCAACAATACTGCACACCATCAGCACTGCACTGAAATGTCAGCCTGCATCATGTGCTCAAGTCTTAAAAATGCGACTGGACCATCTGACGTTGACGTTATAGGCTTCCACCTTTGACATGGGCATACACATTGAGAAGTTACCACGGTCTCTACACCTAGATTTGGAAAGTGTGCCCCGAACAGTTGCATTTACTTTCTGGGGTGGGATGGGGAGCTGATGTACCCTGGAGATGGCCACATCCCAGAACCAGTTTACAGACAGGTACAAATGCTGAGGCGAACAGGTTAATAACCCATTTCTGCGTTCCAGGATTCCAATCAGTTGCTTTGTTAAACATAATGTCTCATCACCCACACCATCTCACCTCCCCATGTCAAAACATGCAGGCTCATGCCACCCAAAACCCCTCACTCACCACCCTATGCACTGCATGTCAACTCATCCACATCCAACATGAACAAAGATCAATTTAAAATAATGTTCTATCAATCAGAGGCTTAACTACATAAAACTACGCTCATTTATAAAAGTACATTCAGTGTATACAATTTCCAGACAATTAAATTTACCAATGATAATTGCAATGCTCCTCTTACGTGCCTTCATCTTCCAATAGTAAGCCTAATCTTATAGATACTAAGGATGATTCCCACTTCTGACATCATTTCCTCCCTCTTCCTTGCTTCCCTTCAAAATATCACAGTGATACTGATTCACTCCACTCTCCCCCAAGTCTGTTTCACAGTGATACTGATTCACTGCACACACCCCCCAGTCTGTTTCACAGTGATACTGATTCACTGCACACACCTCCCAGTCTGTTTCACAGTGATACCGACTCACTACACACTCCCCCCAGTCTGTTTCACTGAGATACTGACTCACTACACACTCCCCCCAGTCTGTTTCACTGTGATACTGACTCACGACACACTCCCCCAGTCTGTTTCACAGTGATACTGATTCACTGCACACACCCCCCAGTCTGTTTCACTGTGATACTGACTCACTACACACTCCTCCCAGACTGTTCCACAGAGATACTGTCTCACTTACTACTCTTCCCAGTCAGCTTCACTGCGATACTGACTCGCTGCGCACTCCTCCCGATCTGCTCCAAAGCGATACTGACTCCTGCACTCTTATCCTGTGTCAATTTAGTATTTTATGTTACCCTTTGTCTTCAATTGAGGATCACTGGTTTTTTCTGTTATTTGATGTTGTATTTTTACTGCTGTATTCTTATCTTATGTCTGTAATTTGATTCAAAGATAATATTGTTTGTTTCCTACTTGAATTAGCAATTTTTGTTTGCACCACTGGTCCTTTCTTTCAAATCAGCACATTAAATGAATATGCTTTTGATAACGTCTCATTTAATCAAATCTTCAGAAGTTTGCCTGTACTTTCATAGACTGCAATGCCATGACATGTATGTGTTTACTTTAGAACTGTAAATTTGTTAAAACATGAATAGTGATGGTCTCAATAGTCAGGGAGGTAGTGCTCCAGGGATTCATCATTTAGATTCATCACTTTAACAACACAGAGACTCTTTTCATTGTACTTGGTTAAAGTAATCAAAACTGAGTTCCATTCATTGCGCAGATAGGACAGAGACTACTCAACAATAACCAACAACAAACATTAAATTGACTGATCAAATTATCCGTTAATTTCCCTCAAAGGTCCCATTCACAACTTTTTTTCTAACTTTCAAAGACCATTTTGCTTCCTTAGCAGTACCTGAATGAATGCAAGACAAAAATTAAAACTTACATCAACAAATCTGAAAGAATATTTTCCTTTAAAGATCTTGTTCTCCTTTCAGTTCTGTTTGCTCAAGCCTCTTTCATGTGAGGCACTTTGGGTTAAGCCTTTATGTGGGTGCATTCATGCCCCTATGAGCCTTTCTAGACCATTGTTGTAAAATCCACTAAGTAGCATTACCTGTGAAACTGTGTATTCATTTATAGAATGTGTCTCACTAAATATATAGCAGTAACTGATAGGACAGCTGGAAGTAAATAAGTAAACAGCAGCAATTACATTTATGGAAATAATTAGGACCAGGTCTTGAATGAGACATGATTATTAGAATTGGAAATCCAATTATACCAGATATAAATCTATAGTAACAACAAAAATTGCAATCCAGACACAACATCTTCTCTGACTTATTGATGCAAAAGGAAAGCTCATAGAACATCCGCAGACATTGGCCAGAGAGGCTGCTTGTGAGATTCATAAATTGTAACATACAAAATAATGATCATGAGCTTGGAGTACCCAAATAATGAGCAAACTCTGAGGGAACTGGAACATCTGGGGAAATTTCAGATGGAGTGCCCTCTGACAGATACCAACTGCACAATTTCCCCCTCCCTGGAGCAAGACGGGAAAATGATTGTACGAGTTAGCCCTGGATAGAGATACTCGCCCCTCTCTCACCCATGAAGTGCTGGGCGAAAGGGTCCCTGCAGACTTTCTGCACTCACCATCAATTAAAGCTCTTATATGATCAACCAATAGCAACTGAAGAGATTCAATCTGTCACCTCCCTTTCCCAGCATGCTGGGTTGGTGGCAAAGTGATGGCCTCTGAATGCCAACCTCTATCCTTGTTTCCAACTTCTCCAAGCCATTTCAGCCTTCCCTTGACTCCTATCTCGTGGGAATCTCAAAATTGTTTTGAGTTAGCATAACAGACACTTCCGTTCTGAAGAAGAGTCATACCAGACTTAAAATGTTAACTATTTCTTTCTCCACAGTTGGTGCCAGACCTGCCAAGCTTCGCCAGCACCTTCTCTGATGGTGTCGGATTTCCAACATCTTCAGTATTTTGCTTTTATCTGAGTGAAGCTGAGCCTTGGAGGTGTGTGATTCAGAGGCACCATGTTGCTGAGCTAAGCCATAGCTTGCAGCCCACCAGCAATCCGCCTCTGATATGAAAACACCTTCCCGTCAGATAAGCAGATGGCATCTCTATTTTCATATAGAAACTAATTGCCTTACAACATAAAGAGGGTCCCTGTTGCCAGTTTAAGTCAGAAAAGTTTAGTGCCTGCACAATGGTCCCTTGTGGTAATGGGAGAGGCTGGCAAACGTACCTGTCTATTTATTTTTCTGTGTCGCGGACAATCAAGAATTAACCTACACAAATAATCTGGGTCATCGCCATTCCAAAATTCCCAGATTCTGTGCTCAACTTCATTCCAAACCCCTCCTATCCAATCCTCAAGATCACACCAATCCGATCCTCAATGCCCCATCCACTGCTTAACTTGGTTACAATGTCTTGGCCTGATCTCACCAAGATGGCAGCGGAGTCAGATGCTTCAGTCAGAGCACATCGGCTCCGTCCTTTTCATTTTTCTTTTGTGTTTTTTTAACCTCTTCTTCCTTCTCAGCGGTGTCTTGAACTCGCGGCCTCAGTGTGGATTTGCACTCTCAACCTCAGCGCAGACTCAGACTCTCGCCCCATTGTGTCGGTCTCTCAGTGGCCCGTGGTGGTCTTTCGGCCCAGCATGGCCTCAACGTGGATGTCAAGCCTCGAGGGGATTCAAAACCTGGTGCATACTGGAGGCAAGATACCAGGGTGAATTGGTTTGGAGGGACTGTAATTCCAAACTTTCTATTTCTCTATTTTTCTAATTTATTCCTACAATCTGTAATGCTGGACTTCTTATTTCTTTATTTTTCTTATTTTCTTCCCTAAAAACTTGAACTGAAGGATCTGTCCCTGGTACCTGGGATAGCGCCATTGGTGGGGACTTGTAGATTTTTCTCTGTGCTCATGTGAGTATGTGACAATAAACCTAATTCAATTCAGTTGAAGGCCTCAATCTAGTGAGCTGCAGCAGGACACCATTTTTTAAAAAAATTTGTCATCATTTATAGAGATTTTAAGATTTTTCACTTTACAAACAATTGTATACTTTTGCAGTTACATAACAGAGGACATGCAGCAACTATTTTTTACACAGCATAAGGTCCATTGAACAGTAGTGTTACAAATGGCCAGATAATCTCTTTCAGTCATGTTGGTTGAGAGAACAAGTATCGGCCAGGACAAATAAAAAATCATCTCCATTCTTTTATATTTCCTGGCAGGGCAGACAGGCTTCATTCTAACTTCCGTTGGAAATGATGGCAACTCCAACTAAGCCAACACAGTTAGTATGATTAAAAAAGTACACCATACAAACCAATCATTCAGCTGAAGTATTCTGTGCTCCACACAATCTCCTCCCAGACAACTTCATCTATCATAGAATCCCTACAGTGCAGAAGCAGGCCATTCAGCCCATCGAGTCTCCACTGGCCCTCCGAAAAGCATCCCATCCAGACCCAATCGATAGAGCGTGGAGCTGGAGGAACACAGCAGGTCAGGCAGCATCAGAGGAGCAGGAAAGTTGACGTTTCGGGTCGGGACCC
>NC_063351.1:4173106-4180499 GCF_021869965.1 Rhincodon typus
TGCACATCCCTGGACATTATGGGCAATTTTAGCATGGCCAATCCACCCTAACCTGCACATCTTTGGACTGTGGGAGGAAACCGGAACACCCGGAGGAAACCCACGTAGACGCGGGGGAGAATGTGCAAACTCCTTACTGACAGTGACCCAAGGGTGGAATCAAACCCGGGTCCCTGGTACTGTGAGGCAGTAGTGCTAACCACTTAGTCACGATGCTGCCTGAGGAGTCAATTAACCCCCTCAGTCTCAAGAGTTGATCTTGCACCCACAGCTTCATTATGAGAGATGAGAGTGCTTCGGCAAAAAACACAGCCAGACCCTAACGTAAAAAGCATTATTAATTTAACATGATAGGGATCTGCCAAATATTTGTGTTGAAAGTAGTGTCCATAATGCATATTTAAAACTCAACAGTATTCTAGTCATTCTTTCACTAAAGGCTAGCAGAATCAAAACTTTTGAACTATCACACCGAGGAATATAAAAGAACAAATTTTGTTAAAGTCTGGATTTGTTGCTTGTTTATATTCATAGACTGTGAAAGTGTAATTGGGAATTGTTTTCTCCGAAGCAGGTTTAAATTTAATAGTTACAATGTCATTCAAGGAATAAAAACTCTATTTCCTTCAAGCCTGCCTGTTATAATCTCAGCATCTTTCACCAACGGAAACAGCTTCCTAAAGACTAACTTTGTTCCATGATGAAGACCTTGCTTAGGATTCAGGTTTTGTATTGATATTATACATGATCCTTCCTTGAGTCTAAACTTGTGCACTGGCAATTGGACAGTGTGAAAACTTTGGAGGCTACAAGCTGTTGTCACCTTCTCCAATCTGTTCTTTTAATTCACCTCACAGATTTTCTGAAACCTTAAACATATTCCTTAATGGAGTAACATCACACATATTTTCCAAATAGCAGTGGGTGTTGTTTCTGCAGTGTATTGTATGTGATGATCTCAGTGAGGTGTTGGCAATTGACCAGGATTAATACTCGTACATCTCAATCTGCAATATAAATCATCATGGGGAATCGGAGATGAAAAACATTGCCACAAGGAATTAATCTCCCAAAACAGCATTTTTTTGTTCTATAAGTTAGTCATATGCACTTCATCCCAGTAAGAAAGGATTTCATTTCCACTCCACATCTCTGCTCCACTCACAAATGATGTCTACTGTATATATGTTATATTTCAGGATGTGGAGGTGCTGGTATTGGACTGGGGTGGACAAAGCCAGAAATCACATGACACCAGGTTATCGTCCAACAGGTTTATTTGAAATCACAAGCTTTTGGAGCGCTGCTGCTTCTTCACCTGACAAAGGAGCAGTGCTCCAAAAGCTTGTGATTTCAACTAAACCTGGTGGACTATATACTAGTGTTGTGTGATTTCTGGTGGTATATTTCAGAGCTACATGGAGAGCACAGAGCATTGGAGGCTGAGGGATGATCTTGTAGGGATTTATAAAATCATGAGGGGCATGGATTGGGCGAATAGTCAAGGTCTTTTTCCTGGGGTGGGCGAGTCCAAAACTAGACGGGCATAGGTTTAAGGTGAGAGGAGAAAGATTTAAAAAGGATCTGAAGGATATCTTTTTCACACAGAGGGTGGTGCATGCATGGAACGAGCTGCCAGAGGAAGTGGTGGAGGCTGGTACAATTAAAAGGCACCTGGATGGGTTTTCGAATAAGAAGGATTTAAAGAGACATGGGCCAAAATGCCGGTAAATGAGTCTAGGTCAGATTGAAATGCCTGGTTGGTGTGGAAAAGTTGGCCAGATGTGTCTGTTTCCATATTGTATGACTACATGACTCTATGTGGAAAAGGTTTTAGACACAGTGCTTTAAAATGTCTGCTCCATGTACTTCCATCCTCTGGCTTCCAGCTCTTTCTAAAGCTTATTTACTTTTCACTGAGTCCACATCAAGTGTCAATAAATCAAGTACCATCTGCGTTAATAATAAAGATTCACATAATCAAACAGAAAACAATTGAACACTGCCGTGCAACAAACTAAATACACTCCTCATTGTCAACTCAGACACATGGGTTGGTCAGTAAGACTAAAACAGAGATACCTCCCTTTATGGACTAGTCAGTCTGACATCTCCTTCCACACACCCATCCCACTCGTTCCCCCTTTAGAGCTACCTAAGCAATTAATTAATTAACCCCAACCATCTGCTTAACTACTTACTAGATTGACAAATTCCCTTCAAATCTCTAAGTAAAAGTTTAAGACACCCCTTGGTAAGGAGTGAGTGGTGTCAAATAGCATGTCAAAGTTGGGTAGGAATGAGAAATTCAGATTCTCCATGTCAAGAAAAGTTTTTCCAATTTTCCTCTCAAGCATTAAGGTGACTTCAGAATCTTGTCCGTTCCTGTTGACTCCAAATTTCATAGAAACGGAGAAAATGGGAACTGGACCAGGCCATTCGGCCCTTGGAGCCTGCTCCTCCATTCAATATGATCATGGTTGATAATTGAACTTAGTACCATGTTTCCACTTTAACCCCTTATCCCTTGATCCCTTTAGCCTTAAGAACTGTACCTAACTGCTTACCTCTATGCATTTGCATCAGTTTAAAGCCTCCAACCATGCTATTTCAATCCTGACACCAATTCTCTTCACTTCCATTGAGCACATAGCTGACCGGTAAAACAGAGCAGGTATCTGATGGGTGCATCTCACAGACTGCCTGAGCTGGCCATCGTGACACTACATCTTCTACACAACGTACCTATATGCTCCATTGCCACCACTGTCTTTGACCTGTCATCCACACAAATTGGCATTGGCATACCAGCCTCACCCCCTCATCACACCTGGTCTCAGACTAACTCAACCATCACTTCAGGCCCTTCAACATCCACTCTACAGCAACACCCTGACTTGCACGCTTCTATAAGGTCTCTTTGCATGCAGAACAATCACACATCTCATGAACTTATACAGTGTTCTTTTACAATAACACAGATACTGCATCTTAAAGCTCCTAAAATGCTTTTTATTGCAGACAAAGAGGCAGGTATCTTGTAACAGTGAGGAGCTCTTTCTCATCAATTGATCAGAGGGTGGAAATGTCACTATGTGACACTGTTCTACATCAATATCAGAGCAGCAGGATTTGTCAGAAACAAAGACGGCAAACACATTGCATGTGGGTAAACCAAATGGCTGTGCGTGAAAGTCAAAGGGACCTTAGTGAGCAAAAGCGGGACTACAGACTGTGAGGAGGTACTACCACAGGACTCATCCAATCACACAACAGGGAAAAGGGGCACAGTCAGTCCTACAAATAGGTGATTACAAGTAGGTCAGTCAAGCGGTTGTCCAGGCATCAGCCCAGGAGCGGAAGGGTCAGCTTTTCCTGCAATGAGACAAAAGGAGGGATGGAGTACAGTGGACATGGATGCAAGAGCAGTTAGCAGTGATGTATGAGCAGGAGAGGTGTTTCCAGTGAACTCAGAACGTAGAAAAGGTTTAGTAGTTTGGGAGAATGAGGTAGGTGTGAACATGCTGCGTGGGAGTTGCAGTCTATGAGGCTTGGCCAGAACTCATAACCCTTTAGTCCATTACTAATTAAAAATCTATCTCGTCCTTGATTATTTATTATATTCTTGTTGGGAAAGAATGACAAATGTTGTCCTTTGGCCTGTGAAGCCAAAGAAGGGTAATTAAGACTACCTGAGCTGTTGAAAGCTTGGTGCAAGTAGAAACCACCAACAGAGGGATTTTAATCTAATATTCTGAAGGAAATTCTATACAAGGGCAATCGGGGAAAAGTTTGTCCATAGAACATTACGTGGATAACTAATACTTTAGGACAATGTGCATCAATGAAAAAAGTTCAAGGAATTTCTTGCGAGTAGAAAAGAAATGTTAGAAAGAAAAGAAACTCACAAAGTAAAGTGAGTTGAACCAAGTTGTCAAACTGTTCAACAAAGAAAGATGCTGGTTCCAAGGAGTTATTGAAGATTCCCAAAAGGGGACGTCTGTTAAATTGAAGAGTTAGAAGAAAAACACTTGGACCTTCCACTTACGCACTTCTGGCATTATATTTAATCCCCAACTCCACACTACATCAGGGGCTGCAAACCAGGAGCTACCCTCAAATGACTTTGAAAATGTCTGAGAGGAAAGGCAAGCTAGCTGCCCACTCCCAGGAAAGGGATCTGGAGCTGTTGCTGGTGGAGAGGAGGATAATCCTCTTTTCTTCCCAGATGACTGCCAAAGGATGCCATGACACCAAACTTAGCCAGCCTGGACAAATATTCCAGCACAGGTCAGTGCCATGGCAACAGGGATGCTCAACAGTCTCATTCGAAGGTCAATGATCTTCTGCACTTCTTTCTTCTCAATCTAACTCTGCCTCTGCACTCACACAATTTATTGGGATGTGATTGACATTGTCCAAGTAAGACGCTTGATCCAGAGTCACTCTGGGCTTTATTCCATTTAATATCTAACTCTAAAGGCTCCTGAAGCCTGATTTCCGATCTGAAGTTCGCTTTCTATTCAATCCATAAACATATTTGTTTAATTTTCATAGCTTCCCTTCTTTTCCACCTGCTTCTTTAGGCTGTTTCAAGAATACATATCTTTGAAATCTTTCACCCTACAAAAATACAGCTTTTATACCAATTGATGCTCAAACAACTGAGAAGATCTGCCACATCCAGAGGAATCCACACTTACATCTTGATTACTAAGTTTTTCCATTGAAAATCTGAGCCACTTAACCTGGTTTCAGTATGGTCTGCTTTTTGTGTGAAAAGGCTGACTGTCCCCTACCTGGTTCTTCGATGTATGCATCAAATTGTTTCCAGCTCTCCACGTTTCATTTATCACCTTTGATTAGCTTATCTTCTCATTTAGTTTGCAGTCACTGAAACATCTCGATCATAAGGATATCTGCTTCTAGTGGTGTTTCCAATCTGTTCCGTAAGCCTTGTTCTTGTCAAACTAGGCTATCCACTTGTCCTCTGACATCATACTGAACTACTACTGCAAGATCTTCTCCTCCAATCATCAGAAGTTTCACAAGTTCACAATTTTTCCTCAGGAAATGTCATTTATAATTCTATTTTCTCAAGTCATTTTTGGACTTCTACACCTTCACCTTATTTTGCCGAACCATGGATCTTACCATCTGTTCTTGCATATTTGGCAAATGTGTGTTTTTGCTGGTGGCATTCCCTGCTGTCCTAATAAAGATGACATTTCTCCATTCACTGGCTTCCTTCTGGCATATGTGTTAATTTGGTAGCAATCTTTGATAACTGTCTACACACACCTCATTGTCAGCTCAGATCCAAGTCAATCAGCAAAACAGAAATCAAGACAGCTTTCTTTGCGGATAGAGTTTATTAGTGACTCAGTCTTACAGCTCTTTCTTCACCTCAGTTCTAAAAACCGAAAGTTCTGCGGATGCTGTCAGTCAGAAACAAGAACAGAAATTGCTGGAAAAAGCTCAGGGGGTCTGGCAGCATCGGTGGAGAGAAATCAGAGTTAACGTTTCGGGTTCAGTGAGTCTTCCTCAGAACTACCTCAGTTCTACCTACCCCAACTCAAATAGTAGTCAATTAATGAATCAATTAACCCCAAGCACCTGCCTATCTACTTGCAATATTGACATATGTACTTTCGTGTGAGCCAACTACTATCCAGAAATGAGGCCCAACAATGAATGCAGCCTTTTAACTGACAACGTAGAGAATAATTGTGTGTTATAATTTGTAAAATTCACTAAACATACCCATATCTACACCAGTATATTCTTAGAAAGTTATCCTGCCACAATATCCTGACAGTCCTTAATTTTGCAAGCTTGTCTATTTTGGTTATCTCAAACTTCCCAAAGTTTTTCATCATTGAAACTGAGTGAGAAAATAGATGGTAGTGGATCACCTTGAAACATCAAGTGTGGAGAGAAGACCTTTTGAAGAGAGCAAGTGAAAGTGAAGCTGTTAAAGGAACAGCGGTAGAGGAGTAACCTGTGTAGTGTTGGAGAGATGTGGGGGGCAGGGGAATCATGGCAAAAGAGACCTTCCGATAATGAGGGGTTGCAGAAAGAATTTGCTCAGTAGGAAGAGGAGAAGAGGAAGAGGGAGGCTGAGGTGGGAGCAGGTGTGCGTATGAGAAAGGGTAGGTTCTAAGAAGGTGAAAGTAAGGGAGAGAAATTCTGTTGTGGCTCTGTTATAAATGGGAGGGCAGTGGTCTTGATAAGTCATGTTCTCAAATACTGAGGAAGTTCTGAGGAAGGGTCACCAGACCCGAAACGTTAACTCTGTTTTTTTCTTCACAGATGCTGCCAGACCTGCTGAGCTTTTCCAGCAGCTTTGTTTTTGTTCTCAAATACCGTCTTGTTCGATTCAACAGCATAGTATGAGATCAAAACAAAGATATTAAAAAAAGGAACCTATCAAACAATGACAAATAATGTACCGAAGTTCCGATCAAACCGGATTATGAATGTCCCCTGTCCCCATGCATTTAGCTGACAACTGAGCAAAGTCTGGCAGATACCACAGTTAAGTGAAATGCTGAACACGTTTAGATTAAGAAAGCATTCATATTTTACCATGAAGAAATTTGGCAGCTGCTGTAGCCAAGGCTGCATACAATGTATCATGAGTCTAACACTGAAAGACATTTGTGCACTGCACAGAGTTCAAGAACAATGTGGGAGGAATATATCTCTGGGAAAGGAAAGGACAGGTTAACACTCCAGGTCTCAGACTGGAATGGAAAGCAAGTAAAATTACAACAATGAGGTCAAAGAATGGCACATGGTTTCAAAAGGGAATATAAATATCTTTAGTTTCATCTTCATTTTCCCAGTTAAAAAGAGGAGATAACAGGAGCTTTCTAATTAATGTAGTCCATCTCAGCCAATCCAGCTGTAACATAGACCCGCTATAATGCAGTCCAGCTATAACACAGTCCAGCTCTAACCCGGTCCAGCTCTAACCCAGTCCAGCTCTAACCCAGTCCAGCTCTAACACAGTCCAGCTCTAACCCAGTCCAGATATAACCCAGGCCAGCTATAACCCAGTCCAGCTCTAACCCAGTCCAGCTCTAACACAGTCCAGCTCTAACCCAGTCCAGCTATAACCCAGTCCAGCTATAACCCAGACCAGTTATAACCCAGTCCAGCTCTAACCCAGTCCAGCTACAACACTGTCCAGCTCTAACACAGTCCAGCTCTAACCCAGTCCATCTCTAACCCAGTCCAGCTATAACACGGTCAAGCTATAACCCAGTCCAGCTATAACCCAGACCAGCTCTAACCCAGTCCAGCTCTAACCCAGTCCAGCTCTAAACAGTCCAGCTCTAACCCAGTCCAGCTATAACACAGTCCAGCTATAACCCAGTCCAGCTCTAAC